>NC_047663.1:41239015-41598515 GCF_011762505.2 Arvicanthis niloticus | reverse complement strand
AAGCTAGAAGAGGGTGTTTGATTACCTGGAACAAGTTACAGGTGGTTATGATATCTCATAGGTGGTGAGAATTGAACTTGGGTCCTCTGGAAGAGCAGTCAGTATTCTTAGCACTGAGCATCTCTCCAGCTGCATGAGTTGTCTTTTGAAAATGTAAGCTTCCACGGCCAGATGTGGTAGTGTATGCCTTTAATCCCAGCTGGAATCAGGTGCCTCTCTCTGAGTTTGAGGCCAGTCTGGTCTACATACTACATAGTGAGTCCCAGGACTGCCAGAGAAACCCTGACCACGCTTACACACATGCATGTACACACATTCTTTCCCGTTGTTCCTTTCATTTTGATTTTTGTTTTCTTTTTATAAATTTTTTTTTTATTTTAAAGATTTATTTATTTATTTATTTATTTATTTATTTATTTATTTTATGTATATGAGCACCCTGTAGCTGTCTTCAGACACACCAGAAGAGGGCATCAGATCCCATTACAGATGGTTGTGAGCCACCATGTGGTTGCTGAGAATTGAACTCAGGACCTCTGGAAGAACAGTCAGTGTGCTTAACCGCTGAGCCATCTCTCCAGCACTGTTTTGCTGTTTTGCTGTGGGGATTAGACTCAGAACCTCCCACAGCGTAGTCAGTAGACACTGCCACTGCGCGGCACTCCCAGCTCTCAATTGTTTTATTTTGCTCTGAGGTACAGTGTCAAGTCGGCCCGGAACTTATAATCTTCCTACTTTAGCCCAGTGTGCAGAAATCACTGGTGTATGCCAACTTGATAGATAAAAAAAATCTTGTAAATTGTGTGTGTGTGTGTGTGTGTGTGTGTGTGTGTGTGCTCACGCACGCGCGCGCAGTTGTGCACGTATGTGTATGGATGTGCACATAGTATAGGTATGTGCTTGAGTATTTACTTATGCATGTCTGTAGAAGCAGGAGGGCCATGTGGTCTCTCTTCCTTGATCACTATCCATTCTTTATTTTATCTTTTCAGACATGGTCCCTTAAGAAACTGGAGTTTACTGGCTCCCTAAGTCAGTGAGATCCAGAGTCCCACCTGTCTCTGCACTGAAGTCACAGATGTGCACTGTCACACCCAGCTTTTTCCTTGGGTGCTGGGGATCTGCACTCAGATGTGTCAGATGCCTTCAGAAGTCATCAGTGGGCCATCTCCCAGTTATTTCCATGTTTTATCCTCATTGCTAACAGGAAGCAGGTCCATCCTTTACTTGTATCAGGAATGAAGTTTTAAGAGTTGAGGTTCTGGACAAGTCTGGTGAGCAACGCCTTTAATCTCAGCACTCAGGAGGCAGAGGCAGGCAGATTTCTGAGTCCAAGGACAGCCAGAGGCCAACAGAAACCCTGTCTCAAAAACAAAAGAAAAGAAAAAAGAGGGGCTGGAGAGATGGCTCAGCCCTTATAACATTGACTGCTCTTCCAGAAGACCTCTATACATAAAACAAAGAAATAAATCCTTAAAGAAAGCAGAAGAGTAGAGGTTTTGGGTACTGAACATTTAATATGATCCATCTTCCTGAGCTGAAATAACAGAGGGCAGCAAGCGCTGCGGGCTTGTGGTGACTCAGTGCTCTTTGCTCTCTCTTTTTAATGTGTACTTTGCCTGTGTGTATTTGTGTATAGTGTGTGTTTCTGGTTCCCAAGGAGCTAGGAACTGGAGTTAAGGATGGTTATAAGACATGGTGTGGGTGCTGGGAACTGAACCCAGGTCCTCTGCGAGTCCCAAGGGCTCTTAACTGCCTGCCCCCCCCCCCCCCCCCGTCTCAAAAAGTGTGATCCTACATAACCCTCTGCTCATCTTTTGGGGGTGGGGGTGGTATTTTGGTTTTTCAAGACAGGGTCTCACTATGTAGAGTGAGACCTGTATGTATTCTGGCTGTCCTAGGATTTAGACCTGGGTGGTCTTAACCTCACCGAGACCTACCTGGCCCTGCCTCTGGGATTAAAGGTATACGGCATTACACCCAGCTTCTCGGTACTGAGCTCTGGTCATCAGTAGACTCGGTAGTAAGCAACCTCACTGGTCTTGCATCTATAAATTTTTTAAATTTATTTTTCATTTATGTGTATGAGTGTTTTGCCTGCATCTGTGTATATGTACCGTTTGTGTGCAGTGACCATGGAGGTCAGAAGAGGGCATCAACTCCTCTTGAACTAGAGTTACTGATGGTCTGAGTCGCTGTGTGAGTACTGGGAACTGAACCAAGATCCTCTGGAAGAGGAGACAGTGCTCTAACTGACGAGCCATCTCTCCAGCCCCTGTAATTTGTCTTTTTAAACTATGTGTATACGTGTGAGTATGTGCCAGGCACAGAGTCCAGAAGAGGACACTGGATCTCCCGGAGCTGGAGTTACCTGTGTGAGTGTCAGGAGCCAAGCTCAGGTCATCGGCCAGAACAGTAGGTACCCCTAACCCTGAGCCATCTCTCCAGCTCCCTTCCCCAGGCCACACACAGCTGCTTTACGTCCTGCTGCTCAGTGATACTTTCATTAGCTTTATTTTTTTTCTGTTTTATTTTACATAGTTCCTGTCTCTGTGTCTGTAAGCTGACTGACCTTCTCCCCCCACTCTGCTTTCCAGTAGCATTCCCTCTTACATGTTCAACAATTCAGTTTGAGTTTTGTTTGTTTTGTAACATCTCTAAACCTCAGAATGATACTCTGTCTCGAACATGCAACAACAGAAAGACAGCACAGGCCGTCCTTCAGTGGCTTCTCTCTGTAGATAAAAAGACACTGTTTAATGGCCAGTAAGGCCTCTCGGCACAGCTTTCCCTGACATCCTGTACTTTCACTCCTCCAGCTGCTCTTCTATTCATAAACCGTACAAGATAAGCAGCTACCCAGGGCCTCTGCACTTGCTGCTCTGGCTGGCATGCCCGTGTGGCCACATAGTGCATCTCACCTCCCTCAAGATGTATTCAGATCTCCTCTTACCAACGGGTCTTTTTCAGTCTGCATGCTTAAAACTCCTCTCTTCCTGTATAGTTACTTCCTATCTTGAAAACTTCATTTTTCTACATAGTCTTTACACTGTAGTCTTTTAAAAATATTTTATGGTTATATTTGTGTTCCATGCCTGCAAGTACAGATGCCTGCCATGGCCAGAATCCCCTGGAGCTAGAGTGATGGGCAGTTGTGAGCTGCCTGAAGTGGACAGTGGGAATTGAGCTTAGGTTTTCTCCTAGAACAGTTAATGATCTTAACCACCGTGCCATCTCCTCACCCCATACTGCCTCCTCACCCCATACTGCCTCCTTATCCCATACTGCCTCCTTATCCTTTTGATATAGTCTTGTTTTGTAGCTTGATCAAAGTCAGTCCCCCTACCTCAGCCTCAAGTGCTGGGAGCACCACAGCCTGTGCTGTATGGTATATTAGACTCTTCTGTATAATCAGGTTTGATACTTGTTAATCTCCAGACATTGTAAACTCCCTGAGGCCATGCTTTTGTCTGTTTTGGTCACTGCTTCTAGAAATGACCACAAATAGCTTAGATGCTTAGGTATTCATTGAGTGAAGTGACAGAAACTCTTAATTTAAGGCAGTGGTTGTCAACCTCTGGGTCACAACCCCTTTGGGGATCTAATGACCCCTTCACAGGGGTCACCTAAGACCACCGGAAAACAGATATTTACATTATGAATCATAACAGTAACAAAATTACAGTTGTAAAGTAGCAACAAAAATAATTTTTATTAAAAGGTCATGGCATTAGGAGGCTTGAGAACCCACTGAGTTGAGGGGTTGAGAGTGTAATAAGAATGGAAAAAAAGGGGGGCTGGCTCAGTGGTTAAGTGTGGGGAGCCAACAGAAGGTGGCTATCATCCTTGCAGCCATCTTGAGCCATATACCCTGACAAGAGACTTGTTTACAACAGCTGAGCACACTCTGATAACATCTTGCTTTAGATACCCAGGATTTTCCCTTGGGTGTGTGAGACTTAAAGGTGTGTGACTTAAGGGCGTGACTTAGAGATTAGATTTAGAGACAAGACCTAAGGGCATGACTTAAAGTCGTGACTTAGAGGCGTTGCTTAGAAGTGTGACATATAAAAAGCAAGAGGCAGACAGGAGAGTACAGTACAACTTGGAGTACAACTTGGAGTAGGAATTAGGCATTGAGGAAGAAGACACTTGGACTAGAGAACTCGGAAGAAAGATTATTAGACATTAGGCACTTAGCACTTGGAAGAAGTAACTTGGAACTTGGAGGCAACAGGGACTAGGAACTAGGGACTAGGAACTCAGGACTTGGGACTTGGACTAGGAAAGAGACGGAAGAATAAACGGGATTGAATCACACTCTGTCTGGTCTCCATTCCTCGAGTCCGTCCTCAATATCTCTCTTGCTGAACCCCGACCCACGGACCAGAGCAGCTTGGGGCAGTGCGGGCTCTAACAGTTTAGCCCCCGACGCTTTTGGCAGTGCCGGTTCCAACAATGACAGAGCGGTCCGAGACATTTTGACCCATAAGTGTTGGGTAGCTGCGGGCCGCAACATTTTTGGCCCCCAAACGTGGGGCAGAGTGGTCCTCAACAGTTAAGAGCACTGACTATTCTTCCAGAGGTCCTGAGTTCAATTCCCAGCAACCACATGGTGGCTCACAACCATCTGTAATGGGATCTGATGTCCTTCCTCTTCTGGTGTGTCTGAAGACAGTGAATAAAATAAATAAATCTAAATTTTTTTAAAAATGAAAAAACAGCCAGGTATGGTGGTATACACCTATAATCCTATAATTCAAAAAGAAGCCAAGAACAGGAGGATCACTTGGCCTACATAGCAAGCTCCAGCCTATGGTTACTGAAGTAGACCCTGTCTTAAAAAAAGAAAAAAGAAATTAGCACATTTTATAAAAAGTGATTTCTAAAGTTCTCACATGTCATTTAATTATAGTAACCAAGCATCATAATTAATACCACCCCCACCCCCATTACAAACACAATGGTTCTGAAACAGAAGGAGATTCATTCGCCTGCTGTATACCCAGCCTCGCAGCATAGCTGGGCTTAGCCCCTGCCCTGTGTCTACAGATGCCTCGCTGGACTTTAGAGGCGGCAGAAAAGCTCTTCTCAGAGTTGACTTTTGCTTGTGAGCCTTTCCCTAGGGAGCAAGCAGAACTTCCCCTAAGGACGTGATATAAGCAGTCCCACATTTCTGAGTCACACTACCCGTAGAAAAGCCCAGCATGGCAGAGCGCGCACACCACCTGCAAATGCCCAGGAGAGCCCGGGGCTTATTTTTAGCCAGATAGAGAAAGTGCCGAATATCTTCCAGGAGAGCTGGCAGCTGGCAGGTTGCTGATACAGCTGTGGTTATGTAAGCCAGGGGCAGAAGGGAGGCCGAGGTTACAGAGAGGCAGGCACGTTGCCCACCTCTGCTTGCCCAGGCTCGGTCAGCCAGGACATTCTGTCAGGTCGTAGGTCAGGAGTTGTTGCTGGAGAGATGGAGTGATTTGGAGTATGCAGAATGCAGAGAGCACAGGAACGCCTGGCTCCCCGGGTCTGAGGACATGTCAAAGCTCTGTCCACCCGTGTCTGTTTCTTCCTGCCTTGCTATCTAGGGTAAATAGAAAAACAGAAGTGCTTTCGAACGGTGCAGTTAGTTGTAAAGCAGAGCAGTTCAGCTCGCTTTGACCACACATCTCAGCTGTGCCAGATGGAAGTGATTTACCATTCCCCATCCTGAAGATGCCAAGACCCAGAGCCTGCTTTGTCCTACAAGCAGCAAGCGCAGACTTTTGCAGGAGCTATCCACGTGCCTGTTTGTGGGGAGTCAAGGTAGGATGTCTCTTAGCAGGGATTGATTTTAGTTATGTCTAAATCCAAACCAAGAGTAAACGGTCCTAAAGCCCCCTGTGCCCATCACCAACCTCCAGCAACAATCAGCATGGCGGCCTTGTTTCATCGTTCTCTCCCACATTCTGGGATTATTTGGAACAGAGTCCAGACAGCACATTCTTTCACCTGAAAATATTTTATTGGGCAACTGTAAAATAGGAATTTTTTTTTCCTTTCCCCCTGAGACAGGGTCTCTCTGTGTAGCCCCAGCTGTTCTGGAACTTGCTCTGTAGACTAGGCCAGCCTCGAACTCAGAGACCCATCTGTTTCTGCCTCTAGTGCTGAAATTAAAGGTGTGTGCCACCACTGTCCCATATCAACTGTTTTTTTTTCTTTTTTCAAATAATTATTTATTATTTTATGTATATTAGTTCACTGTCGCTGTCTTCAGACACACCGGAAGAGAGCATCAGATCCCATTACAGATGGTTGTGAGCCACCAAGTAGTTGTTAGGAATTGAACTCAGGACCTCTGAAAGAGCAGTCAGTGCTCTCAACTGTTGAGCCATCTCTCCAGCCCCTATCAACTGTTTCTTAAGATCAAATATTAGTTTTCATATTCTTTCAATTATGTAAGCAAGGTTTCTTTATTCTATCTTGGTCTATTTAAGCATATTTCTTTTTTTTTCCTCCTTACCTCGAGTTTATTTGTAAAAACGGCATCGGACACTGGTCATCTGCTAATAGTGTGTAGGCAGGTGTGTCCCAGCAGTCCATCTGTCTTCACTCTGGCAGGAGCCTTCTCTGTGGGGCCTTCACAGGGGCCTGGGCACCTTTGGGAGCCTAAAATGGAGCTTTGGCCTCTGCCTTGGTTTAAACCTTGGGCTTTGGTTGGCAGAGCCTACTACCCTAGGCCATGTAGCTTCGAATCTGCTTCTCAAGCCTGGGGTAAGTGATGAAAGCCAGGCGGCTGAGTTTGCGGCTGGGGCCCTTTGGTATCTTGGGCTTGATGGCCTGAAGCTTCACAGGGGCCTTGATGGTCTCTGCGCATGCACTCAATGCCTTTGCATTGTTGGCCTGCATCTTCTTCAGGCTTTTCTTGTTGTGCTTCTTGGCAAAGCGCATGTTCCTCAGAGCTCGGGGTCAACCCCCTTAAGAGATTCCTATCTTTGTGACTGAGATTTCTTGATGCCATTTCTGTGCCATTTGCAGGACTGGTTGTGTGTGGTGTGGTTCTTGAACTTGGCCATGTCTGCACGGTAACCTGTGGCTTCCCCAGTGCCTGAGACCCAAGCATATTTCTTTTAAAGAAGCTTGGTTTAGGGCTGGAGAGATGGCTCAGCCGTTAAAGGTTAGGCTCACAACCAAAGATATAAGAAGCTTGGTTTATTGTTGAAGAACCAGGTTATTTGTCTATAGAGGCCACGTTATACCCCTGTGATGGCCTTTTCTATATTTTTGTACATTCTTTTTTTTTAAAAAAAAAAAAAAAAAGATTTATTTAGATTTTATGTCTATGAGTATTTGCCTGCTTGTATGTATGTGGACCACAGAGGCCAGAAGAAGGCATCGAATCCCCAGACTGGGAGTTACAGATAGTCATGAGGCATTAATGTGGGTGTTGGGAACTGATCCCAGGTCCTCTGGAAGAGTAGCAGGTGCTCTTAACCACTGAACCATCTTTCTAGCCCCTGTAAATTTAACTGTTATCATTTGAATTCTAGTGATTTGATACTGCCATCTGGATTCAGTGAATTGGTAGTAAGCGTTCCATAGGTGGTATACTTCCATCCACGGCAACACAAGTCTGACTTCTCTTTGTGGTCTTAGGAGTCTGGAGTCATTGTCTGGACCCATTATTTGACTCTGCATGACTTATTTTGTTTTGGTTTTTTGGTTTTTTGTTGTTGTTGTTGTTTTTTTTGGGGGGGGGGGTTATTTTGTTTGTTGATCTGGGTTTTTTTTTTGTTTTGGTTTGGTTTTTGGTGTTGTTGTTGTTGTTGTTTTTGAGACAGAGTTTCTCTGTGTAGCCCAGGCTGTCCTGAAACTTACTACATAGATCTGGTTGGTCTTGAACTCCAAGATCTGCCTGTACCAGCCTCCCAAGTACTAGGACAAAAGGGGCTTACACCACCACCTAACTCCTAGTGAATTTTAAAGAACAAATGTGACTGAAATGTCTGTCTCTGATTAATACACTCAGAAAAGCACTTCTTGGAGAATATGTTGATTTTTACTTTCTGAGGTTAGCCCTGGTGCCTACAACTATGTAGCAGCATTAAGGAATTGCCCAGGCTAGCTCCCGGTAACGTGTTGGCCCTGTGGGGTGCTAGGGATATTCTTTCCACTAGAGGGCACTGCGGCTCAAGGACTTCATGTGGCTCCTAGCCAGCTTTGCTGCTTCAGGGCTTCTCAGGAGGCAGTATTTAGTGCATATTCATTATTAGGCACCAACTGGGTGCTTCCTGTATCAAGGATGGAGATAGAAAAGGTCAAACATGATGTCCTGTGACATTATATTGGGAAATGGTTTCTTCGTATTTTCCTTTTAGAAACTATTTTAGCTTTCCACAGGGTGCAGCCTCCTGCAAATTTGGTTACCTGGGTAGATTTTCTAACTGCCATATATGGTCTTTTTGGAATGTGAATGTATCCAAGTAAGATGCCAACGTATGTTCACGTCTGAGACACTTTATTTTTTATTTTGACACCATGTGTTGAATGTGCCAGGGAGAAGAAGGAGGCTGATGCTTAACTGAGAGCTACCTGAGCCATACCTCTGTCCCCTTTCTCCTTGTCTTGTTTTTGCTTTCTGTTTTTGTTTGTTTTGTTTTTCCAGGCATGGTTTCTCGGTGTGTTCCTAGCTGTCTGTGGAACTCACTCCGTAGACCAGGCTAGCCTTGAACTCAGAGACCCATCTGTCTCTGCCTCCCAAGTGCTGGGATTAAAGGTGTGGACCACTACCACCTGGCTCCCTTTTCTTATTTTATTTTTTAGATTTATTTGTTTATTTTGTGTATGTGAGCACACTGTCGTCGATCTCTTCAGACACACCAGAAGACGGCATCAGATCCCATTACAGATGGTTGTGAGCCACCATGTGGTTGCTGGGAATTGAACTCATCGCAGTCAGTGCTCTTAACCGCTGAGCCATCTCTACAGCCCTCCCTTTTCTCATTTTTATCCGAATCCAAGCAAGATGGATGATCATAATCCTATTTAAATCCCAAAGAAGAAAGCCAGGCAGTGGTGGTACACACTTTCAATCCCAGCACTTGGGAGGCAGAGGCAGGCAGATATCTGAGTTCATGACCAGCCTGGTCTACAGACTGAGTTCCAGGACAGCCATGGCTACACAGAGAAACCCTGTCCTGAAACAAAAACAAACAAACAAACAAACAAACAAACAAACGAACAAATGTCCCAAAGAAACACAAGGCTGGGAAATAGCTCAGTGGCAGAGCACCTGCAGGGTTAAATGAGGCCCTGCATTTGGTCTTCAGCACCACCACAACAAAACACTAAAAACTAAAAAGAAAGAGGCCTGCCAGGTATACTTGTGATCCCAGCACTTGTAAGTCAGTGCAGGAAGGTCATTGCAGGTTCTGGGCCAGCCTGGTCTAGGTAGTGAGGTACAGGTCAGCCAGACCCATAGGAAGAGACTGTGTCTCAAAATAAGCCCCAAGCAGAATAAATAAGTAAAACCAAGGAAACAGATACATTGAGGATAAGTTGAAGGTCACCTTATCCACCATAGGAGGACATGTAGAAGAATAATTTTTTCCCCACCAAACCTGTCATACCACACTGACTGCTGTGGTCCTAGGCTGTAGAAAACAATGGCCATTGTAATGACACCTTGACACTCAGGAGGTCTTTTGACAGCACTACAACACAGAAGTGATAATAAGCAGATATCTGATTATAGGATCCTAAGAAGTGTTCTCATCATGATATCTTATATACTCGTCTCCACAAACCCTCTCCATAGCTACAACGCTGGCTTCTGCAGAGGGAAGCACTGTCATTGGATACATGACATCATCACTGGAGCTCTGCACATGGAGATTCCTTTGTGCTGATGGCTACTCACCTCTCCCTATCTCCAGGACCTTTCAGGGTACTGGCACCATGCCTCCGACACACCGGAAGCAGGTGGCAAAGCCAAGACTCACCACGTCTCTGCTTAAATCCTGTGGTTTAATGAAGAAGGATACGTGTGTGATCTGAGCTCTCGAGTGTCCTGCGTTAGTGCCGTGAGGACATCTGAATTCCCTTCCAGTTATTTATTTGTAAACCCACTTCACACTCCCAGCCTCACCCCTACCATCTCTTGCCCCAGCATCACAACCAAACCCATCATCAGAGCTCAAGCTGAGCTGGTTCCCTGAACCTCCTCAGTTACATTAAGGAGAGAATGACTGCAGGCAGTAGGGAACATGGATTTACTGGTTTAAGTTGGGGGGAAAAAAAAAAAAGATACAGGTGGCAGGTGTCAAAAGCAGCAGAACCAGATGGCATTTGAAGAAACCCAGTCTTGAAATTTTCAGCTTTAGGCAGTCACAGCATTGAGGTTTGGGGAAGCAAGGACAAGCGTGGGTGTGTTCCAAGCCACCAACCTCTCGCTAACAATCCTGGGATAATGAATGAGCCTTCAGCAGACGCCTTTGCTCTCTGGTGAAAGGAGCGCCCACTGCAGAAGGTCCCTCTGCAAATACCAGGAACCCTCTGGCAAGTGTGCTCCTTCCTTCATTCCTCCAGTGTCCCTGGTAATTCCCTGACTGGTGCCCCCGCCCCCTTCTTGGATATAAATTGCTGCAGCAAACCAAGCCAGTTGAATGTTTACCGGAGCTTCCCAGGCTTTCCCTAGCCTGGTTAACCCCATAGCTCTCTGCCTATGGAGCTGTTCACAGCTAATGAGCTCTCAGAAGCAAGCATCTCCCTCCTCTACTGTTCCTGTGTGGTTTTGGAGTGTGCAGAGCCAGGCAAGGAGATGCAGAACAGAGCCACAGCGACCAGATGGAGAAGCTGGGCAAAGCACATGCATTCTCACTGTAGGATGTCCTTCATGGAGAAGGGACAGGTTAACTCCAGCTCGGCAGAGGACTTGGACAGCTCCCTGAGGAGGCACAGCCAGCCGCCACAGCTGTAGAGCTGATCACGTGTCCCATGCTCCTGCTGCACAGGGGCGAATGCCTAGGAAACTGAGACTGCCCACTGCAGCCTCTGGGTCCTGTCTTACACAAAACCAGTTTCCTCTCCTGACCTAGCTTGGTGGTTTACAAGGCTGGAAAGTTGGGGGTCATTTGGGACCATCAGAGCAAGGCTCCTGCTTCCAGCCTGCCTCACTGATTGCATTCAGACGAAAAGATAGATTTGTTCCTTAGTCATTAGTTGGTGGCACCCTTCACAGACAGGATGGACACTGAATTACAAGCCATAGGTCTTCTCATCCACACCCTCGGTGATCACTGGGTTACCCTAAAGGGGTTGAAAGATAAAACCTAGACTCCCAGAGTGTCACGAAGGAGTTCTTATGAAGTCCCACCTTCTGATCTTAGTACATGCAGTTCCTTCTGTCTTGAACACCTCAAGTCTCATGCACTTGTAGACCCTTTGTGATTTGGCTCTAATCACCTTGGACCCCTTTGCCACCACACATTTTACATTGTCTCTACTCGGTACCTTCAGGTTTTGTCAGTGCCTTTCCCGCCTGACACTGACCTCACTAAGCCATGCCTCACTGACCTCTGTGTCTGGCTGCAGCGCCAGGAAAGATGTTTATCAGTAGTGCTTTGGAAGGAAAGCCAGATGCCGGGCGGTGGTGGTGCACGCCTTTAATCCCAGCACTTGGGAGGCAGAGGCAGGTGGATTTCTGAGTTCGAGGCCAGCCTGGTCTACCGAGTGAGTTCCAGGACAGCCAAGACTATACAGAGAAACCCTGTCTCGAAAAACAAAAAAAACAAAACAAAACAGGAAGGAAAGCCGGGGATGCTTCCTGTATCTAAAACGCACGAAACTCAGAATTCCAGCCCCAGCAATGCAGAAACCACACATGTGACTCGTGTTAGCAATCCTAGGAGGGTTAGAAGTTCAAGGTCATTCTCAACTACATAGTAAGTCTAGAGGTGGCTAGAGAAAGAAAGCCGAGTGCTGGTAACAGGATTTAGAGATACAGCCTCCAGGTGCCGCAGAGATGTGGTTAAGGGCAGTTGCTGCTCTTTTCCAGAAACCTGAGATTGTTTCCTAGCACTTGGGTTGAACATCTCTCAAACACCTGTAACAACAGCTCTAAGCAATCCAGTGCCCTCTTCAGACTCCTGTCGGTACCAACACACATCTGGCACATACTCACAAGGACACATTCACATAAATAAAAATACACATTTACAAATATCTAGTACTAGGCAAGGTGACACATACTTTTTAATAGCAGCACTTAGAAGGCAGAGGCAACCTGTGAGTTCGAGGCCAGCCTGGTCTGCAGCTTTAGGCAGTTCCGGGCTAGTCAGACTTAACATGTCTCAAAAAATAAAATAAGGCCTGGAGTAATAATAGCTCAGCAGTTGAGAGCACTGGCTGCCCTTCCATAAGACCTGAGTTCAATTCCCAGCATCCCATATGGTGCCTAGCAACCATTTGTAACTCCAGTTTCAGGGGATTTAGTGTCTTCTTTTGATCTCCAAAGGCACTGCATGCATGAGATTCAGGCAAAACACCCATAGGCATGATATAATTAAACTTAAATTAAAAATATATACACAAAAGTCCGCCTCCCAAGTGCTGGGGTTAACATGTATGTGCGCTTTGGCTTGGCTTTTATCTTTATAGATACAGCCTTCAGCAAAATTCTCCAGGTCTTTTCTCTTGTTCCACAAAAGATGAGATAAGGAACTGTGCCTTCCCAGGAGTCCTAGGACTAAATAATGACAAAGCTTGAACAAGAACCCAGCTCTACTGACCTGTTTTCCTGCTGTCAGACACTTAAGGAATCATATCCTGAGCTGCAGCTTCTCTGTCCTGTCTGGGAAAGAAGGCTGATTGATGGGTAATGATTAGGGTTCTGGGCCGGCCCAATTGGGGGGTGGTGCGGGGGTGGGGGGGTTAGAGAGACAGCAAGAGCTGGGAGGCAGGTCTTAGCTCCTCTATGAGGTTGGCCTTTGCAGACGAGGAAATGGAGGCAGGTGGAAATGAGGAAATTGCCCAAGGTCATGTGGCAAGCTGAAGATGGAGCTGAGCTGAAGATACAAGCCTCATGGTCTCTGGGGCCGAGCTCTGGCCCAACTTCTATACTCTGGGGAATTAAGAGTTAACATCCCATCCCAGAAAGATGGGTAACCCAACAGGCTGCTCTCCAAGGGGCAGGCCCCTGGAGTCTTCGGCTCTTCTAGTTTTTTTCTTTTCCTCTCTTGGTGGCAGCAAGTAGGGTGCATTCTGCATAAATAATAATGAACACTCTCCTTCCAGGGAGGAAGGCCACGTCCGGACAGGCAATGTGACAGATGGTATTTACAATAGGCACTGAGGGGTTCCCCCAGAGCCTCGCTTGGGCTGTGTGCATGAGACACAGGAAACAGAGTTAATGCCCACTGCCTCTGCCTACTCTCAGGCAGCTGCCGCTGCACTGCTGTCTACAGAACCTCCCGGGGACTAGCTAGCTCCTGTGTGACTGAATGTAAAGGTTCAGGGTGTTTTTCCTCAGCTGCCACTTTCTTGTCATAAAGCCTGCCTTGTGCACCCCGAGACACTCTTCACAGAAACCTGGTCTGGCACTCTTCCTAAAAGGAGGCTGGTGAAGTTCTTTTAGGCCATGCATACTGACTCTGAGAGGGTGTCCTAAGGGCTGATGAGGTGGGAAACAGATGGACTTATTCACTGAGCACATACTGTACAGAGGGGTGTGGAGAGAGAGAGAGAGAGAGAGAGAGAGAGAGAGAGAGAGAGAGAGAGAGTGCGTATGCGGTTGATGTTATTATTGACAATTGAACTCAAGACCTTGTGCATGCTAGGCAAGCACCCTACCACTGAGCTACATCCCTAGTCCAAGATATCACTATAACTTAGACTGCCTTTAAACTCACTCTGTAGCCCTGGCTAGCACTGAAGTTGGGGATCATTCTGCCTCCAGACTGCTGGGGTTACAAGTATGTGCCACCACTCCAGCCTTTCGTGGACCTTCTATTTGCCAGGAACCAATCAAGACACTATAAAGAGTTTTACACCCTTGCTCTTAGGAACAATATTTTCTTATGTAAAAATTGATCACAGGCCTTGTAGCTAATTGTCATTGGCCCTCCAAAGTTTCACCTGTTCTTTCTCTCTGGACTCCAGAGTCTAGAGTCTGTTGAGCAACTGGTACCTGGCTTTGGGCAGTGAGTGCTAAACAAGGCAACCCCCTGCCCCTGTCATTCTACACACAGCATCTAAGAGAGACAAAACAGAGGCTGAGGCAAGAAGATCATGAGGCCAAGGCTAGCCTAGGCTACACAGGGAGACTTTGAGAGCGATGGTGACAAAGTACAGTATACAGTGGTATGCACAGATAGCCCCAACCATTAGGGAGGCTGAAGCAGGAGGATGTGGCGTTTGAGGCCAGCCTGTACCACACAGTGAGATGCCATAGCCTTTTCCTTTCTTATGCTTTCTTCCTTCAAGAAGCAGACAAGTAGACCGATATTTGCTCCACAGGCCAGGGTAGCTCCCTAAGTGTCTGACATCTGCAAGCCTGCACCTAGACCGTCCATCCCTGTTTGGTTTCTCTGGGCCTCACTGGGTTGCTCTGGAAGAGCCAGGTAGGCAGCTGGTTAAGGCCAAGGGCATTTATGCCATCACAGACAGGAGGCTGTACTGTTTGTCTATTGGTTATTTGCTCATTTTTGTTGCAATGTTTAGAACAGAGCCTTCTGCGTGAGGTCAGGGCTCTGCCTGAGCCCTGTGCTCTACCTCTTACAACGAACAATTGGATGTGCGGAATGGATATTCAAACTTCCTCCAGGCCCAGGGATCTTAACATGCCCTTTTGTAAAGTGGGGGCCTTGTATCTGTCCTTTGGACCTTTCTGAGGATGACTTGAAATGGCAAATGAGAAAATGTGTTGAAATACAGGCGAGCGCATACGAGTGTATCAGTGTTATTATGCATAACCATCTTTTCTCCATAACATAAAACTTGTCTTTTGTTGGAGGCTGGGAGTAATAACTATGTAATTAGACTTTGTGTCATATCAAGCGAGGCATGCTCTGTTTTTCATTAGACAGACATTTGTTTGGCTTCTACCATGTGTAGCCTCGTGGACTGTGATGGATGTGAAAATTGAGTAAGCCGTAATTTTCTTCAAAGAATGCTCATGCTGATATCAGGAAGATAAAACTTAGATTAACAAAATGCAAGGTCAAAGGAAGGAAGGAAGAGCTTCAGAGGAGGAAGGAAGGGCCCAGCCTGCCTTGGTGGGACGATTGAGGAATGGGGTTTTCACCAGAGAGACAGGCAACATGGCAGGACCTTCATCCAACAGTGTGCCTAACCACTGTGCAACCAGACGTCCAGGCCCAGAAATGGGACCCTGGGGACCAGCCAAGTCCCAAGGAGATGGCAGGGAAGGAAGGTGAGGTGAGGCGAAGCAGCTGGCAGGGGATCTGAATGCCTGATTAGATCCATCTTGGGACTGGCAATTTCCTTTGGGCCTTTTTGAGCTCAACCACTGGGTGTCCAAACCTCTCTTTGAAAGGCTTTGGTGTCTGCGAACCTAGGCATCTTTCAATAATGATTTAAGTTGCTCAAAAAAGTGAGGGCCCTGGGGTGAAGAGACGAAAGGAAAGGAAAAAACTCCGCTTGGCAGCCGTGTTCTGCTTGATCTCACAGACAGCGGGCAATGCTGAGGAATGCTGGAGCTGGGGATGGAGGTGGTTGGATCCCAAGTGACCGCCTCCTCCTAGAGCTAGGTCTGCTGTTTGGACTTGCAGACTTCAAACATGACTCGGGGATTCCTGGAAGACAAAAGAATTCAGGGCTGAGCCTTGGATCTCAGTCAAAAATAACTCATGTCTTCATTTCAGGCAGGCAAAGGCGGCAGCCCAGGGCTGGTTTGCTGGTTTCTCAGAAGACTGGAGCTACAGGTGCGCTGAGGGGGTCAGCTTAGATTTGCTGAGGAAGGGGCGTGGCTCTGGGTGCAGAAGATGGGAAACCCACCTGTAAGAGGTTATGATGACGAAAGGCTGCCTGTTTTGTGCTGCTTCTGGGTGCTGCCTGCCATTTGCTTTGAGCGTTAATTATAGCCCTTAGTGTTCTTTCCCTGGCTTCTCATTAGCTTTAGGTATCCACAAACAAACAGCTTGCTTCCCTGCCTCTTCCTGCCCCACCTCCTTTGGTGGAAAGGAAGGTCCCTCCTGGCTCCCTCTGGTTTGGGGGTTGGAGGCCAGGGTCTTACACATGCACCACCACGCTAGGCCTGTACTGACCTGATGAGCCCTGCTCTGAGCCCCTTCTGGTTTTTCAACGACAGCTAGGTTGTTCAAGTTGTGAGGCCCAGCTTAACATCCCTTGGAGGGTATGTTTAAGAGACAGTCAGCTGACATTCTCCCTGCCACATCATGCCACTGGGCTGTCATTAGAGGCTTATCTAATATTCTTCCAGGAGGCCAGGCTTGACTCTTTTTCGAACAGTTTGTAATCTTAGCACTTTGGCCAGAGTCTGGCCAATAGTGGACACTCACCACACGTTAGTCGAAAAGTGTTGTTGAGCGGCTGCCAACTCAGTCCTCCGGAAGTGCTGCTTGGGTTGGAAGCTGACCGCTTCTCCATCGACGGCTGGGCAAAGGCCAGCCTCCTGAGACCGCATTCAAGGACTTTCTCAATGTGGCCCTCCTCACTGGCTTTCCCAGCTGTACGCTGTGCCCATCCGCTAAGCTGTTTTCTGTCAAAGTCTGCCTCTTTCTTCAGCACAGCCGTTCTCTCCATGAAGGAACCCTCTACACTCGATCCCAAAGCTGCCGGTTCTCAGGTTCATCTCAGCAGTACTCTCCCGAAAGGTTGAGCCATTCTCCCCAGTGCTTTGATTTGGATAATTAAAGTTCCCCAAAGGTCCATGGATTAAAGACTTGGTCCAAGTTTGGAGCGCCCAGGAACTTTAGGCAGGTCATTATGTTCTTGGGGTTTGGTTTCTGATTGCAGGGGTCCATTCTTCCTTTCTTCTTCCCAAGCACTAGAGATGCAGTTTTATGTCACATACCTTGCAACCTTGTGCTGCCTTACCATAGCCCCAAAGCAACCAGCACAATCAATCATGGACCTCCACAAGTGTGAGCCACAGCTAACCTTCTCCCACCTGTCTGGTTTTGGAGACCAAGTCTCACTATGTCACTATGTTTCACTAAGCCTTGGCTTGCCTGCCTGAAATTTACTACATAGACCAGGCTGGCCTTAAACTCATAGAGATCTGCCTGCCTCTGGCTCCCACATACTGGGATTAAAGGTGTGTATACCACCACACTAGCTAAACTTTTTTTCATGAGATATTTGTGTCAGGTATTTTGTTACACTAACAGAGTTGGCTAACATACCCAGGACTTTAACTTGTTCTCAGTTACTTTACTGTTTTGTTGGGAACGTCAAGAGGCCATGGAGCCTTGGGTAAACTCAGTTGTCGAGGACTCACCTAGCATGCATAAAATCCAGGGTTTGACCTCAGTAACACACACACACACCACACCACACACACATAAACGTACATACACACATACATGTATACACACATAGCATACACACACACATAAACATACACACATACATGTATATACACACACATACATACATACACACATATGTACACATACATATATACACACACTAGACTCATGCATGGTCTCAAAACTCATGCGTAGTACTCTCCCAGGACCTCTGGCATGAGTGAAAGTGGTCATTCTTTTCTCTATCTTTATCAGAATGTCCCAGGGCTCTGGTTGCCTTATGTTGGAATGGGACTAAAGTTACTAAAACTATCAAATAGATCTTCTCTTGTTTTTGTTTCTGAGACAGAATTTCTCCATCTAGCCCTGACTGACTTGGAACTCACTCTGTAGATCAGGCTAGTCTTTTTTTGTTTGTTTTGTTTTGTTTTTTTCGAGACAGGGTTTCTCTGTATAGCCCTGGCTGTTCTGGAACTCACTCTGTAGACCAGCCTGGCCTCGAACTCAGAAATCCGCCTGCTTCTGCCTCCCAAGTGCTGGGATTAAAGGCATGCACCACCACTGCCCATCGAGGCTAGTCTTGAACTCACAGAGATATGCCTGCCTCTGCCTCCAGAGGTGCTAGGATTAACCTTCCCTGGAAGGTTTCTAGAGTTGGCTGCAGGCTACAAAACCTATGTGCTCATATACTACATAGCTGCAGATTCCACCCCCCTCCACCCCCTGGGGTTAAGAGATGAATCAGGCTGTGTGGTGAAGCCAGGCATTCCTGAGGATACAGAACAAAAGGGTAGACTCCGGGATACAGAGATTGGGTGTTACAGATGGTCTTAATGATTACCAAGTCTAAATAGTCAGTTTCCTTCCAGCACAGGTTCCTGAAGGGCTGATTCCTGGGGAGAGCCCCGTATTCTTTTCTAGGAGGTTTGGGAACAGTGATGAGATTGAGCACCTGATCCTAGGGTCAGAGATGGTACTGTAAGATCCTTCTCCCCTTTGTTCTAACTGCTGATACTCATGTGACCTCTGAACCTCAGTCAGAAGGATTTATTCATTTATTATTGTATGTGTGTGGATGTTTTGCCTGCATGTGTGTCTGTATATCATGTGTGTGCAGAGCCCATGGAGGTCAGAACATCTGAGACTGGAATTACAGTATTTTTGTTTTTAAAAGAATCATTTTATTTATTTTATGTACATGAGTACACTGTAGCTGTCTTCAGACACACCAGAAGAGGGCATCGGATTCCATTACAGATGGTTGTGAGCCACCATGTGGTTGCTGGAAATTGAACTCAGACCTCTGAAAGAGCAATCAGTGCTCTTAACAGCTGAGCCATCTCTCCAGCCTGAGTTACAGTTTTGAGCCACTATGTACATACTAGAAGTCAAAACTTAGCCACCTGGAAGAACAGCCAGTGCTGCTGAGCCATCTCTCTCCAGCCCCTTATTTATATATGAATGAAATGAAGTCTTACATCCATGCCTCGTGTGCAAATCTAGAATTCCAGCTCCTTGGGAGAATGAGATAGGAAAAGTCACGAGTTCAAGGCCTACTTTAGAAACTTAATGCAACGTGGTCTCAAAATAAAACTGAAAAGAGACAAGGAAGAAGGAAGAGAGAGAGAGTGAGAGAGTGTGTGTGGGTGTGTGGTGTTGCCCTGGCCTCTAATACAGGACATCATAAGCGTTTAGATAACCCTCCTGCCTCAGCCTCCCAAATAGCTGGGTCTAAAGGCTCCTGCTGCTGGCTGCATCAGACTAGCAGGGAACTTCTCAAGTGTTACTGTGGTGATCATTGTTCTTCCGTATCTTCCTGCTGCTGTTAGGATGGAATCCAAACTTCATTCTCAGGAAACCAACAGCCCTCTCATTCCTGCCCCCAGGCTGGGCTCTTCTACCGATGCTGTACTTTAATTTCCAATCATGGCAAATCCCTTGTAGTTTCTCTTCCACTCTGCATGCTGTCCCCTCTGCCTGGGTTGCTGTGTCACCTGCTACATGGTTATGGAAGCACTTCCTTTGGGAAGACCTCCTGGATCCACAAGGACCCCTCCTTTTTCTTTCAGTCTGTATGGCTTCTGAGCTCCTGTGGAATCCAAGACTTGTTGAACATGACAGTGCGCCCCACCCCATGCCACTTCCACATGCACACCAAGTTAAACCACTTACGGAGGGCAGAGTTTGTCTTTCTTGTTACTCATCTCTGTACCCTCAGAGATCTCCCCTAGTGATTAATAAGAGATCAATACATGTTCAGCAATTTTGCGGAGCCTGCAAAGGTAACTTCCCCATGAAGAGGTGACTGAGTTGGATCTGTTGCTAAGAGCTGTTCCTGAGCTGGAGAAGAGAAAGCATGTGAGGAATAGCTGGAGGAGGGAGAGAAGGGGGACCAGTAGGTGCTGGACATCTCTGCAGTGGCCTTCTCTTCCATGCATCTGCCTCCTTCCAATCCCCCTGCAACCAGGCTTTTGCATCTCTGCTGCAAAGGTCTGGATGTAACAGAGCCAGCACCGCTCATGGTATGTCAAGCCAACAGTAGCAGGGGTGGTAGAGGCAGGGACCCTGGCCCTCAGGGCCCCCAGCAGCTGCTTATCCTTATAGGACTCTTCTCAAAAAGAATTCAGCCTCTCTTCTGTCCCCTGAAGGCAGTATTCAAAAATCACACCCCCATGCAGACAGTTTTATTTACAAGGAAATCTTGGCAGGATCTTGACTTGTTAGTAGAGTAGAGATGGGGGAGGGGTGGCGAGAAACAAAAATAGTTGAAATGATCACACTTTCTGAAACCGAGATGAAAATTGGTGTCTGTTGCAAACTCACCTAATTAGGATGGAACTGATTTCCTTCTGTGTTTAAGGAGAGTAGTCAGTGCTAGGCGAGATGGTCACAGGTTGGATCCTGGGGTTGCAGGATGTCGTTGCATTTGCCTTATGAAAATGAAGGCGTTAATTGCAACTTCTGATAATAAAAAAAGATCCTGACAGGACGTCGAGAGGGGTAACAGTGATGCGAAGAGGCTGAAGAGCCTTGGTTCTGTATGTAGGCTGCCTGCAAGGCTGAACCAGGAATGAGCCCCTGAGCCTCCCTGGGGAGCATCTACCCTCAGCCCCGCACGGGCACAAATTATAGTCATGTGGGAAGATCGCTTTTCCTACAGGTAAACTACCCTCTACTTTTCTCCTTTAAAGATTCTTTTTTGCTCTGCTAACTTCATTCCTGCTTTTTAGTTTTAGTTTTTTTGTTTTTGGTTTCCCCTGCCAGCCGCCCCCACCCCGGCCCCGTCTGGCAGGGCACTTTCCTGGATTTAACATGGTCAAGAAACCTGAGCAGGGCATACAGCTCTAGATGGAGAGGTAGGGCAAAGTTTAGGATTTGGGGGTCCCAGACCACCTGACTTTTCTCTCATCTCTAGGCTTTCCCAGACCTCCCAGAATTCAAGACCACAGCGAACAGACGCCTTAAGGGTGGCTGGTGGAATCGAGTTCTCACATCTCACTCTCTATTCAGTCCTAGTTAACCCTGACATGGCCAACTTCATGAGAACCTCGCTTCTGCTTCCGTCACACAATCTGCTGCCTCCAAGTGATGGATAACCCGGTGCCGAGCTGAGCAGACTGAGAACAACCCAGTCCCCATCCCTAGGCCGGAGGAGCAGCGGTTAGCCTCGCTGCAGTCAGCCCTCCCTCCTTCCCTCTCTCCCTCCCTCCCTCCCTCCCCGCGGGCGGCCTAGGGGGCGGGGGCCCCGCGAGCAGCCCCGCCCCCGCCGCGCGCCATCCCGGAGGAGTCCGTGGGGAGGAGGAGGCTCTCGCGCAGAGCGGGGGCCGCGCGGAGCGGGAAGGAGCGCGGGGAGCAGTAGGGCCCGGCTGGCCCAAGGGCGCCTTGGCCTCCGGCCCGAGATAGAGGCCAAGAAGTTTGGTGGCTAGGGGCTCAGCGCCCCGGGGTCGCGGGGGCCCGCAGTGAAGGCGGCGGGGAGAGCAGAGCCATGGGGGCGAGCGCGGAGGCGGCGAGGCGCGCAGCTAGCTTCTGGAGCAGCACGGCCGTGGCGGCGCAAAGTTAGCCCAGCGCCCCGGGACGAGCGCCGCAGCCTGTGTCATGGGCGAGCACCCCAGCCCCGGCCCCGCAGTGGCCGCCTGCGCCGAGGCGGAGCGCATCGAGGAGCTGGAGCCCGAGGCCGAGGAGCGACTGCCCGCCGCGCCAGAAGACGTGAGTGCCCCCTCCTGTGCCCCTCAAACTTTCTGGGGGGCGCCACGCGGGGAGACGTCACAGCCTCAGCTCCCTACACCGGAGACAACTTGGAGGCTTCAAGGTTATGTCACCGGAGCGTCCGGGATGAGTCGGGGGCCCGGAGCGTAGGAGAGATAGGTCTTCCCCAAATGCAAGCGCTGGCACCCTACCCCGCTCAGGTTCCCACGGCTTCACTGCGGGACACAGCCACAGCCACAGCGCCGGGAACCTGTCGGCTGCTGAGCCCCCTCCCCGCGGCTGGTGCAGTGCCCGGGACACGGCGTTTTCCTGCAGAGGCGGCCGCGTCATTGTAGTGACTCCCCCTCCCCTCCCCTCAGCGACCTGCGGACTCTGCAAGCCCCGGGAAGGAACCGGCGCCGCAGATCCCCAGTCTCTGAACAGTGCAGACCAGTCTGGGGACCCCTTCTCTGCTGCCAGATTAGCTCCCGCCCGGCGTCAGCCTTGTCGCGACACTGATTGAAATTCAAACTGATCTCAGTCCCTGAACCCAGCCAGAGCTAGAAGAGCTAGCTGGGATGAAGTGCTCCCAGCAGGGGGCTCAGGAGTCCCTGACCACGTAGCTGCCAGGAATGGTCCCCTGGGGCAGGCTAGGGAGGGGCTACACCAGAGGGCTTTCCTGCCATCTGCCGCTTAGATCTCTTGTCCACTGTCCTGGGAGGCGAGGTAGGATCTGGGAAGCCCCGGGCCCCTGAGCTGATAAAAATTACTCCTTCCCGGCACCCTGCCTCTGACCTGTCCCTCCTTCAGGGTGAAATTAAGCCAAAAACCCCAACCTACAAAACCATAGCCAACAAATCTGAATGGGCCGGGAGTCTAACATCTCAAAGGTTTGCGTGACTAAACCTGTCACTTTCTCCTGGCCCTAACTCCCGAGAGTCTTATGTATTCAGTACTTACACTCAGTCTTGGAAGCATATTGGGGAGCACCTTCACACACACACACACACACACACACACACACACACACACACACAAGCAGACAAAATTAGTGCTCCAGCAGGGGTGAGTCTTCTGAGTAGAGTCCTCCAACAGACAGGGTCTGAAGGTACTGCACGTGTACTCCGGGAGTAGATGTGGACCTGACCTTTCGGCAGCAGAAGTTATCAGAAACCCGGAGACACGGTTGGGACTTGTCCTTGTTCTCATTCCTGCATCTGACTGTCCCACCCTCAAAACACCCCATTTCCACACCATACTGTGCATTTTCTGCCTTCGTTCACACGGGGAATTTTCAGGTTTCTTTTCGTGGGCCCCTGAGCCTGGTTCTGACTGTTGGGCAACAGCTGGGAGGTGATGTCAGAAACCTCAGGGGTCTACAGAAACCTTGGTGATAAGTGCCTTTCTTTCTCTTCTTCCTCTCCCGCATGGCCTTCCTCTCTACCAGCACTGGAAAGTCCTGTTTGAAAAGGTATGTGTGCAGTTAAATACCTTTCTTCCTTCCAGCCCTGCCTGAAACCCGTCTCAGTCTCCCTGCCTGACTGCGTGGGCTTCCCATGCTCCGTGCTCCGGAGATGGTGACGTGCTGTGGAGGCGTGGCTTAATACATCTAGGGCGGAGCCACACTGTGCTCTGGGTATCCAGAGACAGCAATAGGCTCCCTAGAGAGAAATCTTTCCTGCTTCCAAATTCTCCTTGCACTATAGCTGGGCTTACACCACCCAGAGATTGGACAACTTGTATCAAAGTTTTCGATATGCAAGTGGATTGCAGTAGGGGACTGGGGAGGTGGGGGAAGGGGCATAAAAGAAGCATTCGGCTCCTTTTCTGCTCCTATTATACAAAATGCTTTGCCCCAGTAACATAAAATCTCTGTCACCCTTGGGGAGGAGGATCTACTCACAAAATGGACTCTTTTGAAGGCTGATGTTGTATCTCATTCTGCAGTGGGGATGGGCCAGTGCTGGGCAATTACAAATGAAAATTAGGATGTGGTTATTTGCAGTGCCTGGAGTATGGGGTGAAGTTAGAAATGCCAAGTGTTGGGTTTGAATCTGGAGATAGGCATTTGACCGTCAGCAGGGAAATAGTTCTTTTCTGCTTGGTACTTGGGCTCCGTTAGATTTCCTCTCCATGCTTGTACACAGTACAGGAGAAGAGATAGGAAGATATCCCAGGGTTGGTGGATTCTGAACACTTAAGTCACAAGCAAGGGCAGCTGCGACATGAAGTTGTGCAACTTTAAGAGATCTGCTGTGTAAGGCAGGCATGCTGGCACACACCTGTGATGCCTGCATTTGGGAGCTAAAGGCAGGACAGTCAGGAGCTCAAAGCCATCCTTGGCTATCCTAGCCTTTCAGGCTAGCCTGGGATAGTGAGTGGAGGGGTGGGGGGAGCAGTTGAAAAGGCATCTTAATCAAGACCTTTGTTTTAGGTGGGAATGTTTTCAAAAACGTTTGCTTGTTTTTTAATGTGTATGGGTGTTTTGATTCTCTGTGCACCGTATTGGTACAGTGCCTTCAGAGGACAGATGTAGGACCCAGGTGATACTTAAGATGCTGTAGCAGTGGGAAAGGTGATGTGGGATACAGGGATGAGGGAACAACTCAGGAGCTGCTGACGTGGATGAGGACAAGAAGCTCCTGTGGCCAGTTTTCCACTGTCAGTATATAGAGAGAAGAGATTTATTTTGGCTTGTGGTTTTGGATATTCTTTTGGGGACAGGGTTCGAGACAGGAGACAGGGTATCTCTGTGTAGCCCTGGGTGTCCTGGAACTCCCTTTGTAGACCAGGCTGGCCTCAAACTCAGAGGCCAAACCTACCTCTGTTTCCCAAGTGCTGGGATTAAAGGCACTTGTCACTGCCCGGATGGTTTTAGATATTCTAACCTATAATTGGATGCCCTTCCCCCCAGCAAGGAAGCAAACCAAAGCAGATGTAGCTATCGGGGGTGAAAGCCACTAGCCTCATGACCATGGGGCAAAGAGAGGGTCCCCTTTCAGACATCTACAGTCACTTAAAGACTTCTCATTAGACCCACACTCACGTTTCTCCCACTTTCTAATAGCTCCAGCAAGGGATCAGACCTTCAACACCGGTCCCTTTGAAGGTGACGATGAGGTTGGAAAGGAGATACAGTTATAGGAAAATAGGAAGATATTAATAGACCCAAGTAGCTGAGGGGAACCACATCCCCAAATGAGGTCTAAACTTGAGGGGAGAGGAGAAGGTAGAGTTGGGGGTTGGCAAAAAACAACATCTCTCATTACACATAAGTTTAATGTGGGGACCCAGCCAGATGCAGTAGCCCCATGGAACTGAACATGTGGGCTTACAGGGAAAAAGCCTGGGTGAGGATCTTAAGGGATGTCATCCTTGACGCCTGGCTCCCATCCTGAGGGCCACCTACTCTCCCTCTGGTGCCTAGGAATCCCAGCTGCTGGGCTGACACCTCGAGGCAGGAGGGACCCATGGTCTGCTGCTGTTACTCTTCGAACCAGGCTGCCAGCCCTTCGCACCTCCTGCCAGATTTAGAATAAGAACCTAGAACACAGTGTGCCATGCTTTCCTTCCTCTGTGTCTTTCACATTTGACTAATTTCCTTTGCCAGTTTCTATGTGTGTGACTACATCTTTAAAAACAAACCATTTGGGTGAGTGGAAGAGAACTTCCAGTAGGAAGCACATGCAGCTGAAGAGCAGCTCCAAGCAGAGGGTGTGTGGCACTGGGTGTCAGCCTGTAAAATCCAACTGGAGGCAAGTCATGGGCATCCCGTAAAGCTCCCCCTGCTTCTGGAGAGGCCCACACAGAGATCATCCCAGGCTGGAGAATGTAGCTCAATGGGAGAGAGCTTGCCAAGCTCACACAAGGCCCTAGGCTAAATTCTTAGCATTAAAGAAATAAAAATAAATAAAAATTAAAAGGGAAACCCATCAATCATTCTGACAGGCAAAATGAGTTCTAGGAAAGCAGCCACCAGGTCTCACTCTGGGCCATTTTTCTCTTACAGTAAGTTCTGTCTGATTTGTTTCTTTACATCTTAAGATTTATTTTATTTTATACATATGGTTGTTTTGCCGGCATGTCTGTGTACCACATGTGTGCAGTACCCATAGATTCCAGAAGAGGGCATTAGATTCCTCTGGAACTGGAGTTACAATTGTTTGCTGCCGTGTGGGTGCTGGGTATTGGACCCAGGTCCTCTATAAGAGCAGCCAGTGCTCTTAACTGCCAGTGAACTTGGTGACCATGGAAAAGAAAGTTTGGCTGGAGACCCTGATAGGCTAAACTAGGTAGTGAGTCAGTGAGACATGACACCTGTCACAGCCCATGTGATCCCTGCAGTCATCTCCCACAGGTTGTTAGTGGAGACGCTAGGGTCAGAGCCTGGACCGTGACAACTCTGACAAGCTAGACTTGATCATTCATCCTCTTCAGGTCAATTAAACAGAAACACTTACAATACAAAAGCAGAGAAGGGTATTTACTCAATGTGGCCACCTTGGGAAGAGCAATAAAGAAATCTAGTGACTCTTAGAGTCCATCTTCTGTGCAGACGTGACATTTGGGTTTTAGAATTAACAGCTAAGTCATCAAGGTTGAGATGTGCCCCCATGCCCTTCTGCAACATCTTTCTCCCATTGTAGTCCCCCCCCACCCGCCCCACCCGACAAGAGGTCTGACTAGCTGTGAGAACTGTCTAACTCACTGTTTTATTGTTGTGAAGAGACACCACGGCCACAGCAACTCTTATGAAGGAAAGCATTTGATTAGGGCTGGCTTACAGTTTCAGAGGTCTGTCCTTTCGTCATCATGTGAGAAGCCTGTGCCCCATGCAGGCAGACACGATGCTGGAACAGTAGCTGAGAGCTCTAGGTGTGGACCCACAGGCAGAAGGAAGAGAGACTCAGCCTGGCTTGAGCATTTGAAGCCCCCAAGCCCACCCCCAGTGATACACTTCCTCCAGTAAGGCCACACCTCCTAATAGGCCATTCCCTAGTGACCAAGCATTCAAGTCTATGAGCCTATGGGACCATTTTCATTCAAACCACCACTATTTCCTAAGTTCTCCATCTCACTGGCACCAGGCTTCAGCCTTTCCTTCTCCCAGTGAGATTCCTGGGGGGAAATTCCAGCTTATCAGGAACTGACCTAGTTAAGTTACTATTGCCATGATAAAACACCATGACCCAACATTACTCTATGTCACTGTTCATCATTGTAGGAAGTCAGGACATGATTCAAGCAGGGCAGAAACCTGGAGTCAGGAGCTGATGAAGAGGCCATGGAAGGGGATACAGGCTTCAGGCTTGCTCTCTCTAGCTTACTCAACCTGCTTTCTTATAGAGCCCAGGACCACATGCCTATAGGCAACCCCACTTGCAATGGGCTGGGCCCTCCCCCCATCAATCATGAATTAAGAAAGCTCCTTATAGGCTTGCACACAGCTCAATCTTTTTTTTTTTTTTTTTTTTTTTTTTTTTTTTTTTTTTGGTTTTTCGGGACAGGGTTTCTCTGTGTCCTGGCTGTCCTGGCTGTCCTGGCTGTCCTGGCTGTCCTGGAACTTGCTCTGTAGACCAGGCGGCTAGCCTCAAACTCAGAAATCCGCTTGCCTCTGCCTCCGGAGTGCTGGGATTAAAGGCGTGCACCACCACCACCTGGTGCTCGCACAGCCCAATCTTATAGAGACATTTTCTCAATGGCAGCTCTCTGATGACTCTAGCTGTCAAGTTGACAGGAAGCTAGCCAGCATAGGAACTATTGTTTCAGTAGATATCCTAAGGGAGGGGTGCAGTGTTCTTTTGAGAATAGCTTCATGCCTGCTAGGGTGGTTACAGAAGTCAGAGGCATTGGAGCCTGGAGCCACTGGGGCGGGATGTGCCTGCCTTCTTTGCCCTTCCTGGCACAGGGGGACTCCAGTGGTCCTCTGTCTCCAGGATGTTAAGGTAGAATTGGCTTAGCTCTTTTTGCAATGTGGCCAGGGAAGCCTTGTCCAGCATGAAGCTGACTGGCCCCCAAGGGTGAGAAGTCACCATGTTAGCCTTGGTGGTTGGTGGCCACCCTTTGGAAGCTTTTCTGTCCGCACTGTTACTGGCCTTTGTCTGGTGTGCTCACAGTGATACAGTGGGACTAATTTTACCAATCCTTCCTCACATAAAAATCACCACAGGGAAGAAACTGGCCGGCCATTAGCTTGTGTTCCACATGTCCTGTGTGTTCATTTTCTACTTAGACCTCCCTATAAGGGAATTGTCTTTTTATTTTAGGGGCAGATCTTGATGGCTTTTCCTAAATATTTAAATAGGCTTTTAAGTTATTGGGCCAATGAGGTTGCTCAGCCAGTAAAGGCACTCGTGCTCAAGACTAAGGTCATGAGTTCAATTCTTAGGATACCATGTTGTAAAAAGAAGTGAAGTGACTCCCAGAATTGTCCTCTGATCTCCATGTGTGCACTGTGTGCACGTGCCCTCCCACAGAGAATAAATGTAATATAGTTAACGTAGGTCTAGGGGTATAGTTCAGAGGCCAAGTGTGACATAGCCTGTGTGAAGCCTTGGAGTCAATTCCTAGTGTTGCAAACAAACAATATAGCAGTAATAGTAATAACTGTAAGAACTAGGTGTTGTTATGATGCAAATTCATGGCAAAAATACAGTACTGTTATTGCTAAATCCTTTGATCATTTCCTTCACGATTCTTTCTATAGTCCTGATCTGAGGCAGTTTCTGTCTCTCCCCAGGTCTCTTAATCCACTCTTCCATTTTGTACTGGAGTTACAGAGGGAGACGCTTGTGAGATGACGTGTGGGTACTGAGACTTGAACTTGGGTCCTAGAAGAGCAGCAAGCACTTCAACTGCTGAGTCAGCTCTCTAACCCCCAAAGCCATTTTATTTTTAAAAGTTGAATTTAAAACTTTAGATTTACATATTTATTTATCTGTGGGTGGCACATACATACCACGCTATACTTGTGGAGGTCAGAGGGCATCTTGTAGGAATTGCTTTTCTGTTCTGTGGGTCCTATGGATTGAACTTGGTTGCCAGGCATGGCAGCAGGTATCTTTACTAACTGAGTGAACTATTTGCTAGGTCCCCTAAAACCACTCTGAGCCCAAAGGAACTTTCTGTTTTCTCCTCTGGGTGTCTTGTGAGCCTGTGGGTCTTCTCTTGCCCTGACCCAAACCCTGGCCTCATTTGTAGTTTCCCTGCAAGCTGGCTGTCGGTGTGGGGGTGGTCATGGTGCATCTGTGGCTGAAAGGAAGCTCCAAGGAGATGAAACTGCTGCGTGGATTACTGGTGAACCACAGAGAAAAATGCCTTCCCAGGAGACAGCCACATTGGCCATGGCCCCGGAACACACGATTAACCAATAGAGCAGGGCTCCCAGAGAACAACAAAGCCATGGTTTAGCTGGGGCCCACCACTGGGCTCTGCATCTCAGCTCCTTATTAAGTCACCTCCAGGACCACATGCCTACCCTGCTCCTACTCCTGTGACCTGGGAGATGGGGAGTCTATTAACTCTTTGATTCCCTGACCATTCACAAAAATGCACTCTGATAGAAGCATAGAACCCAGAGTGCCTAGCCCATGTACTGACTGACGTTTAAAGGACCCTTACGCCGGGCAGTGGTGGCGCATGCCTTTAGTCCTAGCACTTGGGAGGCAGAGACAGGTGGATTTCTGGGTTCGAGGCCAGCCTGGTCTACAGAGTGAGTTCCAGGACAGCCAGGGCTACACAGAGAAACCCTGTCTCGAAAAAACAAAAACAAACAAACAAAAAAAAACAAAAAAAAAAAAGAAAAGAAAAGAAAAGAAGAAGAAAAATGAATGACAGTTCAAACTAGAGTTCTGGAGGCTAGAGAGATGGCTCAGTTGTTATAAATCTTAAACACAAACAGAATTATAGCCCTGTGTGCATCACCTGGGCTAAACGATCCTCTTCAGGAACAGCCCCTGACCATAGGGCTCCATGGCCATAGCCCACTCTCATCTGTGCTGTTTGTTGTGCAGCTCCTGCCCTGCCAGGGCCGTAGGTTATTAAGTGGTCGATGGAAGTATCTGTCCAGTCTTCTCATTCTGCGAGTGAGGAAAGAAGGTCCCTTGATGTGATGGCGCCTGAGCCCCTGTGTGCCTGCCAGCACACTCCTTTGCTAACTTGGTACCCTGCATGGTGATAGAGACAGATGGAGAGAGGACCCCACTAGCCTGGCAGCAGTGGGAAGGGCAGGCAAACTCCCCAAGTCACAGACTTTCCACAGAAACCATAGACTAGCAGCTGATCCAGCATTGTTGGGAGGATGGGTGGAGTGTGCATACATGGTAGAAGCACCAGGTAAACACTATATATGTTGCTTGCATGAAAAGAAGTGAGTCCTGCTTCCCAGATGGGAAATGGACATGTAATAGATCCAGGACTTGAATCAAAGTGTCCAGGTAGGCTGCCTTCCTAAGGTGGAAGCTAAAAGCCACACTCCCTGCCAAACTGTCCAGAAAGAGTCTTTGGACACACATATCGATGCCCAAGCACTATCTGCTCACCTGGCTTTTCTGCTCAGGGTGAAAAGTGAAGAGCCAGGACAAGGTGTCCAGCCACCAGTGGGGTGGGCCAGGCCTCCTCTCTTCCCATTGCTTGCTGGACCTTCCATTAGTGGCATAGTGACACCAGGCCTGGGGTACTGTCTTACATCGCAGGAATGGAGTCAGTGTGTCTTGAGCTATAAACAGACACAATCCCAAACTCCTTTTGGAGATTTTTGTTTAAAAGTGTTGTCTCTACATGCTCCACCCTCACTCCCTTTGAGGTAAGGTCTTAGTATATCGTCCTTGCTAGGTCTTAAGCTTTGTTGTTGTTGTCGTTGTTTTTCTTTTGTTTGTTTTTTTGTTTTTTCAAGACAGAGTTTCTCTGTGTAGCCCTGGCTGTCCTGGAACTCACTCTGTAGACCAGGCTGGCCTTGAACTCAGAAATCTGCCTGCCTCTGCTTCCCAAGCGCTGGGATTAAAGGTGTGCGCCACCACTGCGGGACTTGCTAGGTCTCAAGCTTAATCCTACTTCAACCTCCTGACTGCCCAGATTACAGGAATACGCCAGGTCCACTCCTACCTCCATACTTTTCTGAGGCAAGCTCAGGTCTATATTGGTGAAACTCCTTTGATGGAGCACACATAGTGTCTAGTGTGTGCATGTCTGTCATCTCTACTTCTCAGCAAACTGATGAGGGAGGCTGTTGTGTTCTCTGTTGCTGTTGTTATTGTTGGTTTTTTGTTTGTTTTGTTTTTTATTTTTTAGGTTTTTACTGTTGTTTTTGTTTTCTGAGACAGAGTTTCTCTGTGTAGCCCTGGCTGTCCTGGATTCCCTTTGTAGACCAGGCTGGCCTCAAACTCACAGGTCCACCTGCCTCTGCCTCCCATGTGCTGGGACCAAAAGTGTGCGCCACCACACCTGGCTCCATGTCCTCTTTATAGAGGAGGAAACTAAGAATGGAAGAGACAGGCTTCCCCAGAGATATGGAACACATTGGGAGTTCTGCAGCGGGTCTGCTTTTCTACAGGGCTCTAAGTGGCTTCTGCAGTAGGACAGGAGGTAAAGCAACTGTTCAAGGCTTCTGCATTCCTTCTGCCTGCTCCTGCTCTGCATCCCTCCTCCCTCCTGGACTGCTCAGCTCTCTCTGTTCTGGAGACTAGATGGATTCTGGGGGGTTTTTAAGGGAAGGAAGCAGGAAACAAGGATTAAAAAGAGGAGAGACAAACAGATGTCAGATCCACTCCTGACCTCACCTCCTCCTGCTCCCTGACTGCTGCTCCCTGGAGGATTCTGGGTTTATGGCTATGACTCGGGCTTTGGTTCCTGGGCAGTCTTGATAAGCTGGACCAGATGAGTCAGTCCAGGTACTACATCTATTCCTGATTCCCAAGGCACAGCAGCCTTGTGTCCCTTCAGAGCCTGGGATGTGGGCAAGCAAGAGGAGGGAGGGCTTCCATGGGCCTCTCAGAAAGCTTTGGGGTAGTGCTGAAGAAGTGGGGTCTTCTGGGACAGGCGCTTAGGTGGAGAGGGCCGATGTCTGCTCTCACCCTCCAATGCTCACAGGCAGTTTCCCACGTTCTGGGACAGGCCAGTCTTTTCCCTTTTCCAGCTGTTGCTGGCAGAGCAGATGGTTTTCTGGAGATACTGTTTGTCCAGCCACTCAGCCAGCCTGGATTCAGGCCAGGGTGCCTGTTCTGCCTCCCTGACCAGCCTGCTAGCTGCTGCCATTGAGATTTGGCTCTGAGACCCCATGGAGTGAGACGAAGGTGGTGTTCCGGAGCCTGGCATCAGGATTGGTGCCTGGTGAGGCCTGAGCTGCCTCCCCTAGCTACCTGCAGTGTCAAGGAAAGAGGGAAGTACACTGGGACCCCTCGTGGCTCCAAATGTGGAGGCTGGAGGGCAAGGAGGGGTCAGAACCTGCTCTTAGCACCAGTTCCCTTCCTCTCTGACTGAGGCTTGAGGTCTGGGGAACCTACCTCTTACTCAGGAGCAAGTCTGAAGATGCCTGTACTCATATGGAGAGCCTCTGTCAGGTGGAACATAATATATCTGAGGGCTTGCTTCAGTTTCTCTATCTGCTAAATGGGACTAGCCACACTTAATTGTGCTCTGAAAGTCGGTGTTTTGAAGAATTGGAGGGGAAAAGGTCATGGGAAGGACAAGGGGTGGATCAATCCTCTCTCTTTCTCTCTCTCTCTCTCTCTCTCTCTCTCTCTCTCTCTCTCTCTCTCTCTTGCTGGATTAGCATCCTCATTTGCAAGGAAAAAGTAGAAAAGAAAGCCCCCACTCTCCCATCACAGGCCTCCTGACCTCGCCAGCTGCAGCCTGGACTTTTTAATTTATGGGGCTGTAAATGTCCATGAATGGGCCAGAGTTCCCCAGTGGGCTGTGGCATGCTGGGTAGGGACAGCTTGGCTCCTGGACAGTCTCATTAATTTGTTCTGTTTAGAGACTTGGGAATGAAATAAGGAGGTGACAGATGGGGGGAATACCCCACCCATAGGAGGGCAGCTGCCTGCATCTTACCTTGTTCCAGCACACATGCCCTGTGGTCATTTCTTTTTGGACAGACGAGAGATAATTGCAGATAAAGATGAGAACTTACCCAGATCCTAGGTCCTCATGTTTTGGACCCGAGAGGTCTTTATGGGATGGCAGCTAGCTTGTCAGCTCCAGATGCCACCGTTGGGATCATTTTGTTTGCTTGAAGCTTTTGTTCTTGAGCTTCTATAGACGTAAAAGGAAAGGTCTTCCCAGGAGTGAGAACTCCAGGCCTGGGAGCAGGAACCAGACTGGAGGTTGTCTGGAAATGCAGCCTGTGCAAGTCACAAATGCATAATAGATAGAAACCAGCTATGTTCCCACCTCCTTTCACGCTGTGAGAATGCTGTGGATACCCTGAAGCCTGGGGCAGCTTTCTGGCTCACACGGAAAGCTAGGCTGCTGTCCTGGGTGCTGAGCAGAAAAATCTCTTGCTCTGGTGTGGTTTGTTCTCTGAGAGCTCAGCTCTGTGGCCCCATTAGGCCAGTCACTGATTTCTCGGCTTCTCTTGGGACCTAGTATCCCCAGTCAAACTTCTGGCTGGGACTGGATACCACAGAATTCTAGTTTTGCTGCTTCTGGTATCAGCTGCCTGACAGCCTGTGACGCTTCCGAGCTGGAGGCAGAGGGCTGGGTGTTCAGCCCTGGCAAAGGGGCCTGGGTTTCATGAGGGGGACATGATTGTACTGTGGATTTGTGATTGTTCCTAAAGGTCCCACACAGTGTTGCGGTGAAAAAATAAATGCTGTGACCAAATAAGGCCAAGTTAGATGAATGTTGAGCTGAACGAAATCAAATTTTTCCACTGCTGGGCCTGGCAGAGCCCTTTTTGTGGGTGTTTGTTTCACGCATCCCATGAGGGTTTGCTAACTAGGGGAAAGAATGTGTGTTTTTTTGTTTGGTTGGTTTTTTTTTTTTTTTTTTTTTTTTTTTTTTTTTTTTTTGGTTTGGTGTCAGATTTCCACCTGCACCTCCGTGTACCCCCATGATCATCATCTTCCACAGCCTTCCGTGAAGTCCCACTGAACTCTCACGGACCACCTTGGGTCCAGAGTTTCATGAAACACACATTGGGAAGATCCAGCATCATGAGTTATATCCTGTACAACTGATGGAAGCAAGGAAAGTCAGGGGCAGGGGCAGTGAGCCCCATGGAGGAACCTCAATATTTCTGCCCAGACCATTTGCTCACTCTTTAACTGTGAGATAGTTTCTCTTAGTAGTTTTAGTCTCTGTTTGGTTCCCCAACCATATAATGAGGGTGATGCCGTGGCCACAGTAGAACCTTAGCAAGCATGTGAGATGGATGGGTGTATGGATGATGCATGTATGTATATATGTATGGGTGTGTGTATGTGTGTGTGTGTGTGTATGTATGAATGTATGTATGGATGTATGTATGTATGGATGGATGTGTGTGTGTGTGTGTGGATGTATAGATGGATGGGGGGACTGGCCAATTTTTTGAACTCTTTAGCCACAGTATCCCCATGATTGGAGGGATCCTAGGCTCTCTGTTCTGCCTGGTTACAAATATATCTAAACATATTACCATCTGCTCAAATGTGAGTAGCTCAGCCCCTGGTGCCCTGGCTTCCCACCCCACCCCTGCCCCGAGAAGGGGCTTTTATAACAGCAGGTACCTTGCAGATTATCAACAGGTCTAAACGGAAGGAGGGAAGACCATGTAATTTTCCAGCCAAGTTGGGACACTTTAGAGCAAAGGAGGAGGTGTGAGTCTGCTTGGATCGTAGGTGTGAAGCAGTGTGGCCACAGAACGGCCAATGTGGACGGAGACCTGCGGGCTCTGTGAAGTTAGTACCTGGTACATACCAAAGGCCTCACACACATCAGCTCCATGGATTGTGTTGTTCAACTGAGAAGGAGACGGGAGGTCAGCACATAAGCAGGTTCAGTGTGGAGCTGCGTGCCTCTGGGGCTCAGAGGCTGCAGCCTCAAAGCATTCTGCAGTGTCTTTGCACTTGGACAGCCGCTGAGATTCTCTCCAGAGAATCTCAAACTTGGGGGGTTTTGTTCTTGGGGTGTGTGTGTGTGTGTGTGTGTGTGTGTGTGTGTTTGGTTGTTTGGTTTGGTTTGGTTTTTGAGGCAGTAGTCTCCCATAACAGACAGTGGCTGTCTTCAATTTGATATATAGCAGAGAATGACATTGAACTTCTGAATTGCCTATCTTCTAAGTTCTACCATTATAGCACCGCACCATTTTAGCTGGCTTCCCATCCAGTTATTTGGACCCAGATTGATGAATTCCTAACCTTCTAACTTGCTCAATGACACCAGTACCACCTCACTTCCCATTTACTCTGTGAAGGTTCTGTGACTCAGCAAGATCAACTGTCCCCAAAGGCTTACTGGGCTGTGGCTCTCCCTAATTGATTCCACTTTTATATGGCCCCATCTATCCCCACAAGAAGCCAGAGCTCCTCCTACAATTCTTTGATGGGGAAACTGAGGCGCTTGTAATTGATGAGTTACCCCCAGCACAGCAGCTAGGGGTAGACTTCTACCTAAGTCCATGGAAGATTTGGTGAGTCATTTTCCTAGACCAAGTGGCCCAGGAATCAGCACAGGGTAGGAGATGAGAGAAGGCTGTGTGTGTGTGTGTGTGTGTGTGTGTGTGTGTGTGTGTGTGTGTGTGTCTGAGAAGAACAGCAACCACCTAGGGGATTAGCAGCCTGTGAGCAGGTCACTGGTAGGATTAAAAGTCCCTTTGGAGCCTCTTGAAGCTCTTTTCAAGGCTGAGGCAAGAGGGCAGGATTGTGGGAGGACTGTATGGTCTCTGTGCTCAGTCTCCTACGCTTCGGTCCAGTGTGGGTTTCTCCCCCAACAATGCACCCTTGTCTAGCTCTGGGCCATCTTCCTACAGCTCAGGACCCACTTTGGCTACCTTCTTGCCAGGCTCCTGCCTCTCTCACTGATATAACTGTTCCTCCTGCAGCAGTGACTGTCTACTCTAGACTAGCCCTGTCAGGCTGCCTCCAACCCATGTCACCGCCAGCTCATCCTGCAAGTAGCCTGCTGCCCCAAAGAGTGATTCCAGGGCAAGGACCTTGGAGGGGCAGCTTCAGGGGCTCTAGCAAGTTCTTAATAAGGAAGTCGAATTTAAAGGATTTGCTCTGGTCTCCCCCCCCACCCCACCCCAAGTAGCACCACATTCCCAGTGTGACCTTACTTCCTATAGGCCTGAGGGTATCTAGCAGGTAGGCAGACCAAGGACACAGGGCCTATTTGGATAAAGTGATGAGAATAGCCCCTGGCTAGTTGCTGCCCTAGGTTGGCATCACCCCACTCAACAGATGGGCCAGTCAAGGCTGAGCTTTATAAAGACAGGAGTGTGATTTTTGCCTTGCCCCCTGCCATCTTGCTTGAGAGACACAACTCAGAAGTCCTCAGCTTCCTTCTGAATGGAGGGACCTTCTGACTTCTAAGCATGTTGTCTTCTGCCCTGTCCCCCCCCCCCAGCTCCCCTGCTTCTTTTGTCCCCTCCTGTCTCCTCTAACCAACACCCCACTGGGTGCCCCATGCCCACTGCCAGCTCTGCCCTTGCCCTCATTGTCTGAGGTATTAGAACCCCAGCAGCAGCCTGGCCCTGTCTCTCCCCCTTCTCCAGTTATCCTCTAGTCCCTGAGGCCTCATTATTAGGGTAGTGGTGACCCCCCCCATTGTCTGGCCTGTCTGGCCCTGGCATGAAAGGTAGAGTTTTGGCAGAGAATAGAGGCTCGGCCTGATTCCAGCATGTTTTCTGCAGTGTAGACAGAGCCTGTAATGTGCTTGGGCCGGGAGGCCTGGGGAACCACAGGGCAACCCTTGTCACTAGGACAACAGCAGGGAGCCCTGGAGGGGGAGAAGGAGAGCAGGTGGCTCTTTGTTTGGTGCCTGATCCCAGCCCCCTGCTTCATCTTCCTCTGCAGGCAGCCCTGAGAAGGCTCTTGGGAAGGGATTGTAGGCTGTGCTCCCAGCACATGCCAAACCACTGGGCTGCCTCCCCTAGAGAGGCAGAAGAGGTTCCCTGATGTGAAGGGGACCATTGACCCCTGCAGTATCCAACAGACATCTTCCCAGGACCTGTAACACAGTCTTGAGGTAATACGGACCAGTCAGTTCCAGGCTAAAGGGTCCCGTACGGTAGAGTCGGGATCGGTCTGTGTGGCTCAAGATAGTGGTCTCCTGTACCAAAACCCTGTCAACTCCTGTCATTTTTCACCATCAACCATCCTTCTCTCCATTCCCTTCCTCCTCTCCGCTTAGTTTCCACATCTGAGCATAGATCATTGGTCCTCCATTTTTTAATGCTGGCTGAACTGAGCTGCTTGGATGTGGAATCTGCTGCTGACAGGCAGGCTGCATTACTCGACTTTGCTAGTGTTTTCTCAGCTCTGTGCCCCTTCTGTATCATGGGGATCATAACGTGTTCTCTTCCATCTGTTGTGAGAGGAGTCAAATTCTGTACAAAGAGGCTAGAAAGATGGCTCAGCAGTAAAGAGCACTTACTTGTTGCTCTTCCAAGAGACCCAGGTTCAATTCCCAGCACCCATACGGCAGCTCACAATCAATTATAACTCAAGTTTCAGAGGATCCAACCCCCTTCTGGCCTCCATAGATACCAAGCACACATGTAGGACAAAGATGAACATGCAGGCAGAAACCTATCCATATAAAATAAAAAATAAACAAATCTTTATAAAAGAAAAAAAAATCTGTACAAGAACACAAAACGATGTTTGGGTCCATAAAAACAAGGCAAACATTAGGTGTTATTACTCTTTTTTTCAAAATTACATTTAGCCGGGCGGTGGTGGCGCACACCTTTAATCCCAGCACTTGGGAGGCAGAGGCAGGCGGATTTCCGAGTTCGGGGCCAGCCTGGTCTACAGAGTGAGTTCCAGGATAGCCAGGACTACACAGAGAGACCCTGTCTCGAAAACAAAACAAAACAAAACAAAACAAAATTACATTTAGAGTATGAGTCTAGTGTCTGTCTGTCTGTCTGTTGTCCTGCCTACCTGTGTGTCACAGTACAAGTGTTGTGAAGATTGGAGGATAACTTGTGGGAGTCAGTTCTCGATTTCCACTGTGTTGGTTCTGGGATTGAACTCAGGTCATCAGGCTTGCCTGCAAGTGTCTTTCCCCACTGAGCGTGTTTTTTTTTTTTTTTTTTAAACCTACTATTAGCCAGGTGTGGTGTCATACTCCTTTAGTCCCAGTAAAGGGACTTGGGAGGCAGAGACAGGCAGATCTCTGTGAGCTTCAATGCCAACCTGGTCTACACAGTGAGTTCCAGGGCAGCCAGGGCTATAATAGAGAGCTTGTCTAAAAAAAGACCCCCAAGAATCTATTACTGTTGTTGTTGTTATTATAGTGTGTGTGGGGGAGAGCTATCAGAGGATGGCTTTGGGGGTCAGTTCATTTCTTCTTCCCCTACATGAGTTCTAGGGATCAAATTCAAGTTGTCAGACTTGCTTAGCAAAGGGCTTTTATCTTCTGAGCCATTTTGTCAGCCCTAAAATTTTAGTCTTGAAGATCTTGAGTTTCCTGAAATACTTGGTGGTAATAAGCAAATGGATGTCATGCCTGGTACCTGGTGCTGGGGTGGAGGGTATGATCTGAACTCAGTTTCCTTGGAGTTGTCCTTTCCTAAAGAGTTCTGGGGACAGCTGAAAGCCCCTGACCGTGCCTAATGGCTCTCGGGCTTAGATTGTTTAGACACATTGTACACAGAAGCTGCTTTCCCAAAACAGCCTCTGTTAACCTTATCCAGGGAAAGAAGCAACATGGGTTTGACTTCTAGCTTCATTGCCTGTACTTTCCCAAACCATGGCGATTCGGTGCTGCCTCCCATTCCTGTACTGGTATCAGACCCAGGGGCTCTTTGTGCTAAACAAGCACTGTGCTGCTGAGCTGTATCCCCTGCCTTCCGTTGCCTTTAAAAAACCCAAGCAACCCACTGCAGCTTTTCCAGGTATACACTGGAGCCCCGTGTGAGTTGGAGTGTCATTTTCTAGCAGAGTATAGAGGGCAGGCTCTGTGAGCTCTGTGGGAAAGGAACAAAAAGGGATAAAGACTTTTTCTAACTGAACCTAAGAGGCTTCTCATGGAAAATTAGTACCTGTCTGTCCATTGAACATCCCATTTATTCATCAACAAAACTTGATTGATGTAAGGCAGATGCTATGACAGGAGGCACTGGCCTCGGAGGAACTGCAGCCCGGTGATGAGGCAGAAGTAGCTAATGATGGGTTGCCTGGGAGGCCTGGCTCCTGTCCAGGGTGCAGGGGAGTTTCAGGAAGTTAAAGAGAATGGTGAAAAACGCACAAGTGCAGCAGGTGCAGATGGTGGTGGCGCACGCCTTTAATCCCAGCACTAAGGAGACAGGCAGGCGGATCTCTGTGAGTTCGAGGCCAGCCTGGTCTGCAAAGTGAGAAAGGTACACCCTGGGGATGCTAGTGTTCCTTCTGCATGGGGGAGGCTCAGCTCCTTCTTTCCCTGCCCCAGAAGTCTTTTGTTTCCTCCACTTACTGAACTCCACTCCTGCTTCCCTTTCCACAGTTAGAGTAAAGGGAAGGAGGAGTCTGAAAGGAGCTGTAGCTGGGTCATAGAGGGCCATTGAAAAGAAAATAAACCTGGCACCTGGCAGGCAGAGACAGGTGGATCTCTGTGAGTTCAAGGCCAGCCTGGTCTAGAGAGTGAATTCCAGAGAGTGAGCCCTGCACAAAGAAAAAGAAAGAAAGAAACTAAATTAAAAAGAAAGAAAAGAAAAAGGGAAAGGAAAACCAACTTTCCCATGAGGGAGATCTGGGCCCCTCACGAGCACTGGGAGGGGTGGTGCTCCACTGACTCTGCTCTCTGTGCTTCATCCTCAGTTTGACCCTGGGAGCACCGGCTACATCAGCACAGGAACGTTCCGGAGCCTCCTGGAGAGCCACAGCTCTAAGCTGGACCCACACAAAAAGGAGGTGCTCCTGGCTCTCGCAGACAGCCATGCAGATGGGCAGATCTGCTACCAGGACTTTGTCAACCTGGTGAGCATTCTGGAAAGGGGACAGGCTTAGAGACACAGGAAGTAGTTTTAGGCAACAGGTGTTTTTGTTTGTTTGTTTGTTTGACTGTGTTTGAACGGCCTCAGCTTCAACAGGTGAGAAGATATCACCATCATTGAAAGAAACAGCTCCCGACTAAATAGAGAAAGACGTGGTTGGCCTGGGAACATATATTAGGTCTCCTCAAATATGTTTCAGCAAGGACACAGTTTCATGAAGTTTTTTATAGTAATAGAACAAAGAAAGTTATAAATCAAGGTATTTTAGAAACACATCAGTGAAAACATCAGAGAGATGGGTTAAGCAAGATGGGTGTCTTAGGGTTTCTATTGCTGTGAAGAGACACCATGACCAAGGACACTCGTATAAAGGACAACATTTAATTGGGGATGGCTTACAGTTTCAGAGGTTCAGTCCGTTATCATCATGGCAGAAAGCATGGTAGAGATCGGCAGGCACGGTGCTGGAGGAACTGAGAGTTCTACACGTTGACCCGGAAGCAGCAGAAGGATTAAGAAGACACACTAGCCAGACTTGAGCTTCTTAGACCTCAAAGCCTACCTCCACAGTGACACACTTCCTCCAACAAGGCCACACCTACTCCAACAAAGCCACACCTCCTAATAGTGTCATTCCCTATAGCCAAGCATTCAAACACATGAGTCTGTAAAGGCCACACCTATTCAAACTACCACACAGGAGAAATCTTTCCTATAGGCTTCAGATACTGACTGACAAACAAAAAACCAAACAAACAACAATAAAACACTCAGATGTTGTCTGATGACGTTTTTAGCCTTTGGATTGTTGGAATCTAGTGTTCTGTTAAGTTAATAAATTCCAAAAGGGCTGTGTGTGGTGGTGCATGACAGAGACAGAGGCAGACAGATCTCTGTAAGTTCAAAGCCAGCCTGGTCTGCATATCTGAGTTCCAGGTCAGCCTGAGATTCATGGTGAGATCCAGTCTCAAAACAAAAACAAACAAACTAAAAATAAATTCCAGAATGGTTTTTACTTGTTAGTCATAAGATGTCGGGTCTGGTACAGAGGTGGGCAAGGAATGGTTATTTAGGAGGCTGAAGACAATAATTAATAAGGATAATTAGGCCCTGGACCTCCAAAACCACTTTTCACATGGCTGCCATTCAAATGAGTCAGCCTGTCTTTGCAGACACAGCTTGTTTCCTGGAATTTCCCTTTGCACTACTAAAGTCTTCATTTCCCTTAAGGTTCCTGGCAATTTGAGTCCTTCCCTTTGTGATAACAAGGTGGCTGTACCACACCAGCCCTTTCATCCTTGGTTCCCAACATGTTTGTACACAGAGTCTCTTTTTGTGTCAGGTCCTAGCTAAGGCCTAAGAGCTCTTTCTGTGCACTGGCCTGGATTGGGTTGGTGGGATGTATTAGGGAACTCAGTTAATATTCTTTCCAGGAGCTGGAAGTGGGGAAGTCCTGGCAGGAGAAAAGATAGATCAAGCCAAACTTCCTTGGAATGTAGCATAACCAGAGGCTTAGACCTGTGGGCGACTTCTGGAGGGGCCATGGCTCATGAATCCTGCCCTTTGTCTGTTATCTTTGGTGGAGACACACCCTCTTCCTAGGGATTGATGCTACATTCAGAGGCTTCTGTGGCAGGGTTACAATGGGCTTCAGGTGTCTTAGGCAAGCTGCAGTCCCCACCTGATGGACAAGACATCAGTAGACGCTCTATGAACTAGCAAGGTGAATAAGAGGCTGGATTCTTGTCTTCCCGTTGATGAGATGGTTCGCTCTCTTCATGTCGCCCATGGGGGAGAAAACTCTGTGAAGTTCCCTGTATTCTTAGACATCAAAGGCCTCGATCAGGGAAGCCTGCTGTCACTGTCCCATCTTAGCTCTCTATGATGTGACTGCCCAGACAGTGGCTGCTTCAGTGGCCTTTCAGCTGCAGGTTGCTGCAGTCTGACGTAAGTGTCTGGAGGGATCTGCTATAGACATTTGAGGGTCAAAGACCTCTATTCTGAGTAGACTCGGCCCAAGCTGAGCTCAGTCAAAGGCTCTCAGTCTGGGCCACAAGAATGTCATCAACATCACCAAGAAGTAGCCTGACTCTGCCTTGTGCCCAGCCCTTTGGCAACAGGTGCCTGCCCAAACTCAAGGCCCGGGCAAGGTGTTTCTCTCCTGGCTGACTCCATTCCAGTGGAGCCCTCTGTGGGAGCTCAAGATGAGAAGTGACATGATATTGTCACATTTTTCTGTTCAGACCCTGAGCTGGAGCAGCCAGTCACGGCCTGCATTCGTGTAAAAAGGGCCACCCTGGAGCTTGGCCCTTACTCTGCCTTTGCTGCCCACTCTTTGCCTCTTTTTTCCCATTTGTAATATTAATCCAATGGTTCACACAGGGCTTCACAAGGACCAAATATGATAAAGAACTGATTTGTAAGTTTCTGTTAGCTGTCAATCTTCTTCTGCCAGGGAACCTCCCTGCATGATTTCTGTGGCCCTTCCTGCACCACCCAGGCAAAACAAATCACCCTTATCCAGAAGGTTGGGAATGCCTAGAAGGGCTTCACTGAGGACAGCTGGCCAGAGGAGGCTGACTTGAAGCCACACAGGGACCAATGAGAAGCAGGACTCAGGGGTGAAGAGAGGACTCTGCAAGGGAGGCTCCTATCACATGGCCTCATCTGAGCCTGGATCCCTTTCAGGTGCCCTCCAGAAAGAGTTGTGGACGCCTGTGCCCTTGCTGGTCCTGTTCATCTTGCTGGCCTTGCCTGCATGCTGCCTTCAGGTCTGGCTGGATTATCTCTTGCTGGTCCAAAAAACACATCAGTGACTATACGCCAGTAGCTAGAAAGCATCTGGGCTCTCGGGCCAGCAGATCTGGGTTGTCTGGACTTCTCCCCCCTGGGAATAGTTTACAGTATGATGCTGGAGAGAAAGTCAAGGATAGCACAAGCTTCTAGAAGCTGGAAGTTAGTCTAACTGCCGGCTGAAGCAGATAGAGTTTTATGGGGGCCAGGTGAGGGCTGCTGAGGGCAGAATGTGATCTTGGTGAGGCCCAAGACTTGTCATATGTCCTAGGAGACACTAAGGTGTCATGGCTTCTGTGGCAGAGCATTGAGTTCTGATTCTGGCAGAGTCTAACAGCTGACCAGGACCTACTTGTACCTTCCCAAGCTGGTATATCTGAGGATGCTCATTCTTCCTCACTTCTGGCCTTCACCTGAGCATCACCTCCTCCAGGAAAGCCCTTGCTGACCACCTTGGCCCACACTGGCCTAGATCCTGTGTATTCTCTCAGAAGACGTCATTCTGAATTGTGACTGCTGGTTACTTCTCTGTCCTCATCACCACCAACTCCCCTGTGTCTGGTGATGGCTCTGACATTTGGGATGGGACAATGAGGAATGTATAAGTATGGGGCTGGGCTTGAACCTGTGTCGTTTTAGGGTTCTCTGTGCCTTAGTTTCCAATTAGAAGAGATCTTTGGAGTCCTCATCTAATGGAGATAATCTGTGGGCATCAGAGATCAACCCCGTGGTATTGTGAGGTGCTGCTTAGAGCTCAGAGAGCAGGGATTTGGCTTGCTTGGCTTGCTCTACAGAATACTCAGGCTGAGGTGTGGGTGCGGGGTTTCCCTGAGGCCCCAGCTCTGACCCTCTCCCCACCCCATTTCCTGTGCAGATGAGCAACAAACGTTCCAACAGCTTCCGTCAGGCCATCCTTCAGGGAAACCGCAGACTGAGCAGCAAGGCCCTGCTGGAGGAGAAGGGGCTGAGCCTCTCACAGCGGCTCATCCGCCACGTGGCCTACGAGACTCTGCCCCGGGAGATTGACCGCAAGTGGTACTATGACAGCTACACCTGCTGCCCTCCGCCCTGGTTCATGATCACAATCACGCTGCTGGAGGCAAGGACCAGCGTGAAGGCTTTCTAGACCTGGGGCGATGTGGGGAGAGGAATCTCTGAAGGGATGGGGTAGGATGCAGATCCAGTAGCACTTGTCCTGCATGTTGGAGCACTGCTAGGGAACCCATGGGCTATTGTAGCCCTAGGCTGCAAAGAGAGTCCAAAGTTTTGAGGGGTTGTTTTGTTTTGCTTTTTAAATTTTATTATTTGTGAGTCTATGTGTATACAAATAGACATGGGCGTGTCTACTGAGGCTAGAAAGAGTGTCAGGTTCCCTTGGATGTGTAATTAAAGGGTGTTACCACGTGTGGATACTAACAACCCAATTCCTGCTCTCTGGAAGAGCAGCAGCATTCGCCTTTAACTGATGAGCTGTCTCTCCAGCCTCTTGCTTTGCTTTTTGGTTTTTGAGACAGGGTCTCACTATTCCCAGGCTGGTTGGGCCTCACTGTGTATCCCAAGCAGGCCTCTAACTCTTGCTCTTCTAGCCTGGGCCTTCAGCTCCCAAGCTGGGCTATGCCAGTTGCCTGGGCTAAGTGCTTTCAGTGAGCACTCCTGGCAAAGGTTATTTGAGGCTTCCCCCCCCCCCCCCCGAAGCAAAGCCTCCATATATCTACATGTTTCTACACAGTAAAACAATGTGACAAACCCAAAGATTTGGAGATTTAGCTAGACAAACTCAACAAAGCCAATTTATGTAATTCCTCAGGACTAGAATAGCAACTGTTGGTCCCTTGGGACTTTATTTCCAAACTGTAGTGCAGGAGTCACAAGAGCTTCCCCATGCTGTCCCTGGAAGGACAGATACCTCCATAGACTGGGAGGATGGACAGGTACTTCCTGGATACAGAAGGAACACGCACTGACCTCTGGGAGGCAGTGTTTGTGAACAAGGAAATGAAGTTTTTAAAGAACATTCTCTCTTTAGGGAATCTGCCATACTTCTCAAAAAAAACAATCGTTTTTTTCCAAATCAACCAAAACCAAAACCATTTCTTCTTTTTGTTTATTTGTTTTATTATTTGTGTGTGTGTGTGTGTGTGTGAGTGTGTGTGTGTGTGAGTGTGTGTGTGTGTGCACGTGCACACAAGCTTGTCAGTGGAAAAAAAGCCTCAGATCTCTTGGAGCTGAGGATTGAACTAGGGTCCTCTGAAAGAGCAGCCCCCAAGCCACACTTACTATTCTGCAAAAATGAGCCCTGCACAGACAAGGGACTTCCTGGGTACTCCTATCTGACTTGTCCCTGTGTGATGGAACTCAGTTCACAGTTCAACACAGGAACTCCAGTAGCCCAGCCCACTTCCAGCTCCTGCCTCGATGCCTGGCTTCCCTTTGTCGTCTCTGGTCATTTCTCCTCCAAAGCCATATGCTTGATGACCACCTCCGCATGAGGTCTCAAGGTCTCCTGCTTTCTCTATGGGGCTGGTGGCTCAATTTCACGGCGTCCTTTTTATTTAATCTTTGCAATCCATGAAGTGTCACCAAGAGTTCAAGGACAGGCTGAGCTAGAAAATGAGATCTTGTCTTCAAAACAAACAAACAAACAAAACAAAACAAAAACAGGAATGGGCCAGAGAGGTGGCTTAGTAGTTAATAGTAGTTAAGCACTGGCTGCTTCTTCAGAGACCTGAATTTGATTCCCAGAACCCACATGGCAGCTCGCAGTCATCTGTAGATCCAGTTCCAAGGGATCCAACCCCCTCTTCAGGCCTCTGATGGCACCAGGCATGAGCACGGTGCACTGATATATATGCAGGCAAAACATCCACAGAAATAAAATAATAAAATTAGCCGGGCGGTGGTGGCGCACGCCTTTAATCCCAGCACTTGGGAGACAGAGGCAGGCGGATTTCTGAGTTCGAGGCCAGCCTGGTCTACAGAGTGAGTTCCAGGACAGCCAGGGCTACACAGAGAAACCCTGTCTTGAAAAACCAAAAAAAAAAAAAAAATTAATAATAATAAAATTATTTTGAAGAAACTCTAAGGCAAAGGCAGGTGGACCTCTGAGTTTGAGGCCAGCCTGGTCTACAGATGGAGTTCTAGGACAGCCAGAGCTACACAGAGAAATCCTGACTTGAAGGAAAAAAGAACTAAAACAACAAAAACAAACTAACAAAACAAACAAAAAGCTCCCCTCTGTTCTGCAGGAAAAAATCGGTGTGTTGTTATGGTTTCATCCAAGCAAATGTTGCAGTGGTGTTTTTCTGAGATTTTCTTAGCTGTGTTCTTCCAGCGCTTACTGTGTGGGACTGTTTATTAACTTCTATTTGAGTATCAACAATAACAAGATACCTTGGAAGCTCTGCTCGTTGCCAGGGCACCTGAAAGGCATTAGGTAGACAGAACAGCTCTGCGCATGCGCGTGCGCCTGTGCATCAAACCTAGGCTTCATGCACGTTAGGCAAGCACATTACCTCTGGCCTCTATTTCCAGCCACCCAAACAGCAGCTTGGAGAACAGGGTCTAAGCTATGTCCAGGCTTAGTCCAGAAAGCTCAGTCTGACCTGAACTATAGCTTCCTTCCCTAAGTGTGTGCTGGGCCTTGAGCCGCCTCTCTGTGTTAAACCTGATGTTTGCTATTGTTCTTATTTTGTCAATTTAAATTTTTAAATGACATTTACTTATTTGTTTACTTGCTCTGTGTGTTTGGAGAGTGCATGTGTGCATGGGGCCTGTGTCTAGGTGAGAGGTCGATTTGTGGGCATCCATTCTCTCTTTCTCCCGTCTAGATTCCAGCCTGAGCTTAGGTTACCAGGGTCGGTGGCTAGTGCCTTACCCACGGAAACATCTGGTGCCCCTACCCCCATTTTAAAAATATCTTTTTGAATTTTTAAAAATTCTTTATTAGGCCGGGCAATGGTGGCGCACGCCTTTCATTTCACAAAGTGAGTTCCAGGACAGCCAGGGCTACACAGAGAAACCCTGTCTTGAAAAAAACCAAAAAAAAAAAAAAAAAAAAAAAAAAGACAACTGCCTAATTCTGCTCAGCATGATAGGGTAGTCCTGTGATTCCAGCACTTGCAATGCTGAGGCAGGAGGATCATGAATTAGCAGCCAGTCTGGGCTGAATATTAATTCTAGGCTAACCTGGGCTATCTAGCAAGACTTTGTCATAGAAAGAAAAGAAAGGAAAGAAACTGACATGTGATAGAGTGCAGGTCAGCCTGGAGAATAGACACTGCAAACTAAGCCTGTTCCAGGGAGAGGCGTGGGCAATCCTGTCTGCACGCACTGCAGCCCCAACTGCATGGGGTACGGGGATGGGCATGCTGGTGGTAAGACACAGAGGTAGGGAGGTGGGGAGGTGCAGGGAGGGACAGCAGGGAGTTCTTGATCATAGGTACAGAGTTTCAGTTCTGCAAGATAAAGTGAGCTTTGTGTACGGGGGGAATAGTGCAGGTAGCACAGTGAGAATGTCCTTGGTGCCATTCAACCACGTGGTGAAAACTGCCCATGATACTAGGTAGGCTGGCAAGATGGCACACAGATGTAGGGATATACACACACACAGACACACACAGACACACACTTACACTAAAAAAAATAAAGTTTAAAGAACTTGCCGGGCAGTGGTGGCGCATGCCTTTAATCCCAGCACTTGGGAGGCAGAGGCAGGTGGATTTCTGAGTTCGAGGCTAGCCTGGTCTACAGCGTGAGTTCCAGGACAGTGAGGGCTATATAGAGAAACCCTGTCTCGAAAAAAAAAAAAAAAAAAGAAAGAAAAGTTTAAAGAACTTATAGATTCTAAATTTATGTCCATTCTATCACCATGTTTTTTTTATCTTTTTTTTTTTTTTTTTTAGTTTAGTTTTATTTTTAAGAAACCAAACTTTGCCTTGCAGTTATGGCACACCTTTAATCCCAAAACTCTGGAGGCACAGGCAGGGGGCAGGGGGACATCTCTGGGAATTAGAGGCCAGCTTTGTCTTTGAAGTGAGTTCTAGGACAGCTAAGGCTACATAGAGAAACCTGTCTTGGGAAAGAAAAGAAAAAAGAAACCAACCTATATGAGATGAGAGCATGAGCTTACACTGTAGAGTTAAGATTTAAACCCTCGCTGGGCAGTGGTGGTGCACGCCTTTCATCCCAGCACTTGGGAGGCAGAGGCAGGAGGATTTCTGAGTTCGAGGCCAGACTGGTCTACAGAGTGAGTTCCAGGACAACCAGGGCTACACAGAAAAGCCCTGTCTCGAAAACAACAACAACAACAACAAAAAACAAAAAACAAAAAAACAAACAAAAAGATTTAAACCCTCCCACCAAAATATCACACCCACCAAGGAAGCTTAGGCGGAGAGATCCAGTAACCCCATTACACAGTTCAGACAGAAGTACAGTGAGAGATGTTCTCTGATAAGTGGGTGCTGGCTGTGGCTCCTTTTGTTCTCTGGGAGGGTGGGGTGACAGCCTCCTGTCCTGACCTCAGTGCCTTCAGCACAAGGGGCATCCTGGGCAGTCGTGTGTCTAGTAACTGGCCCCTCCACTGCTTTTCTTCCAGGTTGCCCTTTTCCTGTACAACGGGGTCCTACTGGATCAGTTTGTGCTGCAGGTGACGCATCCTCGGTACCTGAAGAACTCTCTGGTTTACCACCCGCAGCTCCGTGCACAGGCTTGGCGCTATGTGACATACATCTTCATGCATGCAGGGTGAGTATCTCTTCATAGTCCCTGCAGAGTGAGTGGGGCTGAAACATATTATGTACACGTTTACATATGCATGCTTTAAAATCAATTTTTTACAGTGTTGAGGATTGGACCTAGGATCTCTGCAATGCTAAACAAGTACCCTCTCACTCTGGAATTAGGATATCAGTTTCTTTTAATGACTTAGATGCAGATCTGAGGTAGCTTCTTGAAACACCTCCAATACCAAACACACCAGTCAGCTGTTAAGTGTGTGTAGAAAAGGAGAAGGAGAGAGTATGCTGAAACCCAACAATGGTGGCACGCCCATGTAGCTGTGCGGCTCTGTGCACTTGGCTGAAATGTTCTGTGCCTTCCCTAGTGGCCAAAGCAGAAAGGGTCATGTGACCAGAATTGTTCATCATCTGTGTGTGTGATTGCTCCCACAAGCAAAGGAAAGGACTAATTTATTGCAACAACTGATTTCCCATCATAGTCTGTCCAGGGGAAGAGAGTCTGGGGCCCTTCTCCCAGCCTTGAGAAGTTTGGAGCCAGTAGAGCAGGCCCCTTTTCATGCCGGGAAGGAGAACCTCCCTCTGTAAGACTTTAAGAGAAGATGATGCATTGTTAAGTTCCAAGAGGTCTCTAATGCATCAAGACATTTTGAGACCATCTTTGTTCTTGGGCTCAGTAGTGCTTGTAGATACGGTGAAAAGCCAGAGTGAGCCCAGAGCTGGGGAATGGGGCAGGTCAAGCTGACCAGACACTGGGACTGTGACTAAGCCACTCACTGCCACTTTCTGAGCCTTGGCTTCTTGCAAGTTAACCCCTGGAGCTGCTAGGTCCCTTGGGCATGGCTAGCCTCCGTCACAGCAGATACAGACTACCTGCCTGTCACCACCAGGTCCCTTATGTGTATTCTGTCCTAGCAGGAAAGAATTTTTTTCCATGACAGTCAAGTTCCCTCCGAAGCCCATGAACTGCACAAAGGCAAAGAATGGGGCCTCACACCAACCTGCTGGCTCCCAGTATCTCCACACACAGCATTTGTCAGGTGAATTAATGACCATGGTCTGTCACAGGGTGGAACAGCTGGGACTCAATGTGGCGCTGCAGCTGCTGGTAGGGGTACCCCTGGAGATGGTACATGGAGCCACCCGAATTGGACTTGTCTACGTGGCTGGTGTTGTGGCAGGTAGGCAGGTGGGCCCTGTGGTGGTCCTCCCCTGGGAGGGTGAGAGAAGATCCCATGGGTGGTACAAGCCCAGGCTTCCTGGGCACACACAGGTCCCCATCTCCAGGGTCCCTGACTCAGAATTGTCCACTAGGCATATTTCCACAGCTACCCAGACAGGGAGGTATGTTCTGGAAAGGGGGCAGAGCATATGATTGGAACTGGCCTACTGACAGAGTTCCTGTCATCAAACTCCCATGTTCCAGCTGTGTAAGCCTGGGGAAAGTCCTTGGTCCCTTGTGGTCCCATCAAGCTTGTAGACAGAGCTAATGAGAGCTGTCTGCTATTGTTGAGAAGCTGCCCATGTGATGAGAGGCTCCTCTCACTGCAGAATGTGCAGAACACCCAGGTCATCAGTGGCATGGGTGGCAGCTTTTTGGCCAAGGCACATCTGAACCCATCTGGGGAGCTTTTTCTTCTACCCAGATCAGCCATGGACCCCTTGATTGACGCTCTGAGGATAGGACAGTCTGGCCTAGGAGGTAGTGGTAGACCCCTGTTGGAAGAAGTCTGTGTGTCTGACCTGGGGGTGGGGTGTGAGTGAATTCTCCAGGGAGCACTGGATCTCCTCCCCTCCCCACCCCCCCCCCCCACCCCCCACCCCCGTTATAACTCCAACTGAGGAGATAAAGCTTCCTCAGGTCTTCAGCTTGACAGCTGGCCCAAGGGAGGAACGAGCTCTCTCTCCTCTCCTCTCCTCTCCTCTCCTCTCCTCTCCTCTCCTCTCCTCTCCTCTCCTCTCCTCTCCTCTCCTCTCCTCTCCTGCCCTCCCCTCCCCTCCCCTCCCCCCTCCCTCCCTCTCTCTCTCCTATCTTCTTTCTCTCTGTGTATATATGTTCTCTCTCTCCCCTCTCTCTTCTTTCTCTCTCTGTGTATGTTCTCTCTCTCTCTCTCTCTCTCTCTGTGTGTGTGTGTGTGTGTATACGTATGTTTAAGATCTTAATCCTTCCTGAGTGGCATTAATGTCCTCAAGAGAGCTAGGCAGCCTTGGCCTTGTAAACCGACTTCAGAGAAGGAAGGCTCCCACTCTACCTCCAATGCTAGTCTGTAGACCCTGTGCAGGGGGCGGGGCAGGGCGGGGCAGGACAGGATACGACACCCGACACCCTCCCAGCACTGCCTCTGGCATCTGTGCCCAGCTCCTTCAGCCTCAAAGCCTTTCCCTGAATCCAGCACCTTCTATGTCCTTAACAAAGGTCGAGCGAGCACCCCCAGGTTCCAGACCTGTCTCAGCCGCCCACACACCTTCCAGTCATGCCACCCTGGGATTTGTGGCTGCTGTACCTTCCCTACCGAATTTCTCAGAGTCCCAGATGTTAAATGGCAGGGAACGGGGGAAGGCACTCGTAACACTTGCAGTTAGTAGTCAATTAGACTCGGGGTGCCAATAACTTGGAAGACAGAAATAAGATTCAAAATGACTCAGCCCTCACCCAGCACAGATGACACAGTGGGGAGACAGCACAAACATCCCTCCACAGTGATGTCAGTGCAGAGTGGGAAGGTGCAAACAAAAGCAAGACACGTCACTAAGACATGAGGCTGTGGGACTGCAGCATCGAGCCAGGGGCACACAGTGCTCTGCCTGAGCCATTGATTCAGGCCAGAGGCCGTTTTGGTCCCTACAAATCATGTCATTGACCCCCCCCCATGAGGTTGTGGATTGAGCTCCCTACACTGTATCCCCAGAAGGAAGCCCTTACAGACAGACCTTGACTAGAGAGTCAATTCTTATCCATGGCCAGCATGCATGGAGTCCTCACCACCACCCCATGCGGGCACTCTTTTTTACCTGCTGTGGGTGCAGGGCCCAAGACTGAGGCTTGGTGCAGCACATTCCTGTAATTCAAGTGTAGAGACTGAACCAAAAGGATCAGAAGTTCAAGGCCAGCTTGGGCTACACAGTGAGAGAGAAACAACAAAACAAACAATGACAACAACAACAAAAACCAAAAGCCAGGGTTTAGAGGAACAAGTGACTTGCCCAAGAAGACACAGCTTGTGTGTAAGTGTTGAAGCTGGTCTCTCACACAGGCTCTGTGACTCCAAAGATTGCCCTGTAGATACAACTATGGTATGATGAGAGCCAGAAGGCAGGTCTTTGCTTTTGTGCAGATAATCAGAAACCAAGGAAGGGTCTTGATCAGTATCTGTCCCTGCTTTTGCTTTAATCCCTGCCCAGTGAAGCTATTTCATACCCAAGGCTATCCTGTTTATCAAGTAATAGCTGACTCATAGGACATCTATAATACAGGTGATACAGGTCTTATGTGTCATCACCAGTATATGTCACAAATTTGTAAGGTTCATAAGGTGACCATGGTCACTCCCATTGTACAGGTTATTCAGAAAGGTGAGATAAACTCTTCTTAGTAATCAGATCAGGGTAGAGCCCTGTGCACTGTATCGAGTCCTGTGACCGACACTAAAGATGAACAGTTACATCACTAACAACCTTTTAAAGCCCGTATCTTAGCAGGGCGTGTGGTCATAGACCTGCAATCCCAACACGTGGGAGGGAGAAGTAGGAGGATCAGGAGCTCAAGGTCATTCTTGGCTACATAATGACTTTGAGACCAGCTTGAGCTATGTAAGTTACTATGTTAAATGCAACAAACAAGGCACCCTGAAGTGTGTCAGCAACATTGTATTACAGAGTTTGTAGAAGCCAGTATTCATCCCTAGAGCTCAGCACCTGTTAGGTAGTAAATATTTGCAGAGTAGATGAAAGAATACATGAATAAATAAAGTAACATTGCTTAGAGGTAAGTGTTCTGCCAGTGTTAATTTGAGTTTTTCCTAATGGCAGAGGGAGATGTTGGAGAACACCTGCCTTCAAACTTTTCAGGGTAAAACCATTGCAGCTGTGCCTTAATGGCAAGGCCACCAACTCACCTTCATGATGGCATGGAACCAGCCCCTTGGTCTGTGCTGTACAGAGGTGACGTGTGGCACTCCATCTTGCCATTGTCTTTCTGGCTTCTGACCCTACCACCTCCGTGGGATTTGTCCTGATCTCAAGGGCCTGTTAGCCATGAGTTTCCTAACAAGTTAGGAAGGGATCCTGCATGGTCCACAATCTCCCTTGGTGTCTTTTACTACTCTGTTTTCGTAGATTCTGTGTTGTTTGGTTCTGGCGAGTCCATTCAGGCCCCAGCTGATGCAGAGACCTTAGAAAAGTCTTGGAAGGTAATAAAGATTATAAAATGAGAAAATTGTGCAAGTTTGTTATCCCAGCACTCAGGAGGGTCTCAGCAAGATCAAGGCCAGCATAGTCTACATAAACCCTTGAAATATGTCTTTAAAAGGTACATATATTTCAGTTCAAAATCAAAGCCCAAAGCCCCTGGATCTTCAGCCAAATTCAATGATGTGGGGCCATTGAATTCCTGATCTGGGAAGAACTGTGGAGCCCACTCCCCATGGGTGGACAGACAGCTTTGCTCCCAAGGCCTCACCCTACTAACCAGAGAGCTTTCTGCTCTGCCCAGTGAATTAGGGAGCCCAGGAAAGGTTTACCCTGAAAACTAGATTTCACTGTTCAGAATGTAAAAGGCTTTACACCTTCACATCTCACACATATGAATACCAAAAGCCAAAAGAATTTAGGAGCAATGCCTAAGGTCTCACAACTGGTCACTCTCATCCCCATTTCACACCCCTGCCAGGATTCCTAGCTGGCCCCTGGCCCAAGGGTCAAGACTCTAAACACAGGGAGGGTGAGGGAAAGGTCAGTGCTGTGTAGGCTTGACCCTGGTAGGGCCCTTCTGTCCCTGGAGGCTGCCCTGATGCATCTTTGACCCTGACTGCTCTGGGGCACAGAGAAGGAGCTGATTTGCATGTGTCCCTCAGAGAGAAAAAAAGACCAGCTGGGCGAAGCTGGCTTGCTCGCTGCAAACAGTAATTAATGAGGAGCTGGCTTGGGCAGCTGGCCCTGCGCTGTCCTGCAATGCAGCCCATACACAGTAGCCAGGAGCGTGTGGGAGTCTTTTGTCATGCAGATCATGCTGCCTGTTTGTTTGCCACCCTGGGATTCCCTCTACACACACACCCTGCTTTGGAATACTTATGGCTGAACCCCGTGGATAGGCCAATAAAAGGGAAAAGTTATTCGACAATAGTTAGATATTAAATTAAAGCCCAAAGAAAGATAAAACAAAGGTAAATAAAGATCTCTAGCTGCCACAGGCTGGGAGAAAGACTTCGGAGTCCTTGGGTCATGATAGCTTGGGGTTTGTCTGTTTAATTTTTCCCGAAAAATTACATCTCCCTTGATAGCAAGAATTGGTCATAGGGACTTAGAAAGGGGGTGTCTATGTGCTCCCATGGGGATCTCTCTCCATGTCTCCATCCAGATGGTCTTAGGTCCTGGTTCAGGAACCCCCTCCTAAGGTGTGGACCACCACCTTTGTGAAACTTGCAGATTTGGGCTCTCAGCCTGTTCCTCCTCTCCTGCGGCTAATTGACTCCTGAGCCTGCAGGCATTTTTCCAACCGTGGTTTCTGCTTGCTCACCCAGGCCAGCTGCCACTCACCCTCTGTGCCCTGGACTCTGCCTCCTAGTTATTTTTAGTCTCCTGTGTCCTTCCCTGGAAGCCAAAGCATTGATCACACTTAAATTCGACCAGAACGATAAATTTCTCATCTTCTCTCCGCCCAGCTTCCCCCCACTAGGAGCAAAGTTTGTCATCCCACACACCAACAGCCACAGAACTGCCCTCTCCCCAGGGTGTGATGTCATCACTCTCCCCAGAGTGTGATGTCACCCTTCTCTGAACTTTCAAGGACATTCTCCTTAAAGAGAAGCCCCACTTGGGAGATCCTCTTGCCTTTAGCTTGGCTGGTAGGAGGTGGGAGGTGCTGCCAAGCAAGTTTCTAGATTCAGCGGAGGCAAGAGGCAGGTGGAAGGAGCAGAGGCCACCTCTGAACTAGTGTGATGTGGCTGCCACTAAGGCTGGCAGAGAGCACAGGTTTGACCAGTGTGGCTTTCAGGCTGGGGAACTGCTCTGTGGCTGAGGGCTTGGCCAACCTTTTGTGAGGCCCTAAGTTCAATTCCCAGCCTTGGGAGGAGGGAGAAAAAATTCTGTGTCAGGAAGAACAGGATTTAAATCCTGGTTCCAGGGTTCGAGGCCAGCCTGGTCTACAGAGTGAGTTCCAGGATAGCCAGGACTACACAGAGAAACCCTGTCTCGAAAAAAAAAAAAAAAAAAAAACCTAACTAAATAAATAAATAGTAAAAAAAATAAATAAATCCTGGTTCCAGAGCTTCCCACCAGAAAACTGAGATGAGAGCCTTCTTTTATGTCTAAGGTGAGGCTCTTAGCACCTACCTCGAAGGCCTTCAGGGTGAAAATGAGTCTTGTGGGTAGGAGGGAGAAGTATATGTACCCTGCCTGCCCGTGTGGGACGCTTTCTGTTCGCTGGGGCAGCTTTGTGTCACCACCAGCTGTTGCTGAAGCCGGTGACTTGGTTTGGGATCAGTCCCAGTGGGAGCCAGTCAGACTTGTCCTGAGAATCTTGGTTTCCCATCAGTAAAATGAGAAAGCTGGACCACGGGGTTCGTCCCACTGCACACAGATCTTCTGAACAGTCCAGAGAAAGCTGCAAGGCAGCGTGGGGTTGAAAGGGGAGGAGATGGAGACTGTTGCTGCAGAGTTGCTCTGCTCCTGTGGTGGAATGCGAGGGCCAGGGGCTGGGCTGCACAGTGAGTCCAGCACTCTTGATGGTTTTCACTCTCTCTGTGCCAGGCTCCTTGGCGGTGTCTGTGGCTGACATGACTGCACCTGTCGTGGGCTCTTCCGGAGGGGTGTATGCGCTCGTCTCTGCCCACCTCGCCAACATTGTCATGGTGAGCAGTCCCTGTTCCCTGTGAGTCTTCTTATCTTCTGTCGTCACTGGGCTTGAACATCCATCTTCTAGAGTTCTCTCAGCCCAGGCCTGCCGAGTGCCAGGCTAGCCTGCTGGTAGCATGGTTCATAGCTGCATCTTCCTTTGCAGACCCATTTCACCTGCATCCTTCCCAGATGAGGTCGTATTTTCTCTGGCCAGGCTTGGCCTGCAAGTATGCCTGTCTCCCTAGTTCACCCGTTACCTCAAAAATTGTTAAAAATCTGTCTACTAGTGTTTTAGTTAGGGCCACCATAGCTATGATGAATCCCATGACCAAAGCAAGTGGGGAGAAAAGGGGTTATTCGGCTCACACTTCCATATCACTGTTCAACACTGAAGGAAGTCAGGACAGGAACTTAAACCAGGCAGAAACCTAGAGGCAGGGGCTGATGCAGAGGCCATGGAGGGGTGCTGCTTACTTGGACCACCAGCCCAGGGGGTGGCACCATCCCCAATGGGCTAGGCCCTCCCTCATTAATCACTAATTAAGAAAATGCCCCCACAGGCTTGCCTACATCTGATCTTATGGGGCATTTTTTTTTTTAATTGAGGTTCCTTCCTCTCAGGTGATGTTAGCTTGTGTCAAGTTGACATAAAACCACCTAGCACAACTAGTATGCATGGCCATTAGAATTCTTTGTCATGGATCATACAAAATAAGAGGACTTGGGGGCTGAGTCACTGAGCTAGTCCATAAAGTACTTTTCACACAGGCATGAGGACCTAAGTTTGGATCCCTAACACCCACATAAACAGTGGGGCACAGAGATGCATAACTGTAAATCCAGCTCTGGAGAGGCAGAGAGGCAGATGCCTAGAGTTTGCCTTTGGGAGCCATACTATCCAAATCAGTGAGCTCCAGGTTTGACCTCTGGTTTCCATATGTACACACACACACACACACACACACACACACACGCACGCACACACACACACACACACGCACGCACGGTGTGGGAGGGAATACACACAGATAAGAGAACCTAAATATACAACAGGGTTCTCAAATAGAAAAAATTGACCTATGCCCCACTCCATACCTCCTGACTGACAACCATCTGGGTGCTGTCCCCTGCTCCAGCCCCTCACACAGTTAGGGTCTCATTTTTTTTTCCCTTCATCTTATTTGCTATACAATTTTAAGGATGTGAGCATGTGCCAAGGAGACAGGCAACCTAGGTCGGAGGAATCCCTGCTGCCCACTCCTAAAAGGCGACCCGCGTCAGATCACTTACTGCTTTGTACCTTGGGTTCGTCACCTCTGAAATGAGGTGATACGTAATGATTGGGGAAAAAAATGAAAATAAACACTTGAATATTAACTTAATTCTTCATTCCTTACAAAAGAACCCAGGTAGACTCAGACTAAGCAGGGCCTTCAAGTTGGCATGTTGAAGACCCTGTGGTAGGGAGTTGGTCTAGTTTAGAGGCAGATGAAGGCCTCTCTAATGGGACTCAGCTGTCCTCATACCTATTGGCCTAGGGGCCGCCCTGAGTTATGCATGCATCCCTGTGCCTGACATACTTGCCCTGCCTACAAGATTTGAGGGTAGGGAAGAGAGTCCAGGAAGGTAACAGATGCTCTGTGAGCCTCTCCTTCTCCCTGCCCTGTTTGGTGACACTTTTCTTTTTCCTCACAAGGTGCTTGTGATGCTTAGGAGTCACAGTTTTTTGGAGTCTCTACATTCTGCCATGGTTTCATCTGGGTTTTTGTTTTTTGGTTGAGCAGGCCATTGCCACATTGTCTAGGATGTCCTGGAACTCATAATCCTACCTCAGCCTTCCAAGTGCTGAGTCTGACTTCTCTTCCTCCCTCCCTCCCTCCCTCCCTCCCTCCCTCCCTCCCTCCCTCCCTCCCTCCATCTTTTCCTTCCTTCTCTCTTTCCCTTCTCTTCCTCCTCTTCTTCCTCCTTCTCTTCCTCCTCCTCCTCTTTTTCCTCCTTCTCCTCTTCCTCTTTTCTTTTGGCTGGGGGTAGGGCTATCCCAAGCTGGCCTGGGACTCACTGTGTAGTCCAGGCTGACCTCGAACTTGTGGCAATTCTCCTGCTTCAGCCTCAGCACAGCACACCCTACTGGAATCTCTGCATTCTAGATGAGCGCCATGCTCACCATGCTTGCTGCCTGACTGTGAGCACTACATCCCTCCCTCACCTCTGCCCCCTCTGAGTTGAGAGGGAGAGCAAGAGAGGGAGAGAGAGACGCCGAGTGAGTACTGGACTAAAGTCTGGCAACTTCCAGTGTGTGTTGATAGAGAGACTGCAGATAGGTGTGGGAGAGCATGCCTGAGTGTGAGGGTTCCGGTGTGTTTCCCTTTACACACACAGCTCAGTCTGCTGGGGGCCAGAGTGCTTGGGGCTGCCTCACATGGCCCTTCTAAATGGGTCATCTTCTATCAATTCTGTCTTTCCTCAGACACAGCTATTCCTCTGAAATCTGCCTCCTCCCCCTCCTCCCCCTGCCCCAATTCCTCTCAGCTGGAGAAGGAAACAGTGACCTTCTCCCTCCCATTCCTGCAAGATAGGGATGGGGACAGAGATGGTGGGGGGATGAGCAGGCACCGTGGAAAGAAGAAAAAGGCAGGAGTTTATGACGATCTGCTCACTCCCTGCCTCGTGGGAAGCAGCTGTGGTACCCCAGAAGTTCTGGTGGGGAGGACAGTTCACTCAACACTGAAGGCTAGGTCCCAGACACTCAGGAGCCTGGGAAACAGTTTCGTTCAGTTTACACTTCTGTCTGGTGAGCTGCCCATGGCCATGGAGAGAAGCAGTTTCATTGGAGACCTTAGTGCCGGTCCAGAAGAAAGCAGCTCCCTGCCTGCCTCCTGGGAGCTGATAGTCCTTGGAGCTTAATGTAATGTACTTCCATATCCCCTAACAATTAAGGGACTGCTTTTGTCTTTAGCTTGATGTTGAGAAATGGCACACATCTTTCATACCAGCATTCACGAGGCAGAGGCAGTTGGATCTTTGTGAGTTCAAGGCCAGTCTGGTCTACATATTGAGTTCCAACTTAACCAGGACTACATAGAGAGACCCTGTTTTTAAAACAAGTACCATTCCTGTGACTGAGGAGTGTTTAAATATTAGCAGTTTTATATACCTCAACCTAGTAGATACACTGTTGATTTACTTCCAAAATGAGGGTGGAGCGTTCATTCACTAGACAGTATCTCATCAGAGCAAACGGCAGAAAAACTATGGATTTGACAGTCAGGAAATCTGGATTTGAGAGCCATTTGAGGCTGGGTCTGTCACTGTGAGCTCCCAGGGCTCCCACTGCTCTCATGAGGTAGTTGTTAGAAAGAAGTGAGCAAACAAACTGGAACATACTTTCCACATGACAGACCACTGCAGCACGATGAGAGCCTGTGTGTACATATGCATGCCTGGTCGTGCATGTAACTCATTACCTCATGGTTTATTTTGTGGGGACACCGAAGGACAACTTTTGAGAGTCATTTCCCTCCACCTTGTGGTTCCCCAGGATTGAACTCAGGCTTGATAGCAGATGCCTTTCTCCTACTGAGCCATCTTGCCAGCTCTATATGTGATTATTTAATATAGTATGAATTACACTTCATATCTACAGAGAGAAATCAGAAAATGTATTCTTAAAGCTTCTGCTATATCCCAGGACTAGAGAAAAAATTTTTGAGATTTTGCCCTACATAAAAGTATGTCTTGTGGTTGTGGCAGTACACACCTGTAATTCCAGCGTTTGGGAGGCTGAGGATGATCAAGACTTCAAGGCTAGCTGGGCAGTGGTGGTGCACGCCTTTCATCCCAGCACTTGGGAGGCAGAGACAGGTGGATTTCTGAGTTCGAGGCCAGCCTGGTCTACAGAGTGAGTTCCAGGACAGCCAGGCCTACATAGAGACACAGAGAAACCCTGTCCAAAAAAAAAGAGAGAGAGACAGAGAGACAGAGAGGGAGAGAGAGAGAGTTCAAGGCTAGCCTGGGCTACATAGAAAAACCATCTCTCAAAAGCAAAACAAGGATTTGGGAAGGTGGGTAGGTAAAAGATTGGCTGCAACAACCTAAGAACCTGAGTCCAGGCTCTAGGACCAAGCAGAGCTAGGTCGGGTAGCACATGTCTATGACTCTAGTACTCTTCCCAAGGAGATGGAACATGAGACAAGACAATCCCCAGAAGCTCATGGACCAGCTACTCTGGAAAACACAATAGCAAACAGTAAAGACCCTGTCTAAACAACGTGGGAGGAAGAGGTTGTCCTTGACCTTAACATCTGCATCATGGTGCACACATCACAGTCAGACATACAGACACACATGTATACATACACACATCATACACATGGGCACACACACATAGTTTAATAAACCCTGAAAATATGCCTTTCGTGTGTGTGTGTGTGTGTGTGTGTGTGTGTGTGTGTGTGTGTGACAGACAGAGAGAGACAGGGAGGGAGAGGGAGAGCGAGAGCGAGAGCGAGAGCGAGAGAGAGAGAGAGAGAGAGAGAGAGAGAGAGAAATTAAAGAAAAAAAAAACTTCTAGTTTACACCAAAGAGTCAGAGAATATTTCAGCCAAAGATGTGGCTCAGGAAAAGGCTTTCAATCAAGACTTCTTATTTTAAACACTGGAAATAGAAAGATCCACCTGATGGAATAATTTATTAATTGCCTGCTGCTGGGCCCATAAGCCACAGTTCCATTTTTAAATACGCAAGCTATTTGCTTACACTTTGCTGTGTGTTCGATGTTTTCCTAAAATATTTGAGAAGCAATTCTTTGCAAATTGAATTTTATTGTCAAAGCTCAAGAAAGATGGTTGCTAAAAAAACAAAGAAAAAACCTCTACCATAAGGTTTATGTAGTTAAATGAATAGCCTCTTGTAGGAGAGATAAACCACTCCTGATTTATATGGCATGCTTTCATGGTGTGTGTATGTGTGTGTGTGTATGTATGTATGTGTGTATGGGTGTGTGTGTATGGGTGTGTATGTATATATGTGTGTGTGTGATTGTGTCTATGGGTTTGTATGTATGTGTGAGTGTGTGGATGTTTGTGTGTATGTGTGTGTGTACTATGTGTGTGTACTATGTGTGTGTGTGATTGTGTCTTTGTGTGTTTGTGTGTGTGTGCTCTCTCGCACGTTGAACCTAGGGCCTCACACATGCTAGGAAAGTGCTCTTAATTGGTTGGGTGAGCATGATGTGAAGGAGACTGGTTCCCTACTTGTTCTCAGTGGCTGAGTTACCTTCTTACCCTGAGGGCTGCAGGGAGAGACTGGAATTAAAGGGCCTGCTGAAAGGTCTGGTTCCCCAGAGGCCATGGCTCTTCCACACTTAGAGCAGAGGCAGCACCTGCTGTGTGAGACTCTTCTCTCCTGGTGTTCCAAGGCACTCATTTCAGTGAAGGGAATAATGGCTCTGTAAAAAGAAGCAGCTGAAGGGCAGGGAAGACTCTGCAATTTAACCCCTTCACCGCTGGGAGATTGGAATTCCCTCTGCTACCCAGCAGCTGGGCAGAGAAGAAAGGCAGACAAAATGTTTCACAATCTCTTAGAGGGTGGTTGTGGACTCGGGGAGTAACATATGGAACTGATATGGCATGCTCTGCAGGGTGAGATCATCATGTTTTTCCAGGGTCTGGATTACACTGAGATTTTACATTATGCTAAGACTAGACGTTGATAGGATGCCCATATCATATAATTAGTATGTTATGCTTGTTAGTTCATTTCATTCACCTGATAAATTTGGTAATTGACATAGGGATTGTTTGTGCCAAATACACAAACAAGGACACCGGAGAGAAGAATGTTAAGAGCCTCCCCATCGATGGATGTGTCAGATCAAGAATAGGCACTGTGGCAGTGGTGCACATGCCTTTAATCCCAGCACTTGGGAGGCAGAGGCAAGTGGATTTCTGAGTTCGAGGCCAGCCTGGTCTACAGAGTGAGTTCCAGGACAGCCAGGGCTACACAGAGAAACTCTGTCTCGAAAAAACAAACAAACAAACAAACAAACAAACAAAAAAAGGTTCTGTGATATGTTAATTTATTTATTTATTACCTTCTGTATGCCACCACCTCTGCTTTATGTAGTGCTGGGGACTGAGCACAGGGCTTGGCGCATGTGAGGGAAGCACTCTATACAGAGTTCTATCCTCAGCCCTGGACAGTGTTCTTTAAGGCTGATCTCAGATGAAGAACAGAAGGAGCACAGAGGTAGAAGGACCTCCCCGAAAGGGAGTCAGCTGAGATATTCTAACTTACTCTACCTGATTATGTCTCAAGACACAGTAAAAGAGACCACATGCAACACTGAGGCCATACACATATGTGTAATCCAAGCTCTTAAAGGGCCAAGGCAGCAGAATCACAGGTAGAAGCCAGCCTGTCTATATAGCAAGATCAGATTTCAAAAACACCAAAGTAGTCATCGTTGGTGGCACATGCCTTTCTTAGATCCCAGTACTTGGGAAGCAGAGGCAGGCAGATCTCTGAGTTTGAGGCCAACCTGGTCTACAAAATGAATTCCAGGATAGCCAGAGTTACACAGAGAAAACCCTGTCTCAAAAAAACAACAACAACGAAATTATTTTATTATTCTTATATGTCTGTGTGAATAGATGCCACACATGCACAGGTACCTATGGAAGCCAGAAGAGGTCATAGGTTTCTTGGAGTTACAGATAGTTGTGAGTCACCCAAAGTGAGTGCTAAGAACTACCGAGGTCTTCTGAAAGACAAATATACAGTCTCAACCACCGAGCAGTCTCGCCAGCCCCCAAATTGACAATCTTTTTAAAAAATTATTTATTTTAGGTTATGGGTGTTTTGCCTACATGCATGTATGTGTACTACTTGAATGCCTAGAGCCTGGGGATACCAAAAAAAAAGGGTATGGAATCCCTTGGAACTGGAGTTACCGACAATAATGAGTCCCTGTGTGAGTGCTGGGAATTGAATCTAGGTCCTCTGCAAAAATTGTCAGTGTTGTGAACCACTGAGCCATCTCTCCAACCCCCAAAATTCACTTTTTTAAAAAAAAGTGTGCATTGGTATTTTGCCTTCATGCATGCCAATGTGAGGGTGCCAGATTCCCCCTGGAACTGGAGTTACCGACTCCATCTCTCTAACCTTGATTTTCTTTTTTTTCTCCTTTCAAGGCAGGGTTTCTCTGGACTTCTCAGTGTAGCCCGGACTGTCCTGGAACTTACTTTGTAGACCAAGCTGGTCTCAAACTCACAGAGATCCACCTACTTCTTCCTCACGGGTGCTGGGATTAAAGGCATGTGCCACCACCACCCAGCCAAAACTCTCACTTCTTAATAAGACATGTTCCTTTCTTCCATCCCTGCCTCCTCCTTTCTTCTTTCTCCTGGGACTAGAACTCAGGGTACTATTCTTGCTAAGGAAGCTCTCCTGCCATTCTACCTCCTTTCCAAGCCATGTAACCGTTTCATGGGCAGCCCGGGGCATGTGGGGTCACACTCCTGGGCAGCAGACAGCACCATGCCATCTACAAAGCTTTTTGTGTCTTCTGGAACTGAAGCATGTGCCTGCGATCCTTGCATTTGAAGGCCATGTGGTCTACCACCTCCCGGCTGCAGGAGGCATGAGGTTCACTTCAGGGATTGGATTCCTGGGACCATGAGAAGCACTGACCCCTGTTTTGTTCCCTGTCTCTGTGGTAAGGTGCCTTGATAGATAGTAGCGATCCCAGTGTTACCCGTCTGCTTCTAAAGAGAATCTAGCGAGCAGATGCTAGACTTTGTAGTTTAAGAGGACTGTGTGCTGCCTACCTCGCTAATGAAGAGGGCTTGTGGACAGGGTCACAATATGCTTCCTGTTGCTAGCCTGGGACTTGCTATCTTCCGGCCTTCCAAGCTGATCCTCCTCTTCCTCCTCTTCTTCCTCTTCCTCCTTTTCCTTCTCCTCCTCATCCTCCTTCTCCTCCATCTCCTAGTCTCCTTTAACTCTGAAGGAATTTAAGTTTATTGAACAGAAAACACTTGTTATTTACAAAGCAATTAGCAGAATAACTTACCAAACTAAATTTTAAAATACTTTTTAAAAAATATTTATTTATGCCGGGCAGTGGTGGCGCATGCCTTTAATCCCAGCACTTGGGAGGCAGAGGCAGGCGGATTTCTGAGTTCAAGGCCAGCCTGGTCTACCGAGTGAGTTCTAGGACAGCCAAGGCTATACAGAGAAACCCTGTCTCAAAAAAACCAAATATATATATATATATATATATATATATATATATTTATGTATATGAGTACAATTATAGCTGTCTTCAGACACACCAGAAGAGGGCATCAGATCCCATTACAGATGGTTGTGAGCCACCATGTGGTTGCTGGGAATTAAACTCAGGAGCTCTGGAAGAGCAGTCAGGGCTCTTAACCACTGAGCCACCTCTCCAGCTCCTTAAAGTACTTTTTTATTTTATTCACTTATGTATCTGGGCTGATACAATGTATGTACCATGCTGCATGCATAGAGATTAAAGGACAACTTGCAAGAATCAGTTTTCTTTAGGTCCCGGGGATCAAATGTAGCTTATATTTGGCAGCAAGCCATTCGTTGGCCAGCCAAGGAATATATTTTTAAAAAAGAACAAAGCTATAATCTTGCATTTGATTTTTTTGTGTTGTTTTGTTTTTCAAGACAGGGCTTCTCTATATATCCCTGTCCTGTCCTGGAACTCACTCTGTAGACCAGACTTATCTCAAACTCAGAGATCTGTCTGCCTCTGCCTCCTGAGTGCTGAGATTAAAGTTGTGTGCCACAGCTACTGCTTTTCTGCCTTCCTTCCTTCCTTTCCTTCCTTCCTTTCTTCCTTCCTTTCCTTCCTTCCTTTCTTCCTTCCTTTCTTCTTCCACCTCTTCTTCTTCCTCCTCTTCCTCCTCTTCCTCCTCTTCTCCTCTTCTTTCTTCTTTTGGTTAGGAACCCTTTTCTTTATCTTAAGAAAATGAAACTCCTGGAAGTTACAGCTTGTTCACAGCATTAAGACACTAGAATACTTCAAGGAAGTACTGATTAAGAGAAAAGGAAGTTTTTTCTGCAGTTTTTCCAAGGCTTGTTTCCTCCCCTGTCTCCACTATTTGGGGCCCCTGTGAAGTTTACAACCTCAAAGGAACAGGAGCCAGGCCCTGGGCGGGCCTGGGACAGCCAAGGGGGCAGAGTGAATGGATGGGAGGGAACAGAAGTTCCTGGCTGTGCCTCTTTAGCCAGGCCACTGTGCACCAGGTTCACCTCTATTGTGTGCATGCATCTGTGTGAGTGGAATTGTGCTTTGAATGCTCTGCAGAGGAGGCCCTCAAAGGAACCCCACGGAGGAGTCGTTTGTAAAATGAAAAATCCTTTTGTAAGGTGAATAATTGTATTCTGTTTATTTGCTCTGGAGGCTTAGAGGTTTTTGAGATTTTCTGGGGAGAAAGAGGCTTGTTTGAAGGCCATCTGGCCTACCTCCCCACCCCCACCCCCCTCTCCCTCACTCCTCAGGTGCTGAAGCTGCATTTGTTACCTCAGTGACAAGAGACTCATGACCCACACAGTGGGCCCTTAGGTTTTGTGCATATTAGAGATGGACTTGTCTGGAATAAGAGCGGTGATTGCACCATGCTGCTGCCGTGGCTCAGCTCGACCACAGTGAATGTGACTCCTGAGTTGGAAGGTTGAAGGATACTGTGGTTCTCACTCTTCTTCACAGGCATGATTCTTACCCTGATGGTTCCAGTTTGACTCTGCTGGGTGTCCTGTCCCATATTTCTTGTCACCCATGGGCCACAGCAAAGAATCCCGCTCTCCAGGAGTTCACTGTCTGAGGTGAATCTACATGCTGTGTCATGCATGGCTCAAGAGGTTTTCTGACAGGGATAAACTTGCCATTGTCTGAAGTCTTAAAGCCATGCTGGAATGTTCTATCGAGAAGCTCTGGCCCTCACTCAGCACTTCATGGAGTGGCTTCTTTTCGTGACAGGGCTCTTACCTGAAGAGGAGGGGTCTGATCCCAAACTGACAGAACTCTCTCCCTTTCCTCTAGAACTGGTCAGGCATGAAGTGCCAGTTCAAGCTGCTTCGGATGGCTGTGGCCTTGATCTGTAGTGAGTATGGCTGGGCCTTCAGGGATGGGTGTTGGGGATGTGTGTGTGCAGGCTCTGTCCTTACCCTTCGAGAGCTTGGAGTAAAGTGAGGCCTATCAAAAATGTGTCCACCGCAGGGACATTCTGAGAAAAACTTTTCTCTTTATATTGCTGGATACTTCTTAATCTTTTTTGTTGTTTTGTTTTTCGAGACAAGGTCTTATGTAGTCCGTATTGGCCTTGACCTTTCGATCCTTCTTTCTTTACTTCTCAAATGCTGAGGTTGAGGCTTCTGCCACCACACTGGTTTTTATACAGAACTGGGATTTGTATATGCTGGGCAAGCACTCTACCAACTGAACTGCATCGCCCAGACCCTTCCTAAATTTAAAAAAAAAAAAATGGTTTTTGTCTCATGTATGTGTATGTTTTATCGGTCTGTATGTTTGTGAACCACATGTATGTCTTGTGCCTTAGGAGGTCAGAAGAGGGCATCAGCTCCCCTAGAACTGGAGGAACAGAAAGTTAGGAGCCACCATGTGGGTGCTGGGAATTGAACCTGGGTCCTCTGCAATAGCAACAAGTACTCTTAACCAGTGAGCCATCTCTCACAGCCTCACTTCTTAAACTTTTTATAGACATAAAGTATGCAAATGGAAAAGTACCCAGTGACCAGTGGGGTCAAGAAAAATAGCTGCACGTCCTTTTTGGGCTATGAACATGACCTTTTAGAATATGTGTGTATTGTATGTGCACTTGTATGTGCATGCACATTTAGACTTACTGGTTTTTCAGGCTGTAGACATGGTTTAGAGATTTAGAGCAGTATTGCAGAGGACCTGGGTTTGGTTCCCAGCACCCACATGGCAGTTCACAACTGTCTGTAACTCTAGGTTCAGGGAATCCAAAGCCTTCTTTTGGTCCCTGTGAGCATTGCACATGCCTGATGCACTTACATACATGCAAGCAAAACACTCAATACACATAAAAATAAAGACATTAAAAAAAAAAACAAAACCATACAGTCTTGCCTGATGGTGTGACACATGTCTATGATCCTAGGACTTTGGGAAGCTGGGGACAAGGGGTGAATTTTTGAAAATTTTTATTTAATCACTTTTACGGGCATGGGCTTTTTTTTTTTTTTTTTTTTTTTTTGCTTGCATGTATGTCTGTGTACCATATGCACACAGTGCCAGGGCAGACCAGAAGGGGGAGTCAGATCCCCTGAAATAAGTTACAGACAGTTGTGAACCGCCATGTGGTTGCTGGGAATCTGAAGAGCAGTCATAGCAGTCAAGCATTGATGGTATACGCCTTTAACCCCAGTACGTGGGAGGCAGGGGCCGGGGCCGGGGCCAAAGCCAACAGATCTACAGTGCTAGTTCCAGAAAAGCTAGGGCTACCAGAGAGAAACCTTATCTTAAAAACAAAAACCAAACAACAATAACAAGAGCATTACTCTTAACTGCTAAGCTCTTCTCCAGCCCCAAGAGGATTGAGTTTTGAGGCCAACCTGGACTACATAGTAAAATATTATCTCAGGCTGCTCTCTAGCCCCTACCACTTCTGCCAAAACAAAAAGAAACCCTTTCCGTTTCAGTAGAGTCACAGACTGTAGTGACTCTACTGAAAGCTTGTGACTCTACTGCAGCTTGTGCTGGAACCTTAGTCAGGACAGGTGAGCTCTACTGACTGAGAAGCCTAGACATAAAGACAAGCAGTACTCAGTAACTGACAAGTATAAGAGGACATGTTCTTATGCTTTGTAGTGCACACCTTTAATCCCAGCACTTGATAGGCTAAGGCAAGCCAAACTGTGTGAGTACAAGGCCAGCGTGGTCTACATGGCCAGTTCCAGGCCAGCCATCTACAGTGAGACTCTGTGCAGCTGGTCTTTGCTACTTTGTGGGTTCTTTTCCTACCCTTTCAGGCCCCTTCCGTTTCACCCCCTATTGTTGCAGGATATTTGATCACACTGTGAAGCCAGAGATTGTGTTATTTACTGGAAAAGTCTGTTTCTAGTTGTGGTGTGGCTCAGCCTTAGCACAAACCTTTAATCCCAAACAATGAAGATAAAGTCAATATGTAGAAGGAAGCACCCATGTTTGAAAGTGATGTCTAATTGAGTGTCAGACAAAGTGATGAATCAGAGAAAGATCTGACAGAAGAGGATATGCCCAACTTTCATGAAGAGAGGCTGCTTAAGGGAGAACATTGGTGAGAAAGAGAGAGAGAGGAGGCAGTTTTACCTGAGACAGGTGTACAGAGACAGGGTGCAGAAGCTAGACACAACTGAAGACAGAACAAGTCAGAGAATGAGAAGGAGCCAGAAGCTTAGAACAGATTGCCAGAGCAGAGCAAAGAGTCTGTTTGAGAGAGAGAGAGAGAGAGAGAGAGAGAGAGAGAGAGAGAGAGGATCCCTGAATCTAATATTGTCGAGTTTCTTCTTTGAGCATGACTACCACAAACTACAACCTACACCCACCCCCCCCAAATCAGGGCTATATCAGGAGTATATCATTTATATACCCTCTGAAATGTTCCCAGAATTCCAAATGCCATATAACCACAGAAACTATCTGCAGCTGTCAAAACCATACCTCTGGTAGAGCATGAGGCAAATTATGGACAGTTGCTGTGAACAGTCCGAAGCAACCCACATTCCCACACCTGAGAATAAAACAGAAACGCTTTCTAATAATATTTCTAATAATATTTCTCTGATTTTTATATATAGTTTATTTTTATTTTATGTACATTGGTGTTCTGCCTGCATGTATGTCTGTGTAAGGTACTGGATTCCTGGAACAGGAGTTACAGACAGAGATGAGCTGCCATGTGGGTGCTGGGAATTGAACCCAGATCCTATGAAAGAGCATTTAGTGCTTATAACCACTATGCCATCTCTCCAGTCCTTCTGGTTTTGTTTATTTGTCTGTTGTTGTTGTTTTAAGAAACCAAAATTCCAAAAATCTTACTACAAGTCTGTCTAAAAAAGTGGGGAGGGGTGATGGAATGCCTGGCAGAGGTGCCGTAGGCATGGGACTTGGTAGGCAAAAGATCACGGCAGGAAAAATGGGTTTGGGACTGTGTGTAGTTGTGAGAAGCAATAAAGCCAGTGAGATCATAGGGGTTAAATGACGGTGGCTTTAAAGGCAGGAACATCCCTCCTCATGCTACACTGGGAAGCCACTGAAGGCTTACAACGGAAGAAAGGCTGAAGGATATGACATAGCGAAACATATCTGCGTTATGATGTTGAAAAATGGAATGAGGGGTTGGAGAGATGGCTTGGTGGTTAAGAGCACTTGCTTTGAAAGTAGGTAGATCTGAGTTCAAATCCCTACCACCCACATAAGAAAAGCCAAGCTTGGTACACATGCCTGCAATCCAAAAATAGGGGCTGGATAGGGGAAGATTCTAGGAGCTTGTTGGCCAGCCAGCTTATTCTAAACAGTGAGCTGCAAGATTCAGATTCAATTAGAGACCCCATCTTTAAAAAAAAAAGGGAGGGGGGGGCTAGAGAGATGGCTCAAGGGTTAAAAGCACTTGCTATTCTTGGAGAGGGCCTGGGTTCAGTTCCAAGCACCCACACAGCAGCTCACAATCATCTGTAATTCTATTTCCAGGGGATATGACGCCCTCTTCTGGCCTCTACAGGTACCAAGCATGCACACTGTCTTAGGGGTTAATTGCTGTGAAGAGACACCATGACCAAGGCAACTCTTATAAAGGACAACATTTAATTGGGGCTAGGTTACACTTTCAGAGGTTTAGTCTCTTATCATGGCAGCATCCAGGCAGACATGGTGTTGGAGGAGCTGAGAACTCTATATCCTGATCTGAAGGCAGCCAGGAGGAGGGTCTCTTCTTCATTTGGTGGAGCTTGAGCACTAGGAGCCCTCAGAGCCTGACTCCACAGTGACACACCTCCTCCAACAGGGACACACCTCTGAATAGTGCCACTTCCATGGGCCAAAGCATATTGAAACCACCATACACAGTACATAGACACACACACACACACACACACACACACACACACACACACACACACGGAAAGGGGAATGGCCCTAAAACCTCAGGGCTCATCCTGAAATGTAAAGAGGTGAGTCTAAAAGGAAGCACGGAGTTAGTAATGAGAGCAGAGACATATTCTTTAGTTTCCAAAACATGTATATGGAGAGCATATAATTAGGTTTAATTTTTAAGTATAAACTTGAGATTTGGAGAGTTCTAAAGTCACTCAGCTCAAAGCTCAAAAACACCCAGAGTGTTTGAATATGTCATTCCTCCCCTCAACACTCTTATTTTAGGCCTTTGGAAAGTCAAGTCCAGCTTCTGCTTACTCCTCTTCCTTCTCTTCTTCCTCTTTCTCCACTTCCTTTTCTTCCTCTTCTTCTTCCTCCTTTTTCCTCCTCCTCCCTCTCCTTCTCTTTCTTCCATAAAAACCACTATAAACATCATAAATCTGGGGCTGGAGAGGTGGCTCAGTGATTAAGAGCACTCACTGCTCTTCTAAAATGTCCTGAGTTCAATTCCCAGCACCCACATGGCAGCCCACACCTGTCTGATGTTGTCCTCTGGTATACATGCATATACATGCATGCCAAGTACGCAATACATTACCCCCCCCCCTTTTTTTTTAAATCATAAAAGCTAAAACAGTGATGGAGAGGTGGGATCCATCATCTTTTTCTTAATTGGCTACAGGAACTAAGCTCAGCAGGAAAATGCCACCAGGTTAGCGTGGCTGAGAAAGGCCCTGCTGCTCCTTTTCTGCCCTCTGCTGGCTGACCTTGGAATTGCAGCTCTTTCTGAAGACAGCAATCTGTGCCCAAAGGGAAGGTTCCTGGGTGGAATGGTTAAAGGTGGAGAGGGGCACTCTGTTACAAGAAGTGGTACAACATTGCACTCAAAGGACTGTCTTTTAATCTGTCAGGTTTGCTTGGTTTCCTGGTCTGTAAAATAAGGCCAAGAATATCTTCTTTCTCAGGCTCAGTGGTTAAGAGTGTTGGCTGTTCTCCCAGAGCACCCAAGTTCAGGTCTCAGAACCCACACTGGGCAGCTCACAGTGACCTGTAACTCCAGCTCCGAGAGATATGATGAGTTCTTCTGACCTTGACAACACCCACACATGCATCACACACACACACACACACACACACACACACACACACACACACACCTGTGATGAAAAATTAAAAGAAAAAAAATACATACTCTCAGCCAGGCTTTATTGTACATGCCTTTAATCTCAGCACCTGAGAGACAGATCTCTGTGAGTTCAAGGACAGCCTTGACTACATTGACGTTTAGGATATCCGGGACTCAATAGTAAGGCCCCACACTAAAAAAAGGAAGGAAGGAAGGAAGAAAAGAAGGAAGGAAGTCCTTTTCCTCTGCCTTGAGCACTGGAACATGGGATGGCACTATTGCCCAGTGGTTTCCTTTCAGTCAGACAGAATCCTTATTTGATTGGCTGACTTAGAAAGTTCACAAAGGGAAGGACTGGACCATAGTGAAAATGGAGTTCAGATTTCCTTTAATTCCTCCTTCATCCTCATTCCCTGTCCAACCCTTTCTCCTGAGCACGAAGGCACTTGTGCAGCCGGGCACACTGATGCTATTATACCAGTGGGCAGATGAAGAAATGTTCCCAGGATGCAGCATGACCACAGAGATGCCAGGGCCTTCGGACAGAGCTGTGCCTTTTTTAGGGTCTTCTAGCAGGGCCCCTCTCAACATTCAGATGACAGTCCAAACATCTTCTCCTGAGAGGCCCTGTCTGACATTTCCTCAAGAGACCCTCTTGGAATACCCTGCCTTGCACCTAGCTTGGATTTTCTATCATTTCTTTTTGCTTCATGCCCGAATCTCTTAATGAAATGGCCTTGTGAATGTAATTGATTGATGATTTATCTCCAAGCCCTGTAGACTCTTGGGATAGTCTTGTCTCCTTGATTACTGCATTTGGCCTCATGACAATGAATGAGTTAATGGATACTGGGTAGCCGGTGTGGTGTGCCTGATCTCTCCACACCCCTGCCTGGAACCATGCTATGATGTCTCTCTGTCTCCTCCCTTTGCAGTGAGTATGGAGTTCGGGAGGGCTGTGTGGCTCCGTTTCCACCCATCGGCTTATCCCCCGTGCCCTCACCCAAGCTTTGTGGCACACTTGGGTGGTGTGGCTGTGGGCATCACCCTGGGCGTGGTGGTTCTCAGAAACTATGAGCAGAGGCTGCAGGACCAGTCGCTGTGGTGGATCTTTGTGACCATGTACACCATCTTCGTGCTGTTTGCTGTCTTCTGGAACATCTTTGCCTATACACTGCTGGACTTGAAGCTGCCACCACCCCCCTAAGGGACCAGAGGACCAAGGCAGGGAGGGGAAACAGAAGCATCCAGAGGAAGCATCCTGCATCTGCTTCTCACCTCCAATTCAGTGAGAGCAGGGAGAACCGGAGACTCTTGGAGCTGGGGAGCGTGTGTTGGTTTGGAAAGATGGTGGGCAGATGGATGTGGCTGGTCTGATGATACGGGGTCGGAGGCAGGGTGAGAGTGGCTGTCCCTGTGGCTTGGGCCTGTCCCATGTGCTCACTGCCACAGAGTGAGCAAATAGCCCTTTTCTCTAGTTGTCCACCTGGAGAGACACTGAGACACAAAGAAGTTCTTAGAGTAGCCACAGCCAGGCTTTCCCCAGCCCAGAGGTGACTGTAGGCTAGACCATGTTCTCTCTGCCACTCAAGGTCTGGTGCTCTAGCAATGGTTATGATGGCTTTGACGTAGGGGAGCACAGAGCGCCCCAGGCTTGGGTCCTGTCAATGGGTGCTATGACATTTCCCCTAGGGCTGGGCAGGGAGATGCTATAAGCTCCAGGCCTTATTCTTGCCCTAGGGGAGGGCCCTGTGCCTGGGGCAATGACCTTCATCCCAGGTTCCCCCAGGAAAATCCCAGGACTAGTTTTCCTCTTCCTGCCTGTAGTCATGAATCACACCATCACTCTACTTCCATGCCCTATCTGGACTGTGGGGTCTTTTCTTTCCTTTCTACTGCCCTGATCCTACTTTGTGCCTCTCTCTTTGGGTGTGGAGACAGGGTTTTGGTTGTGTGTGTGTGCAATGGCAGACAAGTCAGAGGCTGCAGAGGAAGGAAGAGGGAGACAGTGTTGTACACATGGGGATGTCTGTAGGGGACTTCTGAAGTGGGTAGCAGCAGTGTGCTCTCGAGTGCTCGCTCAGTGACCTTGCTTTTGGCATCATGCACTCCTCTTTCTCATCTGGCTCTCCCAAACACCTGCTGAGCACCACTGACCAGCGGAAAAATTGCCCGAGCTAGAGGGAAGACCAAAGCCCTACCAGGACCTTTGGGAGGACACTCTCAGCTGTGTTCTGGTTCCGGAACTTTCATGTCTGTACTGCCTGCTGTGGAGGAAAATCTTCGGGATGAAAACCCAGGACAGTGATACTGTGGCCATCTCCCCATGAGAATTAGTGCCACAAGAAGCTGTCATAAAGTATATTTTGGTGAAAAACTTAGCCTTAGGGAAGAGCTGGGGGAGCCTGGTGAGTGTCCAGAGTGGGAGGAGCTGAGGGTTAGATGGCTCCATCTAGAGGGGACTTGGAAGTAATCCTACAGGGAAACTGAGATTGAGGGAGTGGCCTTGTGCTGCCCAGCAGCCTGGGGTGCCAGGTCTGGTGTTTGGCAAAATAACTATAGATTCAGAGCCCAGGGCCTCTGCTCCTCTGAGACAATCTACTCAGTCTGGCACTAGGAGCTTCTGGAAACCCTAAGTGGAGGCCGGGAGGCAGATGACCTTTATGTTGCCTTTGGGATTCTCAGGCCCTGGGAGCCCAGGATGAGGAACCACCAGTCTGAGATGGAGGAGCAGAACACGCAGGACCAAGGCAGGAGGATGAGAACTGGTCCTCTCCATCCCAACAACCCTTCCCAGCTGGTCTCCATTCTCCTGAGGCCCTCAGCCTCTCCAATGTGGCCACCCGCCAGGGCTGGGATTCACTCCTCACGATGGTGGCTGTAGGTTGGCCTCAGGCTAGGGAATCCCCCCAAACAGCAGCTGTGTAGACTAGCTAGCTTTTAAAGGGGAGAGGAATCATAGAAACTAGAGAAGGGAGAACAGGCCTTCAAAAAAGAGGAATTTCTCTTTAATGGCACCATTCATCACTTGATTTTTTTTTTTTTTAATTAGGAGACGCTCCCTAATGGGGCTCTTTTGACTCTCCATTTCCATGAGAACCATTCTTGCCTAGAGCATTAGTGGAGGCATCACTCATCCACCAGGTCTTCCTCTAGTGTCCAATTCAGTTTGCAGATAATGAGGATTACCCAGTGCTGTGTGCTTTCCAGAGCTAGCTGCAAATCGTTGACTCTCCTCTGCCTTAAAAACAGTGCCCATCAGTGAGCTGCCCCTCCCAGGACTAAGTGAAAAACAAAAAACACTAGCCGCAACGTTGGTTTCTAAATATTTTTGTATTGTGTACATTCTGTATATTTTTGTTGTAACATATTATTTGAGCACAGATTCCATTAAAGATTTTTTTTTTAAGCTATTGGTTATTCAGGACCTCAAGGGATGCCATGCTACCTGCTTGGTGTGCGTCTGGTTCCTGGTGGGTGGGGAAGGTGAGAACGGGGAATGGTGAGTTGATGGGTTTGGGCACTGGTGATTGGTACTGTCTTCCTTAACCTTCTCAGAGTGGTTGGTGAAAACTGAAGGTTCTTCCCATGAAGACATACCCATATAGGGTGCTTCCCAGGGAGCTTTAGAGGTGGGTGCCAGCAGATAGGGAAACTCCTGTCCTCTCAGGCCTATTTCCCACTCCACTTATCCAGCTGTAAGTGCCTCCCTCTGAGCCGCTCTAGGGATTGACAGCCAGAGAATGAAGAAATGACAAATACACGGACTCAAGGACAGAAGAGCTGGGATTAGACAGTCATGGATGGAAAAGCCACAGCCCCGCCCCAGGAGCTCAAAGTGTTTATATATACTGTTGAACAGAGAAGTCAGGGTATTGCATCCAGCTGAACGAGGGGGCAACTGGAGCTAACCTCAGGTAGGTACAGTCTCTGTAGGGACGCAGTCTTCGGACATAAACATGTGGAGGGGCAAAATAATGGTAGACATTGTCTGCACACTCTCTATGTTCACACACAGTCCAGAGGAAACCTTTTCCTCTATCCCTCTAAGTCTCACCCAGAGAAGGCGCTGCCACTCCCATGGTGATGACACACTGAGATCTTTGACATGGCCTTGCCTATGTCAACAACACATCTACTCAGGAATATATGAATATAGATAGATAGAGTGTACATGTATATTTTTAATATATTATACATAATATTGTATGTTATATATTATACTTTTATATGATTAATATATGTACAGATACTCATATATTGATCATATGTGTATAGATTAATCATACATATGTGATTAATATGATTGTTATTATTAGAGAAACCTTTGAGATGCCCTAAAGACCTCTTTCTCTCCCTCAATAAGCCTAGTGCTTTCAGTTTCCATCAGCGATGTAATCTTGAAGAACAGTGCACAGTCAAGTTCACATGGAGAAGGAGGGATGAAAGCAACCATATATGCTCAAGGCGAAGCCTGGGACTCTGGAAGTTTTAACAGCCAAGCTGGCTTTGCATGGATGAGGCTTGGAGAAGCCAACTGGGTGCTCACCTTTTCCAGGCCTGTGTAGCTTTCCAGCTAACTACGACTGAATGCTGGAGGATTAAATTGCCCTGTTAAGTGCATTGTGGGGGTTATTTCCCTTCACATCAATTTCCTGTGTATTATTGGAAAAATATTTCCAAACACTGCAGGAGCCATCCCAGAGCTAAGATCAAGAGTGCAGTTGGTTCAGGCTGCCTGAAAACCCACTTCTACTTGCATGCACAGAGCTGAGTGCCATGCAGAGGCTTCCCACTGGGGTCTCCCAGGCTCCAGGTACCTGTGGCATCAAGGCAGCTCCTTGGAGAACCAAAAGCTGCTTCGTTACATTTGCCTTTGGCCTCCTCCCATTTCCCTTCACTTTTCTGTTTCTTCCCTTCTGTCAGACTCTCATTCATATATGAATATGAACTCTCATTCATATTCAAATAACTTGCTAAGATGTTTACCAATGATAATTTAAGAAATGAAAACAAGCCGGGCATGGTAGCACACACCTTCAATTCCAGCATCAGAGGCAGAGAACAGGCAGGTCGCTGAATTTGAGGACAGCCAGGGCTAGTCAGAGAAACCCTGCCTTGGGGGGGAAAAAAAGAAAGCAATTTAATAAGTTCCCACTTACGCTAGACAATGAGGTAGGTATTTTCCTAGCTAATGTTTTGGGGCTTTTTTTTTTTTTTTTTTTGAGACAGGGTCTCACTATGTAACCCTGGCTTGCTTGGCTGATTTTAAACAGACAACCGCCTGCTTCTGACTCCTGAGTGCTTGGACTAAAGCAGTGTGCCAACACACTCTGCCATTTCCATAGCTGCTTTATGTAAAATGCTTATGAACAATCCCATATCTGTACAAAAGAGGAAGACTTAGAGTTTAGTCACATGCCAATAGTAACTAATATGCTGGATCCATACCTAGGCCTTCTCTGGTCCCAGTGTTTATATTCTTGGTCCCTGTATATTGCTGGGGACTTCAAGGGCATTAAACCATACAATGACAGAGTGTTAGAAGAAGCTGTTCTTGGCCGGCCATGGTGGTGCATGATTTTAATCTCAACACTTGGGAAACAGAGGCAGGCAGATCTCTGAGTTCAAGGCCAGCCTGGCCTACCAATGGAGTTCTGGGACTGCTAGAGCTACATAATAGAGACCCTGTCAACAAAGAGCCAATTTCTGGCTAGGGAGAGAGCTCAATAAAGTGGCTGTGCAACCACGGAGACTTGAGTTAAGTCCCTCATACCTAGTTGTGACACACACTTGCCATTCTGTACAGGGAAGAAAAATCCCTAGGACTCACCAGCTGGCCAGCCTATTCTACTTGACAAGCCCCGGGCCACATATACAAGGTCCTCTGGTCTCCACATATACATGCAAACATACACATGAACATGCACAATATACACACACATTTAAGAAGAGCCTATCTCATTGTATCAGTTCAAGGCCACACAGGAGCAGTTGGTAACTTTGAAATGTTTGCTCAGACTTTTCTTTTTGTTGTTGTTGTTGTTTTGTTTTTCTGTTTTTCCAGACTGGGTTTCTCTGTATAGCCTTGGCTATCCTGGTACTCACTCTGTAGACCAGGCTGGCCTCAAACTCAGAAATCCACCTGCCTCTGCCTCCCAAGTGCTGGAATTAAAGGTGTGCGCCACCACTGCCCAGCTGCTCAGACTTTTATTGTCAGCCCTGTCACTACTCCCTGTCACCCAAAATTCCAGGATTTACTCCTGTCTCTTTTGTTTTGTTTGTTTGAGACAGGGTCTCTCTGTGTAACAGCCCTGGCTGTCCTGGAACTCACTCTCTAGACCAGGCTGGCCTCTAACTCAGAGATCCTCCTACCTCTGCTGGGATTAAAGGCGTGCGCCACCGCCTGGTGTCCTATCACTCTGAACAATGAGTAAGAGGGGAAGGGGTCTGAGCTACTGTGTACTGCAGGTGAAACTGGTTTTAGATAACAAATGAATCGTCATGAGAAAACTTGTTTACCTCTTCTTTGGGCATTCTAACAGGTGATTTGAGTTTGTCACACATCTTTGTGCGTGTGTGTGAAGTATAATTTCCATGTAAAATTACTAGAAATAATTACAGGTAAGAATTAAACTCAATTAGGTAAAAATATCTGCCTTGACTAGAAGCTTTGTTTTATTATTGTTACAAATATACATTTTTGATATAAGGCAAACATATATTTCCTGTGTATTGCATACAAGCACAAGTTTATTTCACATCTGAACACCTTTTAAGTCTTTAATTTTTTAAAATTATTTTATTTACATTCCAAATGTTGCCCCTCTCCCAGTGCCCCCTCCTAGAATTCTTCACCCCATTCTCCCTCCCCTTTGCCTCTGAGAGGGTGTTTCCCTACCCCTCAAGCCTTCAAAATTTAATAAATTCACTTATTAAAATTTGAATACAGCATAGGTTTATGGATATGAGCTGTTTTTCATATCAACAAGATAATCAATTCCACGACATCTTTTGCTTGCTTGTTTGTTTTGTTTTGTTTTGTTTTTCGAGACAGGGTTTCTCTGTATAGCCCTGGCTGTCCTGGAACTCACTCTGTAAACCAGGCTGGCCTCGAACTCAGAAATCCGCCTGCCTCTGCCTCCCAAGTGCTGGGATTAAAGGTGTACACCACCACTGACCGGCCTTTTGCTTGTCTTTAATGGTACAGAATTTGGCAGATTCTTTTTAAACATAAGACTACTATATACAATTGTGTAATGTAGTGGGCTTACATTACAAAGAAGTACCTACAAATAAGCAAAGAATATAGTTATGTGTTTCCTATATCCACAAGTATTTAATGCATCTCCTTTTTTATTATGTTTTGTTTTTCAAGACAGGGTTTCTCTGTGTAACTCTGGCTGTTCTGTTCTGTTCTGTAACTTACTCTGTACACTAGGCTGGCCATGAACTCAGAGGTCCATCTGCCTCTGCCTCCTGAGTACTAGGATTAAAGGTGTACACCACCACTGCCCGGCTGCATTTGCTTTTATTTTTATTATTATGTATATTTTTGTGTGCACAAACATTTGGAGGCCAGAGGTCAATCCTCAGGAGCCATCTACCTTTTTGTCTTCCTGTTTGTTAATTAATAGTTAGCTCTGAGGGATGCATACACAGAGAGAACAGCTTGCAGGAGTGGGTTCTCTGTCCACCTTCACATGAGCTCTGGAGGTAGAACTCAGGTGTCAGACTTGCCAGCCAGGACCTTTATCCATTGAGCTCTCTCTGGCCTATCTTTTTTTGTTGTTTTTGGTTTTTTTGAGACAGGGTTTCTCTGTGTAGCCCTGGCTGTCCTGGAACTCACTCTGTAGACCAGGCTGGCCTCGAACTCAGAAATCAGCCTGCCTCTGCCTCCCAAGTGCTGGGATGAAAGGCGTGCGACACCACCCCCGGCTCTATTTTTTTTTTCTTTCCATTTGTTTTCAGATAAGGTCTTTGCTGGCCTGAAGTTTACCAAGTCAGTTGGGCTGGGCAGTAAGAACTGTGTCTTCCTCCCCATTGCTGGGATTACAAGCACATGCTAGCACACCTGGCTTTTGTATGTAGGTTCTGAGGATCACACAGAGGTCCTCACGTTTGCAGAGCGAGTATTTTACACTGACCTATTTCCCTAGCCCCTACACTTATTTTCTGAATTCCATTTGCTACACTCCTGATTGTGAATTTGAAAATAAAGATTACTATTTTATAGACTCAAAATCTCAATGTCCTAATGTTGGTCATGATTTCCAAGTGGGCACCAAGTGCATTAGGAAAAGATTCAAGAAAAGTGCCATAGAGCCGCTGACTACCCAGCCATCAGATAGCTATAAAAATGCTACTTACGTTCTTTTCTATACTGCCTATAATCCAAGTTATTAAACTTTAAAGTCATATGAAAGCATTTATAGAGATCCTGAATTGTATTTCTCATTAAAGAGAAAGAAAGGGTGTGGTGATTCATGTCCCAAGACTGACTTTTGGAGAGATGAAGGCAGAAAGCCACAATCAGGCACTTTGAAAGTTAGCGCTCAGCTCTTAGCAGGGTTTACAAGCAGTTAAGAGTGCCTGTTTTACAGACTCATACTCCTCTGAGCATCCTGAAGGCAGTGGGAACATAAGACTTCTGACTTTCTAAACCAAAATCATTACCAAATGGATTTATTAAACAGCTATGCAGAACAGCTGTGTGTGGCTGCAGCTGGCATTCATGAGAATCAGAAATGACTACTCAACGGCACTTGCAATTGATTCAGGGCAAAACGGTCTGGGGCTTGTGACAGACACAGAAATCTAAAATCAATGAGCGATTGTAATGGGAGAATTTGTTTACATTTTTTAATTTTTAAAATATTATTTATTTTCTTATTTATTGAGACAGGGTCTCACTATCTAGCTCTGGCTGGCCTGAAACTTGCTATGTAATTCAGTAAATCAGTCTGGCCCTGAACTCACAGAGTTCCAACTGCCTATGTCTCGTGGAGGTTACATTCAAAGACATGAATCATTACATTTGGCTTCAAGTGCATTCTTACATTTGCTTGTAAAGGATATTTCCTGTATTTACTGTTTTTCCCTCTTTTTCTTAATACTGTTTAAAAAGTCCAGGATCTTCATCCAAAAATAAGAAAATACAGGCTTCTGGCAAATAAATACCTGTAAATAATGTGGCCATTTCCACAAGAACTTTTTAATCAGAGAGAATGTTCTTATCTTGAAGCTAGTGAATCCCTTTTCTTTTCTCTCTTCCTTTCTTTTCTTTCTTTCTTACTGGTTTTAGATTATTTTTTGTGTGTTTTGCCTGCATGTATGTCTGTACACTACATGTGTGCCTGATGCCTGAGGAGGTCAGAACAGGGTGTCAAATCCCCTGAAATTGAAGTTACACATGGTTGTAAGCCACCAGGTAGGTGCTGGCTCCTCTCCAAGAGCAACAATGCTCTTACCTGCTGAGCTGCCTCTCCAGCCCACCATTTCTTCATATATTTATTTATTGTGTATGCAGGTGTGTATGGGTCAGAGGGAATTTGTCGAATTGGTTCTCTCCTACCATGTGAGTCCTGAGGATTGAACATAGGTTGCCAGACTTGGGGGCAGGCTTCTTTACCTTCTGAGCCATCTTGCCAGCCCACAAACTTATATATATAGCTCATTTTAAAATTCTTATACACTCATAATTTATTTATATATTCCCTTAAAAAGGTGGTTTCATCATTCCTGCGACCATTGAGATGTATCACTCACAGGATGAACAGGCTGTCTCTGAAGCGATGTGATGCTGCAGTAAGACCAGGATCATGATTGCCATGTAGTCCAAGCTTGACATAAACTTAGTCTGTAGCTCAGGCTGGCCTGGAACCTCAGAACCTTCTGCCTCAGCCTCCTGAATAGCTGAGATCATAGGCATGTGTCATCACATCTTGCTAGGATCAGGTACTTCAAAAACTTCTACAATGTACTGAGAAAGACATACTATGTTTCTTTTGGAGGAGGAAATCCTGTTAAACACTAAACTCCCAGGAATCCAAAAATCATCTCCAGAACTCTTTAGGCAACAGGTGTTTGGTGCTTAGGATTTATGAGACTAGTGAGCCAGCAAAACTCCACAGCTGTAACACACGGCATCTGCCTAGGACCTGGTAAAGACATTCCTCTGATAATTGTGTTTAATTAAGTTAAACAAAAAAAGCACAAAAGGAAGAAGCTGGAGTGTTTCCAGTCACCTCAGGAGCAGTGCAATCCTATAAACAAAACAGCGGTAACTACAGCCCGTCACACGAAGCCTCAACACACTCAATGAAACAGACCCTCAACCCGGACCGGAACTTCAGACAAGTGCTTCTCTCATGAATTCTTCAAGGACCGCCACCACACTTTTGGCCTCGGGCATTTCTTCATGTTCCACTTTAACAATCTTCAAAAGGATATCTCCACTGCCACAGTTCTTAAGGAACATGTAACATTTAAACAAAGCGTAATGATTCATCTCTGCCTGTCGGATAAATCTCTTCAAATTGTTTGTGTCTTGTATAGCCTAGAAAAAGATTACCCTGTTAAATATGTTCAGTGAGATGATGAAGATGCTTGAAGAATACCCTCTCTCTAGCTAAGCTCTCAGTGTATGCTGATAATGTCCACTTTTGTTTTATTTCTTGACACAGGGTCTCACTACGTAGCTCTGGCTGGCCTGAAACTCACTACATTGACAAGGCTGGCCTTGAACTCACAGAGATCAGCTTCTCTCTGCCTCCTGAGTGTTGGAATCAAAGGTGGCACCACCACACCCTGCTAATGTTGAGCTTTAAAAAAAAAAAAATACCCATTATTACTATTGCTAATATGCTTTTCCGTTAGTGTAAGAGAACCTCACATTTAAAAAGACTTTTAAAAAAACAAAAAAACCAAACAAACAAAAAAAACAAAACAAACAAAAAAACCAGCTCCTAAGGTGACAACCCGCACCTGCCAGAATTTGAAATCATTTATTTCTGTGTTTTTCAACTGAGGCGCACCAGAAAGTATCAACTTAATGTTCTCTAAATATAAGCAAGCAATTCACCACAAAGTAGTGAACATGAAATCCCATGCATGCAGTGCTGCTGCTGCACAGCACACACCTGTGTTCTGAGCTCTGATGCTACCACCTGCACCTGAAGCCATCACTGATGCTACCACCTGCAGTAATTAGATGCAGAACAAAAACATTATAGCCGACCTTTGGCCCGCAGCCAATGCATTACCTTTAGTTTGAAGTTTTCCAGGACTTGTCTGAAAAGAAAAGGGTTACCCCCTTCAGCTCCATGTAAGAAAGCTTGCATCCAGTCCTCACAAAAACGGTTGCTTCCTAAACAACAGTAAACACACACAGTTAAATACCACAGAGCACATACAGGTATACCTGTCAGCTTTTAAAGATTTTACTTTTGTTATTTTTCCTTATGTACATATGCCTGTATGTGTACATGAGTACTGGAGCCCCTGGGAGATGTGTGTTGGATATGCCGAACACAACTCTGGTTATTAACCATCTATCCAGTCCCAGCACATAAATTTCTTTTTTTTTCTTTCCTTTCTTTCTTTCTTTGTTTGTTTGGTTTTGTTTTTTTTTTTTGTTTGTTTGTTTGTTTGTTTGTTTGAGACAGGGTTTCTCTGTGTAGCCCTGGCTGTCCTGGAACTCACTCTGTAGACCAGGCTGGCCTCGAACTCAGAAATCCGTCTGCCTCTGCCTTCTAAGTGCTGAGATTAAAGGCATGCGCCACCACTGCCCATCGAGGCTAGTCTTGAACTCACAGAAATATGCCTGCCTCTGCCTCCAGAGGTGTGGGAATTAACCTTCCCCAGTGTGCCACCACTGCCTGGCGAATTTCTTTATAAAAAGTTTATAAATAATTATTTAAAACTCCCAGCACTCAGGAGGCAACAGCGGGTGGGTTTTGTGAGTTCAAGGCCTGCCTGGTCTACAAAGCAAGTCCAAGACAGCCAGGGCTACAACAGTCAAATGCTATAATCACATTCCCTCTCCCCATCAGAAAGGACTGCCATCCCTATACATACTTCTAGCTTTGGCTACCAACCTTTACCTGACGTATGCATTGTTCTGTATATGTTAAAGCTTGTGTCTTTTTCTTAGAGGTTGTTTTCACTAAACAGTATGTTTCAGATCCATACTAACATGTACTTCTCGTTCACTTTTAGCTGCTCTATATTCCATTGTGTTCATTAGCAGTTTATTATTGATTTCCTGTTGGTAAACATTTAGGTTGCTTGCAATTTGCTATATCAAAAAATGCTTTAGAAGCTGGTTGTGTAGGTGTATGCCTTAAATCCAGCACTTGGGAGACTGAGGCAAAGGTAGGGAATTATTGTGAGTTCTAGAACAGCCAGGATTATGTAAAGAGATCCTGTTGTAACAATCAGAACAACAAAAAGTACCTTCAGAGCTGTTTGCCTGTATCCTCCTGTTCTCCCAAACACAGTCAATGGTAGGCAGAGTTTGAGGACAGCCTGGGCTACATAGTGATATTGCTAGGAAGTCTTCGGTGGGTGAGAGAGATGACTAAGAAAGAAAAAGTACTTGCCTCACAGCATAAGGACCTGAATTAGAACCCTGGACCCTGTAAAGGCTGATACACACAGTGCAAGCATCTGTAATTCAGCATGTATTGGGAGATGGAAGGAAGGACAGGAGAAACGCCAGAAGCTCATGGGCAAGCTAGGCCTGAAAACACTGCAGGTAACAACAAAACAGACTCTGCCTCTAACATGGTGGAAGGGAAGTTGCCCTCTGACCTGCACATGTGCTTACACTTGTTAAAACACACACACACACACACACACACACACACACACACACACACACACACAGCCTTTATGTGGGACCAGCACATAAATACCTCAGTGGGTCAAGGTATTTGCCACCAACCCTGCATTTGATCCTAATGATTGAAGGAAAAAAAACCTTTCCCAAAAGTTGCCCTCTAATCTTTGTACATGTTCATATATATACAAACTAAATAATTAAGAAAATGTTTAGGGATGGAGAGATGGCTCAGAGGTTAAGAGCACTGGCTGCTCTTCTAGAGGTCCTGAGTTCAATTCTCAACAACCACACGGTGACTCACAACCATCTGTCATGGGATCTGATGCCCTCTTCTGGTGTGTCTGAAAACAGCAACAGATTACTCATATACATAAATAAATCTTAAAAACAAACAAAACAAAAACAAAGAAAGAAAGAAACTGTTTAAAATGCTTTTAGGTTTGGGAGGTGGCTCAGTGTGTAAAGCTTTCTGCTACACCATCATGAGGTCCTCAGGTCAGACCTCCAGCACCCACATAAAGCCAGATGCAGAAGTGCACATCCCACGGTTCCTACACTGAGATGGAAGGTGTAGACAGTGAAATCCCTAAAACCTTGAGGCCTATCTAGACGGACATACATAGCAGCCAAGCAAAAATTGTCTCAAACAAGGTAGAAATGAGGACTGATACCCAATGTTTTCATCTGGCCCCCCTCCCATTTGTGCTAGGACACACACATATGGACCTGTATTCACTCACACAGACACACAATCAAAAGACTTTCCTAAAAAATTGCCTTTAGGGTTGGAGAGATGGCTCAGAGCACTGATTGCTCTTCCAGAGGTCCTGAGTTCAATTCCAGGCAATGACATGGTGGCTCACACCATCTGTAACGGGATCTGATGCCCTCTTCTGGTGTGGCAGCTACAGTGTACTCATAAACATTAAATAAATCATATCTTTTTTAAAATTGCTTTTAATGCCAGGTAGTGGGTGAGGTGCACACCTTTAATCTCAGCACTCAGGAGGCAGAGACAGGTGAATAACTGAGTTTGAGGTCACCCTAGCCTACACAATGAGTCCCAGAACAACCAGGATTACACAGAGAAATTCTGTCTTGAAATACAACAAGCAAAACAAAACACCCCAAAAAACCCCAAACAAGAGAATACCTTTAAGCCAGGCATGGTGATGATTATCTATAATCTCAGCCCTTAGGAAGTAGAGGCAGGAGAGTTAGAAGTTCAAGGCCAGTATAGCCTATATGAGACTGCTTCTCAAAAGCAATCAACCAACCAACCAATCAAAAATAAGCCTTTATATAATACTTGTAATCCTAGGAGGGCTAAGGCAGGAGGAGGATTATCAGCTCAAAGTCAACCTGGACTATGCAGTGAGAACCTATCTCAAAATAACAAAATTTTAAAATGTCTTTAGGAGTGTTTTTTGTGTTTGTTCCTGTGTACACACATGAGTTTTCTTATATACCAAGCATGACTTGAACCTCTGCTTCTAGGATCATTAAGGTCTTAGCAAACTGCCCCCCCTCCCCCCAGGGTTTCTCTGTGTAGCTCTGGCTATCCTGGAACTCACTCTGTAGTGAACTCAGAAGTCCACCTGCCTCTACCTCCCAAGTGCTGGGATTACAGTGCGGCTCCACTGCCTGCCGGTCTTAGCAACTTCATACTGCACAAGAAGGATATGTCTATACCTCATGATTTAGTACAAGAGGTCCACAAACACTGCCTCTTGGTTTCTGACTCACCTGCATTGTGGAACTGAGGCTTAGGGCCGCTACAGTCGATGATCACAGATTTATGCTGTTCTTCTGACATGGCCATGCACAAAGAGGTCATGGTGCCTTCATGAATAAGTCCTTGGAGACTGGCCACACTTAGAAACCTGTCACATATACAAGTCCTTTCCACAATCAGCATTGCAGAACAGGAGTAAACAAATGCATTCTCTACTGGGAGGGGAGGTTAAAATGTAGCTGTTGAGCTTGCCCAGGGACGGGACAGGACGGGATGGAGGCTTTCTTCAGAAATTATGTTCTTTACCTGTTAATGTCTCTCTTTGTTTTTTCATCTGATTCTTTAAATTCGACAGGAGTGTAACTTAGAGCCTGTGAGAGAGAGGGAGAAGACAGTTTACTACCTGCATCCTCTGTTCCTCAATGACATGCTGCTCCCATCCAAATGCATTGTCCCCACGCACTAAAGGCACTATCATTGCATCTTCTGTAAGTGCTCTAAGCTAAAGCACTGCTCAGTAATGGTTCTTCATTTTTATTCCTTAAAATATGGTTTAAGACAGTCTTGCTATGCAGCATAGGCTATCCTGGAACTTCTGATTCTCCAGCCTCAGTTTCCCTAATGCTAGGATTATAAGTATGTGTTTTAACATTTTTCAGCATTTCTTTACTTTACTTACTTATTTATTTTAATGGGGGCCGCATGCACTAGTGTGGAGGTCAGAGGTCAACTTGCAGAAACCAGTGCTCTCCTTCTAGCATGAGGATTCCAGGGTTTGAACTCAGGTCGTCAAGTTTGGCATCAAGTACACTGGCCCCCAAGTCTATTAATTTAGTGTGTATGTGTGGACACATGTATATACATTTGTGTATGTGTGTAAACATCTCAAAGAGTATATATGTGGCAGGACAATTCTGGGATTTGGTTCTCTTCTGCCACCTTGTGGAATCTGGAGATTGAACTAAGGTCATCAGGCTTGTGGGGACTAAACATAGTTTCATATAGTTAAAATTACTTTGGTTTTTGTTAGTTTGGTTGGTTTTCATTTTCAAATGTTCTGGAAATTGCACCTGTTTCCCTTTATTTCGATGGAAATTATTTCAGGCAGGTGTGGTTGGACAGGTCCACAATCTTGGCACTCAAGAACCTGAGGCAGGTAGGACTGAAAGTTTGGGATCAGGGCCAGGGAAAAGACTTAGTGAGTGCAAGTGCTTGCTGTTCAAGCCAGACAACCTGAGTGTGATCCTGGAACCTATGTAAGAATCCAGACAAGCTGAGTGCAATCCCAGAACCCATGTAAGAATCCAGACAACCTGAGTGTGACCCTGGAACACATGTAAAAAGTCAGATTTGGGGGCATGCACTATAACCCTGCCACTCCTACAGTGACATGGGAAAACTCTCTCTCTCTCTCTCTCTCTCTCTCTCTCTCTCTCTCTCTCTCTCTCTCACACACACACACACACACACACACACACACACACACACACGAGTAATTTAAGTCTTTTCTTAAATTAAAAAAAAAAAAAAGTTAAGCAATCCTAGACTACACAGTGAGGTCCTATCTTCCCCACTTCCCCGCACCCCCACCCCTTACTTTCTCTTGCTTTTTGGGATAGGGTTTCCCTGTGTAGTCCTGGCTGTCCTGGAACAACTCACTCTGTAGACCAGACAGAACTCAGAGATCTGCCTGCCTCTGCCTCCCAAGTGCTTGATTAAAGTGTGTACCTCCCCTGCCTAGTGAGGACCTATCTTTAAAAGTGGCTAAAAAGAAAAAAAGTTTTCCTAAGCAATACTTACAGCATGTAGCAGAAAGGTCAGTTTCTCCTGAAAGAGAAGAACCACCCTTTGGATTGGACACAGCACATCCTCATACCAGCTGTTCAGATAGGACTTTACATCACTCCCCAGGCTCCGCTCCTACATCAGGAGAGCACAGCATTTGTTTTAGTATCACAAAAGCCTTTAATTTACTAGACATTTTTTTTTCAATATACTTGCTCTGCGTGCATGGTATATATATATTCTGTGTGTGTGTAAGCTAATGTTTGCCATGAGATGTCTTCCTCAATTGCTCTCTACCTTATTTTTAAATTATATTTTTGGAGTGGTGGTGGACAGGTTTATGTCATGATGTCGGTGTTTAGAACAGAAGACAACGCCGGGCGGTGGTGGCGCATGCCTTTAATCCCAGCACTTGGGAGGCAGAGGCAGGCGGATTTCTGAGTTCGAGGCCAGCCTGGTCTACAGAGTGAGTTCCAGGATAGCCAGGGCTACACAGAGAAACCCTGTCTTGAAAAAAAAAAAAAAAGAACAGAAGACAACTTGCAGAAGTCAGTTCTGGCCTTCAACCATGTGGGTGCAGGAGATTGAACTTAGGTCCTCAGTCCTGGTGGGGCAGGTACCATCTCTCCAACTTCTCCATCTTGCTTTCTTGAGTAAGGGTGTCTGTCTCACTGAGCCTGGAGCTCACTGATTTGGCTAGGCTGGCTGGTACAGAGATCTCCCTGTCTCCAGCACTTCAACACTGGTATGATAGGTGCATGTTACCACACCCAAATTGTTATGTAGATGCTGGGAGTCCAAACTCAGGTCCTCCTGCTTGCATTGTAAACCCTTTACAACCTAAGCCTCCTTCTTAGCCCCCTCTTCAAAACAATTTTAAAATCTTAATTTTTATTTGTATGCACATAATTGTGTTCCTGTGAATGCCTCCTGGAGTCCAGAATGGGGTGTTGAATTCTCTGGAACTGGAGTTGTGGTGGTTGTGAGCCACCAGACTTGGGTGCTGAGAAGTAAACTCTGGCCTTCTGGGAAAATAGTAAGTGTTCATAATTGATGAGCCATCTCTCCATCCCCTTCAATATACTCCTGACAGAAAACAAAAACTAGGACTGGCATCTTTTATGTTTGTTTGTTTTTAATACATGGTTTAGCCATGTAATACAGGCCAGGCTTGACCTTGAAATCCTAAACCTCCCAGATACTGCGATTATAGGTAAGTGCCAATGTGCCTAGCCATACCACTTTTTTTCTGGAGGGGGGCAGGGGGGGAGGGGATTGTTTTCTTTTGTTTTGTTTTTTCAAGATAGGTTTCTCTGTATAGCCCTGGATGTCCTGAAACTCACTCTGTAGACCAGGCTGGCCTCAAACTCAGAGATTTGATTACTATGCTGCGATTAAATGTATGTGCTACCACCATCTGGCAAAAGAAATTTTTTTCAGACAGCATCTTACATAAGTCAGGTGGTGTCAAATTCCCTGTAGCTGAGGCTAAACTTAACCTCCTGATTCTCCTATTTCCATCTTTCCAGTGCTGGGAGTGTAGACACGCAGCAGCACATCTGGATCAAAAACATAGTTTTTTTTACTCAATATAAATTACCAATATAGACATGACCAATTCATAAAATAATGAGATGAAATATTTCTAAAAACTTGGTATCTACAGACTGTGGCATAGCATATCTCTAATGGACCACTAGTGCTAACCAAACTATGAATCCCATGTGCCTAGAAATCAGATAAAAGGTGTCTTCTTCCCACCAGGCATGTTATTAACTGCCACTGAATGTTACATAGATGTGTCTTTCTTTTTCATTTTATCTCTCTGTGTGTGTGCATGCATGTGCCCTGCATACATGGAGGTCAGAGACCAACCCATGTAAGTCAGTTCTCTCTTTCCATAATGTGAGTCCTGGGTGTCAAACTTAAGTCAGTCGAACAGGCACATTTACTTTTGAGCCATCTCACCAGCTGTCTTTTGTTTTTCTTTTTTAATTTATTTTATTTTAATTGTATGGGTATTTTGCCTCCATGTCTGTCTACCACTTGCATACCTGGTGCTCAAAGAGGTAAGAATATGTTATAGTTATATAACTGGAGTTGCAGATGGTTGGGAGCTGCCATGTGGGTGCTGGGAATTGAACCCAGGTCTTCTGGAAGAACAACCAGTGCTCTAACCACTGAGATATCTCTTCGGCTTCTTGTTTTGCTTTTGAGATGGGGTCCACTATGTAGCTCTGGTAGGCTTGGAAGTAGCTATGTAAACTAGGCTAGCCTCGAACTCTGCCTCCCAAACACCAGGGTATCAGGTGTGAGTTTCCACAATTGGATTTAATAAGTTTTCATTGGTGCAACACATCAAAAGTAGAATCATGAGACCCTCAGAGCCTCTAACACAGGCATTCCCCGCCTGTGTCACACAGCACTCAACTACTGCCTACACAGTGAGGAATTTACAAGTCAAGTGTCGGTGGCTCCCAAGTGACCAGACTAGTACTCTTATGGCATGTTCACCCTCTCACTCCAGTCTTACAAAGCTCAAGTCAGACGCCTTACCTCACAATTCATGTTATTCTTCAGCCCTTGAATATACTTGTCCAATTCAAGCCTGAAAGTATGTTCTTAAGGAAGAGACACAGAATGATCCATTAATATTTTACCTCTCAGCCAGAAATACAAAGTCTCAGCTGAGTATGATGGCATGTGCCCTTGATTCCAGCCCTCAAGTGTCAGAGGTGGTGGATTGATGTAAGTTTGAGGCCAGCCTAGTCTATGTAATGAGTTTCATGCTAGCCAGGACTACAAAGTGAGAGTCAGTCTCAGTGTCTGTCTGTCTGTCTGTCTGTCTCTCTTCTCTTCTTCTTCTTCTTCTTCTTCTTCTTCTTCTTCTTCTTCTTCTTCTTCTTCTCTCTCTCTCTCTCTCTCTCTCTCTCTCACACACACACACACACACAGCCTAGGCAAATAGTCACAAATGACATTCCGACAGGTCCTTAAGAGTAAAGGCCACTTGCTACTTGCCCGGGTGGGTGCTCTCCCTCCTGATACCCTCGAACACCACAGAAAGGATATAGTTGCAGTCCTTTTTCAGAGCCTCCTAAGAAGCAGACCACATACTCAGAAGGGTTATGTTCATATTCCATTGCTGCTATTTCAGGAAGCAGTTTTTCCTGTTGGAAAAGGCAGTAATAACAACCAACTCGGTACCCTGGAATTCTAGAAAAGAAAGGAAAAAGTAAAGTGGAGTATCTGGGAACTCATGCTCCTCACTTTGTAGATGGCTCTGGACCTGGTCTAGATCTCGTAACACTTTCAGATAACCTCATGCAGAGTTCCCCAACCTTCTCCTCTTACTCTTCTCAGCAGAAGGAGTATGACCCAGGTGAGGTTTTTTGTTTGTTTGTTTGTTTGTTTGTTTGTTTGTTTGTGTTTTTTTCGAGACAGGGTTTCTCTGTGTAGCCCTGGCTGTCCTGGAACTCACTCTGTAGACCAGGCTGGCCTCGATCCGCCTGCCTCTGCCTCCCAAGTGCTGGGATGAAAGGCGTGCGCCACCACTGCCTGGCTCCAGGTGAGGTTTAATTAAGCAGCCTATAGATCAGATGTGGTGATGCACACCAATCCCAGCCTTAGGAGGCAGATGCAGGTAGATCTCAGTGAGTTCAAGAACAATCTGCACTACATGGTGAGTTCCAGACCAGCAAGGGTTACATGGTGAGACCTGGTCTCATAAAAACAAACCAAGCAGCCCCTAACAGAGATTCACTGCATTTCACTGTCTTATGTGAAAAATCCAGGGATTGTAGAGATGGCTTGGCAGTTAAAAAAGCACTGGCTACTCTTATAAAACACCCAGGTTCGGGTGGCTCACAACCATCTGTATCCCCAGTTCCTGAGGATCTAACACCACCCTCTTCTGCACCTTGTGCACAGACATTCATGTAGGCAAAACACCAATATACGTAAGTTTTTTTTTTAATTGTTTAAAGAAAAATCTACACAAATTTCAACTTCGTTCATAGAATGCCCATGTTTACATAAAAATAAGCATGCTCCCCTTCTTTCAAACCTTCACGTGTTATGGATGTGCCATGCTGATATGCCAGGCTTATTTAGCAGCTTTATCCTTGGGCCAGAGTTATCTACCTCTGAGGGAACCTTCATTTAAACAAATGCCTTGTCTGAAGGAGCATAAAGGCAAGACTGCTGGAATCAGGCTGAGGTGCCTTCGTAAGCCTGACTGCCCTGTAGCCTTGGGCTCCCAACTTAATTTCTCAGTGTTTACTTCTGAACTGGAAAATAAGATAACTGCCCATCTCCCTTTGTAAGAAGAACTACATCAGCACTTGTGAAGGCATGCTATAAACCATGGGCATACAATTTCCTCTTCAGCGATTAGGAAAGAACAGAGGGCTTTGCACACACCAGGAAATGCTCTCCATCAAGGCTACCTCTGTCTAAGTATAAAGCAGACTAAAGTACACTCAGGTGCCAAATCTCAGTCTAATTTCATAACATTTATGTGAGATCCAGTGCTCTGGCTGGGAGTGGAAGAGCAGGAGGTACCAGAGAAAAGAAAACAAAGATGTCTTCTGCAGGTCTAGACCTCTTTGAGTCTCTCCACACTTCTCATGTTTAGCTCAGAAATAAAAACGCAGGAGACAGCATATTTTATACTTACCTCAGCTCTACAGATGCAACGTTACCCAGCCCTTCAAAGCATGCTCCCTTGGAAAGACGCTTAGCAATGAAGCTGCGCAGTTCCGGCTCCACTTCAGCCGGTAGGTTAGTATCCACCAAGGAGAGGCTTGACAAATGAAAGACACACATTCCTTACCAGTAGCATACTCAAGCCTGTAAGTCACATATAATGAGCCAAAGACAGGGCCCCTATGTAGCCCAGGCTGGTATTGAACTAGCTACATAGCCTAGGGTAACCTCAAACTTTCCCCAGGTTATTATGCATTACCATACCAATTTCAGGATCTCTCTTAAGAATGCTATCAACTAGTCAGCAGAGGTACACTCCTTTAATCCCACCACTTAGGGGAGGCTTATCTCAGTGAATTCCAGGCCAGCCTGGTCTACAAAGCAAGTTCTAGAACAGCCAGACTTACACAGAGAAACTCTGGCTCAAAAAAAAAAAAAAAAAAAAAAAAAAAAAAAAAAAAAAAAAAAAAAAAAAAAAAAAAAAAAAGCAAGCTGTCTACTTGATGCCCCTGTTGGAGAGGGTTATTGTTTAGATTTGGAATGTCCCCCAAAGGCAGGTTTGGCACCCAGACCAAAGAACCTCTAGGAGGTAGATGGATGCTAAGGCTCTGGAAATAGGACCCTAATAACATATCAGAACCCTGACTGGTTGGCCAGCTGGCTGGGAGCTGCCTGTCTGTCTCCCTCTTTGCATCTCTCCCTAGCAGCCCGTGAAGTTAATAGGCTCTTCTGCTGCCGTCTGCTCTTGCCATGAGTTCCTGTTGCCGCAGGCTCACAGGCTAAGAAGGCTAAGAAACCACACGAGCTGAAACTTCTGAAACTGAGCCAAATTAACCTTTCCTCCTTAAAGATCATCATCTTGCCATAGGTAGTACCACACGCCTTTGGACTCAGCAATTGGGAGGGAAAGGCAGGCAGATCCCTGTAAATTCAAGACTTGGTCTACTTCGTGAGTTCCAGGACAGCTAGAGCTATATAGCGAGAAAACCCTATCTCTAAAACAACCACCACAAAAAGATGATTATCTCAGTTAGGTAAAGCTCAGTGTCAAGGCTTGGCTAAGGTTTACACAGCTCTGGGTTCAACATCAGATGATTATCGGTATTTGCATCTGCTCTTGCCTTGAATAAAAGTCAAGGGGGAGATCAGGAGAAGTTCCTAGGGGATAGCAGGAGCTAAAGGTCCAACTTAGATCAAAGCGCAGTAGCAACAAGACACCCCACTGACACCTACAGATATGCACAGACCAGGAAAGCAGAGTTTTCTGCCTGTTCTTACCTGAAATCATCGCCAGAGGGAGTTTCTCCATTTGTGCCACCTGAACGTCCATCATCACTATCTCCTCGATTCTGTGTCAATCTACAAGATGCAATACAACAGTACTATCAGTTCTAAGCTGTCAATCAAGCCTTTGCAAGCTGGGTAAAAGCAAGGACTCAGCTAAAATGCTGCAAGGCCACACTGCATGGTCCCCAATGCCTATTCCCATGACAGAAACCCCATAAATGAGGGCTGACAAGAGGCCCCTTTCTCTTCAGGGTATTTAATAAGTAGAGGTAAGACCTAATATCCCGAAAGTGTGAAGAAATCCCTCTTTAAAAATTAAGTTAAGCCGGGCAGTGGTGGTGCACGCCTTTAATCCCAGCACTTGGGAGGCAGAGGCAGGCAGATTTGAGTTCGAGGCCAGCCTGGTCTACAGAGTGAGTTCCAGGACAGCCAGGGCTACACAGAGAAACCCTGTCTCGAAAAACCAATAAATAAGTAAATATAAAAATAAATTAAAAAATACAAATTAAGTTAAGGGATGTAAAGATGGCTCAATAGTTAAGAGCATTGCAGCTCTTCCAGAGGTCTCTAGTTCAATTCCCAGCACCTACATGGCAGCTCACAACTGTCTGTATCTTCTGTTCCAGGGGACCAGACAGCCTCACAGAGACATGCATGCAGGCAAAACACCAATGCAAATAATTTTTTTATTCAGAAAATATAAATTAATTAAAATAAAAAAATAAACAGGGCCTGAAGAGATATCCCAGAGGTTAACATCGCTTACTGTTCATGGGGGAAGGATCCTAGTTTGGTTCCAAGCACCCACTTAGGGCACCTCACAACCACCTGTAACGTAAGTTCCAGATGTATCTGACACCTCTGGCCTCAGTGGGCATCTGTATGCATGTGCGAATACCCACACACAAACACATTTAAAATTTAAGAATACATCTTAAAGGATAAATTTTAGAGCCAGGACTCCTGGAAAGTCAGCAGGGGTATGCAGGAGGTACCGAGGGGAGAGAGAGGCAGCAAAAACAGAGCAAACTAGAGGGCGGGGGTTAAAATGTGTAGTAGAAATGAAGGCAATTGGGGACAGGAAATTGGGGACTAGGGAAAGACTCTGAAGGAACGAGGCTTTGAAGAACTCTGATGAACAGATGTCAGGAGCTGCGATGACAGGGGCTGCAAGAGGGCAGAGGCTTGGGAGTGCCGGGCATTAAAAACCCAGAAGAGTCGGGAAGAACCGACTGAGGCCAGGAGGGCCCATCGGGCCAGAGACCTTGGCTGGGAGAGGAGATGGCGAGTGGGGACTGCGGGGTGCAAGGCCGGGCGGCGGGGCCGCGGGCGCAGCGGGCAGGGCGCAGGCACCTGCTTCCGCGGAAGCTGTACAAGCAGTAGTGGCTGCTGGGTGGCGGCTCGAGTCTCCGCTCCTCCACGGAGCCACCCTCCTCGCTGCTCTCCAGCTCCTTTTCATCCCCATCCAGAGATTCCTGCAAAGACGGGAGCATCGCGTCTGCCTCCTCGCGGCCCTGTGTCCCGGTCAAAACGTTCCCCCGCGGCAGGGCGGTCCTTTGTGAGCCGGTTCGACCTCCTTCCCGTCCTCGCACATCTGAGTTCCGCAGCTTCCCGAGTCCTGGACCTGGTAATTGGGTTGGAGAAACCTGTTCTTCTCAGGGGGACGCTCCGAGAACACCTTACTATTTCTTTTTAACTGACTTTTTCTCTACCAGTTGACGTATCAAGGAGGCAGAATATGCAAAAGATGGTGCGCTCCTGCCTTCTTTCTGTGTGACAGGCATGTAACAGTTTGCTCAGTGACACGAATTTAGCCCGCTGCTGGAGGATCTCACTGAGCTCCAGGCCTCCCTAGTTTACGTACCCTGTTCTAGGCCAGCCAGAGCTACAGAGTGAGACCCTGCCTCAAAAATAAAATTAAATAAAAACACAAAGCCAAGCGACGTTGCCACATGCTTTTAATCCTAAAACTCCGAAGGCAAAGGCAACCATATCATTAAGTTCGAGGCCAGCCTGGTCTACAGAGTGAGTTCCAGGACACCTACATGGAGAAACCCTGTCTCAAAACAATAAAGACACGAATCTCGAAATAAAGCATGAGAGCGAATTTTAAATTCTTGAATTTAAGGAGCTCCTTCTAAACAAACATAATGTTTAGAAACCACACATAAAGGGCTGGAGAGATGGCTCAGCAGTTAAGAGTATTGACTGCTCTCCCAGAGGCTCTGAGTTCAATTCCCAGAAACCACAACCCTCTGTAATGGAATCCAATGTCCTCTTCTGGTGTGTCTGAAGACAGCTACAGTGTACTCATATACATAAAATAAATACATGTCTTTTAAAAAGGAATCCATATATAGAAACATTATTTAACTGATTACATAAAACCTAAAGGGGTGGGTCACCCGTATGGCTTGAAGGGAAAAGATTGGACAAAATTTTAGTTTATTTTGAGACAGTACTGTTTGGTTTCAGGGCTGCAACAAGGGACTATTTTATATATCAAAATATGATCTCTAGACTCTTCCAACATCCCTCTGTCCCTACCTGGCATACCCTGCCCTTAACTCCTGCTTGCTTGCTTTCTCTGTCTTTCTGTCTGTCTGTCTGTCTCTCTCTCTCTCTCTCTTCTTCTTCTTCTTCTTCTTCTTCTTCTTCTTCTTCTTCTTCTTCTTCTTCTTCTTCTTCTTCTTCTTCTTCCCCTTCTTCTCTCTCTCTCCTCTGCCACTAATTTCAGGTGTTCCTCTGGAACTGTACACCTTGTTCTCTTTTTTTCCAAAGATGTATTTATTTATTTAATGTATATAAGTACACTGTAGCTCTCTTCAGACACACCAGAAGAGGGCATCCGATCCCATTACAGATGGCTGTGAGCCACCATGTGGTTGCTGGAAATTGAACTTAGGACCTCTGGAAGATCAACCAGTGCTCTTAACTGCTGAGCCATCTCAAAAATCCCAAAATGTAATTTTTGATTGATATTATTAGACAGTGAATTTTAGGTTGGAAAAAGCTCCCCTAAGATTTTGAAGGCTTTTTCTTTGGTCAAATAGTCTCTTTTTAAAGATTTTTTGTTTATTTATGTGTGTATGTTTGCTTATTTTAGTTGTCAACTTGACTATGTAACTAACTAAAGCCCAAACTGCAGGACATCTCTGGAGGGTTGTTTTGGTTTGTTTGTTTGTTTGTTTTATTGATTAGATGATTTGAAGCAGGAAGACCCATCTTTAATCTGAACCACATTATCTGATAGCAGCTCAGATAAAAGGACTTGGAAGAAGGAAGCTTTGCTTTTTGCCTGCTTGCTCTCATCTTGCTACCAAGTTTATTGTTACTTCAAGTGTTATTAAATCCAGCTTCGCCGGGCGGTGGTGGCGCACACCTTTAATCCCAGCACTTGGGAGGCAGAGGCAGGCGGATTTCTGAGTTCAAGGCCAGCCTGGTCTACATAGTGAGCTCTAGGACAGCCAGGGCTACACAGAGAAACCCTGTCTCAAAAACCAAAAATAAATAAATAAAATAAATCCAGCTTCTTCGGGATTCCAAGATAGACTGAAGATAACAAAGCTCCCCAGGAGTCCTCCAGGACTCCAGGCTCAGTTTGGGAATGCTGAAATAGTCTAGTGGACTGAACAACTGCTGAGTTCTCAACCTTTCCATATGAGATCGCCATTGTAGCACTGCCCAGATCATGACCTGTAAGCCAGCCTGACAAGTCTCCTTTTAATATAGTCAGAGATTCCTGACTAATATAGCGTGTGTCGGTGTGTGACTATGCCACCTAAGTGTAGAGGCCAGAAGAGGACCCTCTTCCCTGGAATGGACTTTTAGGAGGTTGAGAGGCACCTGGTATGGGTGCTAGAAACTGAACACTGGAAGACCAAGTCCTCTGGAAGAGCAGCACGTGCCCTTAACCACCGAGCCATCTCTCTAGCCCCCAATCCCAAGAACATTCTTTAAAAAAAAAAAAAAAAAGTATAGACATGCTAGTCGGGTGTAGTGGCACACACCTTTGATCCCAGCACTTGGAAGGCAGAAACAGGCAGATCTCTAAATCTGAGGACAGCCTGGTCTACATAGTGAGTTTCAGAACAGTTGGAACTACACAATGAGATCCTGACTCGAAAAACAAACAAACAAAAAAGTGTAGACATGCCAACTGTGGGAGAGCATGCCGTTAATAGGCATAAGCAATGCAGATTATTATGGTCAGCCAGGATTTCATGGTGAGACCTTTCTGTTGTGAGGTATTCTACATAGTGAATGATTAGTATTCCAAATCTGTGAGCTTCATTCGAACTACAGATGCTGTTTATTATTTGAAAGAGAAAATGAATGGCTTTAGCCCTTCCTGTAATTCATGGTAGGACTGCAAAGTGTGGCTTACCTGAGACAGTTGACTCGATGGATTTTAATATAAGTAACTTGTAACAAATCTGTTAGAATTCAAGAAAGTCAACAGGAGAGATCAGCAATCCGTATGGACCTGCTCTTACTGAGACAGGTAGCAGGGCAGAAGAAAGTGAGGGGACAAGAGTCCAGGATCTGGAAGATGTTCATTCATAAAGGCTCAGAAACACAATGGATGGTGCTCAATCCAAAGAGGTCCATTGTGGATACTGTTTTTGTTAACTAAAATATGTCACCTTGGAAGAGGCTCAGAACTACACTAGCATCCTGAACATGCAGGGTAGTTGCTGACTAGCTAACAAAGACTTTCAATTGGCTTAAACTCATGTCCAAGCAGTCTTCTCTGCTCCTACATCCTGGGTTTGTTGAGATAATATAAAAACACAATTCTCTCTCTCTCTCTCTCTCTCTCTCTCTCACACACACACACACACACACACACACACACGGTAAATGTTTTGTGGATATATTTGATGAGTTTACTTCTTGTTTTCTTTCTTTTATTTACTTGTTGTTTGTTTTATTTATTTTTTATTTACTTTATTTTTATTTTTTTGGTTTTTCGAGACAGAGTTTCTTTGTGTAGCCCTGGCTGTCCTGGAACTCACTCTGTAGACCAGGCTGGCCTCGATCCGCCTGCCTCTGCCTCCCAAGTGCTGGGATGAAAGGCGTGTGCCACCACTGCCTGGCTGTTGTTTGTTTTATAAGACGGGGTTTCTCTGTGTAGCCCTGGCTATCCTAGAACCCTCTCTAGGCCAGGTTGGATCTCTGCCAGCCTCTCTCTGCCTCCCAGTGCTGGGATTAAAGGCATGACTGTGACTTTAGACTCTGTAGACCAGGCTGCCCTCAAACTCAGAAATCCACCTGCCTCTGCCTCCCAAGTGCTGGGATTAAAGGCGTGCACCACTACTGCCCTCCTGTGTGTGAAACTCTTAAGGGAAATCTGACGAAGTTATGTGGTTTGTATAATTATGTATAATTATGAAAGTAGACCGTTAGTATATAAACACGAACAGCCTGATGTGGGGGGTGTACACACACCATTATTTTCAGTGTTTGGAAGACAGAGGCAGGTGGATCTTTGAGTTCAAGGCTAACCTGGTCTACAAAGTGAATCTCAGGAAAGCCTGGTCTACACAGAGCAACTGTGTCTTGAAAAGCAAAGCAAGGCCGGGCGGTGGTGGCGCACGCCTTTCATTCCAGCACTCAGGAGGCAGAGGCAGGCGGATTTCTGAGTTCGAGGCCAGCCTGGTCTTCAGAGTGAGTTCCAGGACAGCCAGGGCTACACAGAGAAACCCTGTCTTGAAAAACAAAAAGACAAAACAACAACAACAAAAAAAACAAAAAAAAGCAAAGCAAAACAAAACAAAATGAGCATAAACAGACTATACTCTGTATAATATGCTGGACTATAATCCACTTTTTCCCACCTTTTTGCTCGTAATAGGACTTCATATCACACCAATAGTCCCAGGTTGCTTGGGCTCCACGGTTAAAGTTCACGCCAGTCCAGGATGCTCAGGGCAACACTCCTGCCTTAACCTACCAACTTCTGGGATTACAGGCATGAGCCACCATGCCAAATTCAAATCTTATTTTTAATGAACAGTTTCATGTATCCCAGGCAGATCTCTAACTCACTCCATAACTGAGGTTAGACCTTAACTCTGGATCCTCCAGCTTCAGCCTCCTGGTATTTCCTGATTGCAGGCATGTCCCATCAGCATTTTTTGTTTTAAAACCTTTCTGTGGTTTCAAGAGACTTCAGTATACACAACATTCAATTCTTTTAGACTCTTCCTAGCTGTCTCTACTGCTCACTTTTGCCATATTTCCCAGAATTATCTTTTGCCACCAACACTTTTCCTGTCTTGTTGCTTTCAGGTTCAAAGCCTCAAATACTGCATTAATTAATTAAAACTTCCATACATAACTTCTGGAACTAGATCTCTATGTACACCAGGAGCTGGCTATGAAATCAAATTTGCCTGCCTCAGCCTTGGGAGTGTTGGGATTTAAGGCATGTACCATGCTTGACTCACTGCAATTTTTGGGGGTGGGGGGGTGGGGTATGGTCAGGCTTTGTTCCCCAGGCCAATCTCCAAGTCTTGGATTCATAGCATTTTCTATCTTAGTCTTCTGAGTGCTGGGACAACAGACACAAGGCCCAGGTTAATAAGATAACTTAAACTTCCTCCGACTTCATCTTCTTTTATTTTTTTCTAGACATTCCTATGTTCCCCAAAGCCGCTTTAGGATTGCCTTCCTTCTGAGATTCTGAGGCACTTCACTTTTCCCTTATCACTACTGCCGAACTGACCCATACCGCTTCATTGACTGTCACTAAAAAAAAAAAAAAAAAAAAGATGACTCTTCCTTGACCATATACGCACCACTATCGAAAGGCAACTGAAATGAAATTTAAAAATTGGCCAGGTCACAATTCGGGCTTGTGCCTTTAATCGCAGCACTCTCTGGCGGGCAGAAGAGGCGCATCTCTGTGAGTTTGAGGCCAGCTTGGTCTACATAGCGAGTTCCTTTATCAGCAGAGCTATGTAGAGACCCTATCTCAAAAAACAAAAGCAAAATAACAGCAAAAATATCAAATTGATCATGTCCCAATTACCTTTATTTATTTGTAACCTATCCTTAATTATACTCGTAATCTTTTCCTCCCTTCAATTTGCGTACTGGATAGCGACCTACTCGTCGACCCAAGCTCTAAAGAATCCGCGTACTCAGCCCGGGAGCTCACCACTTAACCCCATAAGATGGCGGCAGCGGCCGTTGACCCACTCAGGGCTGAAGACCGCGTCACGTGACCCGCCCCAGCTCTCGCCGCGGTGGCTGACGGGAGGTGGAGATAGAACGAGGGTGTCGGCCATTTTGTGTCTGTTTCCTGCGGGACGTGGTGGTGGCGGTTGGTTCGGAGAACTGTGCGATTCTCTTCTGTTGTTGTTGTTGTTTTTTTTTTTCTTTCCCCCAGCTTCTTTTCGCCTCCATTCTGCCTTGTCTGTAGGGCGCAGTTATGGGTCGCAAGAAGAAGAAGCAGCTGAAGCCGTGGTGCTGGTATCCTTTGTGGGTTTGACGTGGAGGCCGAGCGTGGGTGTCGCTTCTTGAGAACACAAGTCTGATAGGTTTGAGTTAGGCCCGTTGTCAGGGCACGGCCGGACCCGCGTGCTGTGGTGGCTGGGTTAGGATTTGGTTTGGTTTCTTGTAAAATGGGGTTCTTAGGGCGGGAGGGATCCGGAGTTTGGTGGCGCTGGACTCGGTGACTCAGGAGCTTGTTTGTTAAGAGCATTGGGCCTGGAGCCCTCCCCCAAGTGCAGTCGCCCTAAGAACTCGTGTCTCCGTTGTTTCGTTGACGATCCCACAAAGGGACTTGAGTTTGGGGTAAATGTACTAATTGACTCCTTGGAAAATTGAACCGTGAATATTCCGCCCCCCCCCCCCCCGCGCTCCCCCAATGGCGGAGGATTGGCTTCCGTGTCTTTCTGGCGCCTTAATCTGGAGAAGCGTTTGCTTAACTGGGTGGAGTTTCTATTATCTGTTACCCAATTTTGTAGGACTGGTTAAAAGGTTGGGAAGGAAACCAACTTTCTCGTGTTTTTTAGTTAACGTATTTAATGTTAAATTTGATTTTTATCTATTACATGAAAACTTTTTCCTCAAGATTTTTGTTATTAGTCAAATAGCTAAAAGTTCGTCACGAATTATTTAATACGCTCATAGAAAAATCTTGTGTATCTTAGTATTGTGGATTAAATATGCGAATTTACATTTCCTGAATGCATAGATTAATATGAAACTGGAAAGGATTTTGTGGATTGTTAGTTGAATGTGCCCTTTGTCGTGAGTTGGGTAATAAAATATGAATTCCCAGTTTCATTTCTATTGTATATTTAATGAATAGTCGTGAAGTTGCCTTTTTTCCCTCTCTTTATTTGGGATTGGGGTTCTGGTTGTCTGTAACTCGCTCTGTTTATGAGGCTGGCCTCCAACTCAGAGTTGGCACCACCACTATCCAGGTGACACTCTTAGCATGTACATTTGTAAATGTTGAAATAATGATTTAAAGGTCAAAATATTGTGTGTTTATTCTTTGTGGCAGGGTTTCCATGTTATGCTGGATCACAGAATTCTTGGTTTTTCCAAGCCAGGGTTCTTCCATGTAGCCTGTTTTCCCTGGAACTTACTTTGTAGATCAAGCTGGCCTCAAATTCATAGAGATCTCCCTGTTTTTGCCTCCTGAGTGCTGGGATTAAAGGCATGCACCACCACAGCCCTGAAAAACTTTAAACACTTGCTTCTTCTGCCTCCACTTGTGCTGGGGCTATATAGGTGTGCCCCTGCATCCAAAGTGCTGGGAGTTGCCCAGGCCCCTTGCATACTAGACAAGTACTCTAACCATGGAGCTATCTTCTCAGACCAGGAGGTACATGATTTGTGTAATTTCCAAATATAAATACTAAAACTAAAATTTATTAAGTTCCCTTTTTTTTTTTTTTTTTTTTAAGAATTTTGTGTGTGTGTAGAAATTATTGCCTAAACATATATGTCAGTAGGTACATCTAGTGCTCTTGGAGGACAGAACATTAGATCCCCTGGAACTGTCATTCCGGTTGTAAGCTGCCTTAGTAGATGCTGGAAATAGAATCTGGGTACTCTGAAAGAGCAGCAAGTTCTCTTTAACCTCGAAGTCATTTTAAAGTTGCCCCATTCTCCTGTTATATGAAAGGCATTCGTTGTATTATTTGTATTGAGACAGAATCTTACTATGTAGCCCTTGGCTAGTCTGGAAACTCACAATTGTGGACCTGGCTGGCCTCAAACTCAGAGGCTTGTCTTGTCTGTCTGTCTCTGTCTCTCTCTTGTTTTGTTTGTTTGTTTGTTTGTTTTTTGAGACAGGGTTTTTCTATATAGCCTTGGCCATCCTGGAACTCATTCAGTAGACAAGGCTGGCCTCAAACTCAGAAATCCACCTGCCTCTGCCTCCTAAGTGCTGGGATAAAAGGCATGCGCCACCACTGCCTGCCCTGCCTCTCTCTCTTAAGTGATGATTTTAAAGGCATATACCACCACCATTTTCAGCTTTCTGGTTTTTGTTTTGAGATTTATGAGATGGCCTTAAGCATCCTCTTGCCTTAGCTTCTAATTAGGTAGTGTCTACCCAACTTTTGTTTGGTTTTGTTTGCATCTGGGTTATTTTTGTCCAGTTTATCAACCTTAATGTTGGCCAGGTATTGTAACAGAGATTTTGATGACGAGAAGATCCTTATACAGCACCAAAAAGCAAAGCATTTTAAATGTCATATATGTCATAAGAAGTTGTACACAGGACCTGGCTTAGCTATTCATTGCATGCAGGTGAGAATTTCTCTTTTTTAAATTTGTCCCATTGTGATTTGTAACCACATGAAGAATATTGAATTTATGTTTGGAATTTGTTTATTGTTTACATTTGTTTATTGTTACTGTTTATATATTAGGTAAATAGCCAAATTTACTTAACTCAGGTATGTGGGTTTTTTTGGAGGGGGGGAGGTGGTAGGGATAGAACCCACTTTCTGTCACTGGAGTACCTACCTAGAGTCCATGTCTGTTCTGTGGCCATTAAGAAAATAAGTCTACTTGACTGTTAATATCTTTGAGACAAGGTCTTATTTAGTATTTATCCTAGGTGACTGACCTAGAACTTATGTAGACCAAGCTTCCCACAAAGGTACTGTGTTCATTTTTTTGTGTGATGAGTATACTAGAACACACCCTACTTGGCAGCATTGTGTTGTTCGATGTCCAAATTGCTTGCTTCCTCTTTTTTTTTTTTTTTTTTTGTAGATTTGTACACATAGTGTGGGTACTTAGGCTGGGGGGTGTTTTGTGGAGCACAGCTGTGAGCTCTTATTTGGGTGGTAGGAATTGAACTCAAGTCATCTGGAGTGCTGCTAACTTCTGAGTTCTTCAGCTTTTCTTGAGTTTTTTCATAATGAAATAATGAAAACTTTAGAATTTGTATTTTTGCATACTGATGTCATAGTTTATATAAAGGCTGGAGTTATAGTTTAATGTAGATCTTTTGCCTGGCAACTTTGAGGCCCTGGATTTGATCTTTATTTACTATCATCCTTTTTCTTTGCATTATTGTAGTAGACATGTTGATGCCTCTTTTATATGTTAACTTGCTTAACAGTTAATTGTATGGTCGTTATGTGCTCATCAGTACACAGTTGGCTTTAGAGGTCAGAAGAGGATGTCATCTCCTAGACCTGGAGTTAGAGATAGTGATGGGCTATCAGATGTGGGTGCTGCAAGCCAAGGCGCCCTTCCTTCCCCCCCTCCCCCCCTTCCCTCTCTTTCCCTCTTTCCCCTTCGGTTTTTCGAGACAGGGTTTCTCTGTGTACCCCTGGCTGTCCTAGAACTCACTCTGTAGAGACCAGGCTGTCATTGAACTCAGAAGTCCGCCTACCTCTGCCTCCCAAGTGCTGGGATGAAAGGTGTGCGCCACCACTGCCCAGCTAAAGCCTGTTTCTCTACAGGAACAGTAGTATATATGTCCTTAACCTCTGAACCATCTCCAGCTTCATTAACTTATTGTATGCACTGGAGTTTGTGGGATGGGAGTACTAGGAGTCTGACTCTTTTGGAAATAGGATTTCTCTCTGTAGACCTGGATGTCCTGGAATTCATTTTGTAGACTAGACTTACCTCAAACTCACAGATTTATATTGTGAAAGAAAATAACAAAGTGGTCTGTCTCATCATAAATGATAGAGAAAATGAAAACAAGACAACTAAAAAGACAAGGAAGCTATCAGATGAGAAGATACCTGAAAAGTGAATAATTCCAAAGAATAGCAAAATAAAAGACCTTTGTATTGTAGGATTTTCCTATACTAAATGATAGATGGCAGTAGTAAGTTTGTTAATCTGAATGAAAGGAATTTAAAAAGTAAATACAGTACACTTTGATGTTTGTATGTACCTGTAGCACTTTGCTGTCAGTCTGATCCTGGGCCTTCATAATTCTAGGTGTATTTTCACTTGTCCTGTCATTACTAAGCAACAGCTTTCCCCAGTTTTTACTGTTTTGAGACAGGATATCTCTGTAGCCCTCCCTATTCTGGAACTCATTCTTCAGACCAGGCTGGCCTCAGATTCAGATCTGCCTGCTTCTGTCTCCAAGTGCTGAGATTAAGATTAAAGAGTGCCACCACTGCCCAGAATAAAGTCTTAATCCCAGCACTTGGGAGGCAGAGGCAGGTGGATTTCTGAGTTCGAGGCCAGCCTGGTCTACAGAGAGAGTTCCAGGACAGCCAGGACTATACAGAGAAACCCTGTCTCAAAAAAAAAAAAGAATAAAGTCTTAGGGTAGATCCATTAATTATCATAAGTAGTCAGCTGAGTAATTTCTAGTTTAAAAAAAAAAAACTTTGATTTTGTTTTTTTAAGGTACATAAAGAAACCATAGATGCAGTTCCAAATGCAATACCTGGGAGAACAGACATAGAGTTGGAAATATATGGCATGGAAGGTATTCCAGAAAAAGATATGGATGAAAGGCGTCGACTTCTTGAACAGAAAACACAAGGTAAGATTTGCAGGTGTTTTAAAATACATTTTCACATTGAGAATACTGGCATTTTGAGGCTTGAATAAATCAGGCTGTGCATCACTGCACTCAGCTCCCAAATTTTAATATTTAGGTTTTACTTATTCTCTTTGGTTGCTTTGCCTGTACCTATGTCTGGATTCCACTGTATCTGGCTAAAAGATGGTGTCTGATTCCCAAAAACTGGGATTACATCTGGCTCTGAGCTGCTCTGTATGTGCTGGGAACTGAGCCTACACCATCTATCTCTTCAGCCCTGCCAGTTAGGTTTTGCTTCATGTTCAATATTAATTAGAGTCATTTCTTTTGGGATATCAAGCTGTGTACTCTGCAGATGGCAAAAAGGGCTACTTAATCTCTTACACATTTATTTTGGCTGTTTTTGTTTTTCGAGACAGGGATTCTCTGTGTAGCCCTGGCTGTCCTGGAACTCTGTAGACCAGGCTGGCCTCAAACTTAGAAATCTGCCTGCCTCTGCCTCCCAAGTGCTGGGATTAAAGGCGTGTGCCACCACTGCCCGGCTTATTTTGACTTTTAAAAGTTATTTTATGTGTATGAATGTTTTGTCTGTGTATGTTTGTATCACTTGGAAGCTGGTGCCTAAGAGGGTCAGAAGAGAGGGTGTTGGGTCCTCTTGAACTGGAGTAATTCACAGAGGTCTATCTGCCTCTGCCTCCAAAATACTGAGATTAAAGTTGTGGGTAAAACTAGTTAGTTTTTTTTTTTTTTTTAAAGTTATTTTCCTCTTTGATGTGTGAAAATGAATTAAAACCTTTTCTTGGCAGAGAGTCAAAAAAAGAAGCAACAAGATGATTCTGATGAATATGATGATGACGAATCTGCAGCCTCAACTTCCTTTCAGCCACAGCCTGTTCAGCCTCAGCAAGGTTATATCCCACCAATGGCCCAGCCAGGACTGCCTCCAGTTCCAGGGGCACCAGGAATGCCTCCAGGTAACATGAGACCTGTTAAATTGTATCCTTCAGACTTCATTGATAAGATGCAAGTGTTACTTCCTCTTGTTTAATTTCCAATGCTAACCTTGTTCCTGAAACAATTTGTAGGCATACCTCCATTGATGCCAGGTGTTCCTCCCCTGATGCCAGGCATGCCTCCAGTTATGCCAGGAATGCCACCTGGGTAAGCAAACTTCCAGTTGGGTTGTGAGCTTAGGCCTTTTGTAACTTGGGTGCTATGATTTAAATATTACTTTCATTTTTGCTTCTTAAAGATATGGGCTCTATAAATCTTAAACTCTTATTTCTAATAAGGGGTCAGTAAGTATGAGACATTTTCCTCTAAGGAAAATAGGTTTTTGGGTAGTAGGATAAATGTAGGAAACCATCTGTTTCAGTTGCATTTGCTGTAATTAAAGTATTGATTATAGATTTGAATATCTTAGTTATGAAAAAGGGAATTGTAAATGATTTACGAAAGCATCAGAAACTAAAATGAAGTTGAGGTATATTGCCCATCACTTTTACTTAGTTGGATATGAAAGGTGTACAGTACACTTTCCCACTGTATTCTGAAAATCACAGTTAGATTTTGATTTTGTCATACATTTTCACAGATTGCATCATCAGAGAAAATATACCCAGTCATTTTGCGGTGAAAACATGTAAGCATCTCATTCATAATGTAATTCAGGAGGTATAATAATAATCATAATGTCATTTGTATGTGTGTTTAATGATATTTATTCAGTTGACTTAGGAAATTTTCTAATCTTCCTCACGCAAACTTTAAACCTTGTTAGCTCATTGACACATCTTTTAAAGTAGAAAATTAAAACATTACTGAGAAAATAGACATGTTAAAATATTTTTCCTCCCAGGTGTGATAGCCCTGATTTTAGTTTCAGAACTTGGGAGGCAAAGGCAGGCAAATCCCTCTGGATATGAGGCAGACTATTTTACCTATAGTTTTAGGTCAGCCTGGGATAAATAGATTCATCATAAAAGGGAAAAAAACTTTTTTAAAGTATGCAAATGGATTTCTTGAGCTACTATTAGATAGCAAGACTCAATAATAAGAGGTATTACCTATAATCTATTCTAATTCTATATACAATATCTACACTCTGCCATCATGCTTTTTATTATAGAAGGTAATAAAATTTTCATCTAATTAGGATTTATATAAACTAAATTCTGATAAATATACCTCAGTGATGTATAATATCAGCATGTATAACATGCACCAGGCACTGTGTTATATCCCCAACACCAAAAATAGCCACCAAAGCACAAATTAAGTTCATATACTTGTAATCTAATGTATTGAAGTAAATTGGACACTGGTCTTTGAAGGTGAGCCTTTTTTTTTTTAAAGGGGAAACTATAAATATGGGTTGTGTTTTTAAATCATTGGTTTGTTGTTAGAAAATAAAAGTTTATGTAATCTGAGCTTATATTTACTAATATTTGTGATGGTTTTTCCTTGTTCCTCCCAGACTGAATTTTTTACTCCACAATGGACAATTCAAATAGAAATGTTTCTATTTATGTTCTATGTGCATATTTTTCAAGTGGAACAAAAACTTTCCAGTTAACACACTTATTAGATGGGGCCTCCTAAGTATATTTTCAAGAGTACTATTGGATCTCAGTAACCTTGTTTTGCCATTGGTGTTCCCCAAGGTACCCCCACCTCTGCCTCTTTGAATGCTAAACAAAAAGTTTGTAGGATGTTTGTTATGGTAGAATAGTTATAGTGTATGGTACATTCTTGTGGCTTGATTGACTGATTTGATTTTAATACTTGAGATATTCAAGTTTTTTATTTAGCGTTTTGTAATTGCCAAAAATATGTTTTGAGGTTTATACTGCTAGTTAATACTTCTTGTTTTTATTTTTTCTTAAATTTTACCTTTAATAGAATGATGCCAATGGGTGGAATGATGCCACCTGGACCTGGAATACCACCTCTGATGCCGGGTATGCCACCAGGTATGAAGTGTTAAACAATTGCTTTTGTGATGTGCTTAATAGCATTTATTCCTGAGTTTATAATTCTCTTACATGTTAAAAGAAGCTTGGTGAATGGTTTGTGTGTGATGCCATACAGTCTCAATACCTTCACTTTAATTCTAGCGGAGACAAGACAGTCTGGTCTCTAGAGCTCCAGACTAGCCTGTGCATAGCTGCTTCAGGCCAGCTAAGGCTATGTAATGAGATACTGCTTCAAAAACCAAAGTTGGACAAAACGGTGATAACTAGTAAGTTTATAGGTGGCGTCTAGTGATACTAGTTTACACTTAAGATTCTGAAATTGTAAAATGAAGAGACAGTTTGAAGAACTATTGTGAGGAACAAATGTAATCATATAGAATTATTTTTGTTTGAACTATTTTTTTTAAATTCTTGGGAATCATTTTTGCTTCAGGTATGCCCCCACCTGTTCCTCGTCCTGGAATTCCTCCAATGACTCAAGCGCAGGCTGTTTCAGCACCAGGTATTCTTAATAGACCACCTGCACCAACAGCTGCAGTACCTGCTCCACAGCCTCCAGTTACTAAGCCTCTTTTCCCCAGTGCTGGACAGGTAAGGTCAAATTCTTGAAAAGGAGTGCATTGTATATTTAAGGTAAAATGGACTTGTTCACAGATATCTTTGAAATTGTTACAGATTGAATTTAATATGTGATACATTAAAATGTAACCTATCATTTGCTATGTTTATACCTTGATTTCCTCTGTTCACAATAGGTAGAAAGGAATCAGATATGTTTCCAGAGATGTGGATTCTTTATTCTTAGCTGTAGCTAGATGTGAAAGTTGAATTTCTGAGGAATAACAAATGATGTTTCCAGGTCCTCCTTTGTCTTGTTGAAGGGAATAGAATTAGGTTGGAGGCAATAATGAGTTCAATAAGACGTAGCAGGCCGGGTGGTGTTGGCACTTGCCTTTGAACACCTCTCTCAAGAGCAGAGTCAGGTGGATCTCTTGAATTAAAGGACAACAAGTTCTGGGAAGTCAGGGGCTACAAAGAAACCCTGTGAAAATCAAACAAAGTCTACAGGAAGACATTTGTTGGGTGTTTGTTCTCATTTACAACTCCGGTAAATTGCAGTGCTACACTGGAGTTGAAGGAGCATCACATCAGTTAATGATTGTTAATATAGTTATTTGTTTCCATCAATTTCTAGATGATGATTGGGTTAGATACATGATGGCCAAAATGTTTGCACATGTCATATGTTTGCACATGTCATTTAGAATTAAAAGGATAAAGGTTTTTTGGGTTTTTTTTTTTTTAAGCTTAACGCCTTTAGATTTTTCTCTTTACCACTGCTTCTGGGTGTGAAATTTTAGTTGCCTAAATTTACATTCTTTTGGTAATGGAGATTTTATTTATGGACATGTTAAACTCAGAATCTGTAGGCTTATTGTATAGAACATCTGCATAGAGAACTGTCATTTTCAGTTAAGATTCCTGAACTACTGCAATGTCAAACATTAAGTTTAGAAAAGAAACTTGTGTTTAACTAGTTGTATTGGTGGTGTAGAGATACTTTTTTGAGGCATGTACTTTTTTCTGTTTATTGGAAAATGCATTAACTCTGCCTCTTTAAATAATGACATTTGATTGCATCACGATCTGCATTTATAAAAATGCAATCTAAACTAAAAGTGCCACATGGCATGTTTCACCCATTTGTTCGGAGACGGTTCATTGTTTCCTTTCTTTTATGCTACAGATGGGGACACCTGTAACAAGCTCAAGTACAGCTTCATCCAATTCAGAAAGTCTGTCTGCATCTTCTAAAGCTCTGTTTCCTAGCACAGCACAAGTACGCAGGAAGTTGCAGTTTAAAATTGTTAAAATGGCTTTACAACTTAACCCTTTGGACCCTTTATGAAAGCTAAATTTTATCAATATATTTAGTTTTTTTAGAAGTAAAACAAATACTAAAACTTGAATGGTGTTTGCAAATTTGAATTCATATTAATGACTCCAACAAAATACTCTAAACTGTGGCTCTAAAGGGTTAAAAGCATGTGAGCAGTAATGAACTATAGTGGCCAATGGTTACCCTGATGCATGGTTAAGCTACTTTTGATTCATGCTGTTTAATGTGTCACATCTTTATATAAGAAATTCACTCTGCATTTGTTTTTAAAGTTTACCTAGTTAACATTTTAAACACTTGTATTATGAAAGTAGTATGTGTTAACTTTATTTAGAGCCTGCGACATTAACCCTTGGGTCTATACTGTGTTCTAGCCATTACTAATTGGAAGGGTAGTGTGCTGCTCTCTGTAGAACACCTGCATAGTTGGTGACACTAATGAGTCACTGGTACTGTGGCGTTTTTAATGCTTACTAAGAGGTTTATTATCGCAGCCTATAGTTTCAATTTTTTGAGCTGCTTGAAAGCTAAAGTACTTTAAATAAATTTAGGAGAATAAAAGCAGTTGCATTTAATATTTTATGATCCTATAGCAAATGAAAAAGGAATACAAAGCATTGTAAATTAAGGTTTTTGGAGAGAAGGTATAAGGCATCTGAGAAGTATAGCAATTTCAGCCCAGTATCTTGAATTTTGCAAAACATTTATCAGACATTTAACTAGTATTGGTTTGAAGTTTGATCTATTTGATGTTGGTGTCATACACAAACACACAGAACATACACACACACGGTTTTCTGTTATACTCAACTTTGGATGTTGACATTTTATTAAGAAAGGATTGTTACTTTACAGGCTCAGGCAGCTGTCCAAGGACCTGTCGGTACAGATTTTAAGCCCTTAAATAGTACTCCTGCAGCAACAACTACAGAACCCCCAAAGCCTACATTCCCTGCTTATACACAGTCTACAGCTTCAACTACTAGTACAACAAACAGTACTGCAGCAAAACCAGCAGCTTCAATAACAAGTAAGCCTGCTACACTTACAACCACCAGTGCAACCAGTAAGTTGATCCATCCAGATGAGGATATATCACTGGTAAGTTGTTTGTAGTTGTTTATTAGTATTGATCTTTACTAGTATTGTTTGGTCAAAAATCATAGCAATCTGCCCATTGGAGAAGTTTTTATTTGTATTTACATGGTCTTCACTGATTTTAAATCTTCCCAAATGGTTTTCATTCATTTTTAAAGAAGCCATAGAAAGGAATATTCATGTTTTGGTCTCATATTCCTAACCTCTTATTTCTAAAAGAAAAGACAGTAAGCTTGGTTCTTAAACTTTTAAAACTGTTTAGACATAAATTTGCTTGTGTTGATTGACAAAACAGTTGAGTGTTAAGATTCTTTCAAGTCTTTACAAGTAAATTTAATATGATAGAAAGTTAATACTTAGATTTCTAAGTTTTGTGAACTCAGCCATGTTCTCTAATGTTAAAATAGGTAAGGTCATAAAGCATGAAGATTTTTAAGTAGCCACACTGATTTGTCTGATCAATAGTAATTATTGAGAAGTAATTTTGTACTAAAAATGACTAGGATTTTCGATATTTGTCTTCCTGCAACCTTATATTAGACATTGCACATTATTTTTATTCTCAGGAAGAAAGAAGGGCACAGCTACCTAAATATCAACGAAATCTTCCTCGACCAGGACAAACTCCAATTGGTAATCCACCAGTTGGACCAATTGGGGGTATGATGCCACCACAGCCGGGCATACCACAGCAGCAAGGAATGAGACCTCCAATGCCACCTCATGGTACTTCTTTTTTGCCCTTACTTACTTTGTTGATGTGTGTGTGTAAAATGTTTAAAAGCACAATACAGAGACTAACTTTATATTTTGTGGTTTTTTTTTTTTTTTTTTTTTTTTTTTTTAAGGTCAGTATGGTGGTCATCATCAAGGCATGCCCGGTTATCTTCCTGGTGCAATGCCACCGTATGGACAGGGACCACCAATGGTGCCCCCTTATCAAGGTGGGCCTCCTCGACCTCCAATGGGAATGAGACCTCCTGTAATGTCGCAAGGTGGCCGTTACTGATCTTACTTCATCAAGTCTAATAGGTTTGGAGATTAAACCTTTTCTCAACTTGTGCTGTTTATATAAACAAGCTTCCGTCTATAAGGCTTCATTGTGACTTTAACAAACATAATCTTCCCACATACCAGGAACTATTGGACATTTATTTGACATGGGAGAAATTATTTGCAATAATAAAACAGGAACTTTTCCTGAAGTTGCAATTTATACTGTATGGCTTCTTTTTCATGTTTCATCTAGGTTTTTAGAAGTGAAGTATAGTAAATTTGGTTCGTTAAATTGTGAAGGCGCTGGAATTACATGAACATACCACCTTAAATAAAGGCAAGTTCTGTACGATTACATTGCTATTTGTAAAGTTATGCCTTCGCAGCATTTCCAATGCTGTTGGACTTCATGTCCCCAACCTAGCTTGGTGAGGGTTGTAACTGTTTCCAAGTACTTGTACATTGAAAGTTTGAATGTGTAACAATATTTAATGTAATTAGAGAGTTCCTCCTGTTTCAGGGTTTAAGAAAACTGGCCCATTATTATGGTCATGTGACTTTTCTGTACTGTTAAACTTCATTGTAATAAAATGAGACAAACATTTATGCCTTTTTATTCATAACCCAGCTGTGGACCACTGCCTGAAAGGTTTGTACAGATGCATGCCACAGTAGATGTCCACATAATAAAACTCAGTTTACTAATACAATTTTGATATATGATTGAATTCTTTAAGCTGTAGTTTTTTTAGCTACATGTTTTAGTATATAACAGTATATTTAAAATTCTTCTTAATGTGTCTGTTGACAGAAACTCTTACAGACACATGAATCATTACATAACAGATAACAAGACTTCTGTGTCACACTGTTTTACATCTTTTGGTTTTACATTTTCTTGCTAAGATTGTTTAGAGCCTAGTGCCAGACCCATTCATTTTCTTTTAATTAATTGTAAGACTTCAGTTGCTAGTTGAATATTTTATGAACCTCAGAAGCTATCTAGGTGCAAGCTTCTAGAAGCTTAGGTGCATGTTTCTTATGTTAATGGTTTGATATAGGTTAAATTCTGTTGTGTTTCTTATACAGTGTTGGAAAGTTTTTTATTATCCTCCTTGGAGGTTATGTTACTTGAGATTAGATAGGTAACCTCTGTTGCCTCTGTAAAGCCAAATGATTTGACTGGAAATTTTGGATGTTGCTTTGTTCCTATAGAAATTTTACTATAGGGTTGGTTACCATAGGGGATTTTGTGTTGGATGTCTCTCCATAGTGGCTCTTACAGCTTTTGTTGACATCTTTTCTGATTTGGGGGAGATGGGGCTTGGGTAGGTTTATGATCAGTTACTTTTAAGTATCAGATGATCTGTACAATGTAATTACCCATATAACGAATATAGATTGATTTGATTGTAAAAGTCTGAGGAAATGCTAACCATCTTTAATAATTTCTATGACAGGTATTGGATAAAAAATGTGACAACAAAAGTTATCTTAATTTTGTAAGAATTTATATTGAAAATATTTGACTTGATACAGAGGAAAATTAAAACAAGTAAAATTCATTATGAGATGTGACAAATAATTTAAAGCTAAATGCCATTTTTAGTCTGGTATTTACTGCACTGATTATGTGCCTTGCTGTAGTTACTATGAGGTACAGAAAGTTCCAGTTGGTAATGAAAACATTCATATATACCAGAAAAGAGTTCCTGCCAGCAGCTGAATTACATATCACTTCTTCACCTGAATACCTGGCTGGTTAAAGTTTTAAAAATGTTATGTATTTCTTAGACTGGCAGCACATATTTCATACTGCCAAAGATTAAGGTTTACCTTGGCTATGGTGGTGGATACAAAGGCAAGTGCATCTCTCTTGAGTTGTAGGCCATCCAGGGCTACAGGGTGGGTTCCAAGGAGTAAAGGCTACACAAAGAAATCATATCTCAAAAAAAAAAAAAAAAAAAAAGAAACAAAACAAAATACTGGCAAGATTAAGTTTAGAATGATTTATAAATGCTTTCTTCTAAAACAAGGTATTTCAGAATTTCATGAATTTGATTATCAGAAAACTTAAGTATTGGTAGAACTTTAAGAATTACACAAAGCTTAACATATTTTGTTCAAAAAACAAGATGGCAGGGTGTCTGAAGTCTACAACTTATAAGTAAAAGAATGCTAATTATTTAAAATTTTGTGTGTTACTTAAGATTTTAATTATGTATAATTTGTGTTTTATAGCTGCATGGCTCAGGATTGGTATCCATTTAGTGTGTTGTTGAAAAGTATACTTTTTGCATGCATCAAGAATAATTAAGCTTCTAGAAAATGCTGCTTACCTAATTGCTTCTGGGGTCCATAGTGTGGTTAAATCACAAATTTGAAGTAGTTTACACTTGAATTTCAGATGGCCTCACAAAAAGGCTGCTTTCAGTTATTTGCTATGTACCTGTACAACATTTAATGAGGCTATAAAATAAATAAGCCTGTCAGCTTCCATCCGATTGTTTTGGGTCAGTTAAAAAAGAAAAGTCTGGCACTAGTTTCTACTGTTTTACTGCCGATAGGAAAAAAAACTAGCAGATGAGGATCCACTTCTGAGTGACTTGTAGAGTTATCACTTAATTTGGTTCCTTACTCTTAAAGTAATTTCATGCCACTTGTTAGGGGGAAGAACACCTATTTGATGACTATTCATATTACACATTGAACTTAAACTGAGTTTAATGAATTATTTATGGAAATCTCCAAGAAATAAGGTTAGATTCACAATGCAGTTGTAGACAAAAAGACCTGCTCTTTTTCTGTTGCTTGCTTGATCATTGGGACTTAAAAAAAATGATGCATGTCTTTTTTAATTAATTGGGTGATGTTTTTCTAAAATTAAAATTTTCTTCTTCCTATAGCCCTGCCATAGGACAGGCTGAGGCTGAGTCTCAGTGTTGCCCTGCTCAGTCTGAGGCAAGTGGGATTTATTTATTACTTATAGGGGCTTTCACAGCTTTATGGCTGTTGGATATTTATGTCCCCAAACTTGCAGCAAGTTTGGTGAAGGCCCCTAAATTTAATTAAACTTAGGGTTTTTATATTCCTTTGGCAGAGGAGGCTCTATATTAATATTCACGTTTGACTGTGGTGTTAATAAGCATAAATAATAAGTATTGTTTTATTACATAATATTTAAAGCTTTATGAACCTTTGTAAATTCATCATTTTACATTCTTGATTTGGAGGCCTGATATGCTTTATTCAAATTTTTACTTTGACCTCTAGGAAAATCATTGGTGTTTTTTTTTTTTTACTTAAATTTAGCCTCAAGGATAAGTTTAATGATTTGAATTGCCACAGGACACTGAAGTTTGTTCTAAATCCCAAGCTTCTATTGAACATCAAGGTGGTAAGGTCATCTGGAAATGCTTATGCTCTTTAATGTTCTCAAATCTCACCACACTAGAGCAAATGTTAATGTAGAGCCCTGTAATGAGTGGGAAGGTGATTTGTCTGTGCTTGTGTGGTATGTATGGGTGTAGACTACAGGTGTGGTATTATAAAAAGGGTTTGGGTATTACTTGTCTCAATGGAAAGATAACTAATTTTCTAGTAGCCAAACTGAAATTGGGTCATGTGATAAATATGAAACTAGTTTGTAATGTTTGGCAGTTACATTTTTAGGTTTTGCTGAGCAGTGCTTTATGTAATGCACACACCAGTAGTATATCCACATTAGTTTTCAAGTAGGATTTGCTTTGACTTTGGTGTTAAGAACTCCAATGTTGGGTAATGGTGTGGTGGAAGAAAGTAGCGTCTAACTTGTTTATTCCTTACGTAAATCAGGCTGGAAAACAGATTTTAATACTTTTTTTGGTTGTTGTTATTTTGATTTTAGATTTTGAGGTGGGGTTTCTCTGTATAGCCCTAGCTGTCTGGAACGCATTACAAGGCTGGCCTAAAACTCAGGGATCTGCCTACCTCTCTGCCTCCCCAGTATTGTGATTAAAGGCCTGAGCCACGACACCCAACAAGATTTTAATGCTTTTAGGAACTACTGTTTCTGTGACAATGTTCCACTGGATAGTTTTTGTAAACTTGTAGTAAATTACAGATTTTGTTTTAGACTTATTCAAGGGACTTCACTGTACTTCAATCATAGGGTGCTTATCTAATATGTACAAGACTTTGGATTTCATTCCCACCACCATTAACAACTGACTGGAGGTATACTTTTATCTTAGATCCACCCTGCTCTAATATATTTAAATCCCTTGAAGTTGCCTCACCCAATTCTAAGTTAAAATAGGTTCTTCTTGAATATATGGGTGGGGGAGCCATTAACTAATGATGATACATTTGTTTAATAATGAATACTAAATCACTCTTTGCACTTGGCTGTATTCCTAACAGTTGGGAATTTGAGGTAGGAAGATCACTGAGTTTGGGGTCAGCCTGGGTTACAGAGTATAAGACCCTGACAAGGTGGGGATGGGATTATGATTTGGTGTCCTTTTGGTTCAGTGACCCAGAGAACCAATTGAGAATTATGTAGTTTTCAGGTCTGTGTAAACACACTGGTAAAACTTGATAAATAATACTGACTTCGCTTTGTTGAAATACAGTTTGAGTAAGTGGATGAATGTGGGATTTGTACATTTGTATGGTTAGGATTTACTAGGTGTATACCTTAAATTTTTAATAAATCTGATAACATATTTTTAAAGGTAACATCTTCCTGTGTAATAGTAGTGGTGTCTTCTTCAAAAGTGAAACTAATTTTTTTGTAGCTTGTGGAAAATTTACTCCAAAAGGATAGTCAGTGAAGTGACTGGAGTTTACAAGTAAACTATATTGAGTAAAATACTCCCTTTCTCTGTCCTGGCTTCCTCATGAATGAAACTGAGGGTTTTTCCTTTCTTCTTAACCTTTGTCAATATTTTGGGTTTTTGTTTTTTGTCATCTAGGTAATTATAATAATCTTGTTTATAATAATCTAACTTTCTTTGTGATAATCCTTTGTAAAAATAAGCATTTTTAACAATATAGAGTCACATGTAATCTCTGGATTTTCATAATACTGAATTTTCAAAATCAGTACCATAAACTCTTAGACATCCTCAATAGAACACTGTTAATCAGATAAATTCATAGGAATTAGAAAAAGATTGGGTTTAGTTTAAACTGCCAAGAACCTGAAGCCTAGCTGTTTATTCTAAGTGATTTCCTATACTGAACATTAGGGTTTTGTTTTTGTTTTAATGTTACCTGGCCTGTTTTGTTACAAAATAAGGGATTCTTATAATTTATTTTAAGGCCAGGTGTGGAGACATATGCTATAATTTCAGCTCTCTGGAGGATGAATGAGACTAGGGGTATTCTGCAAGTTGCAGGCCAGCCAGGGTTAGAATAAGGGTTACAACTTTTTCTTCTGGGTATGGTGACGTATAGCCTAATTATAACACTCGGGTAAAGTTTGGTGTCAGCCTGGTCTGTGAATGTATGAGTTCACACCATCCAGTTCTACCCGACTGTGTCCTAAAATGTTTTTAATTAATAAAACTTAAAAATTGTTTTGAATAAGTACTATTTTTACTTCAAAGAGCTGTGTATTCTTGAATATTTTTTGTTCCTCCAAAGGAGATATTCACCTCCAGCTCTGGATGACAATTTAAAATTCAATTAGTTTCAAAGAATTGAATTGATTTTTCTCTTAACAGTTTTTGTTTTTAAGGGATGGATATAATTTAGTAAGAAAAATGTAGACTCCCAAAGTAATGATATACAGCCTAAAATAGTGTTCATTAAACCTAATTTCAATTTTTGTTAAATAAGTTAAATAAATACTGTGTAACTAAAACTGGCACAGTGGATTAGGGTCTTGAAAATGAATATGACAATTTTTTTGTGTAGTGTCATTTTGAACAGATTCATTGCCAAGGGGATTAATGTATGTACATTGTTTTAAAGGGTTACTTGAACTCCAGCCATTACTTTAAATGTTGCTGTGATTTGTAAGGTTACAGGGAAGTTTGAATAACTGAGTGTCATTTCCTAAGCCCTCTGACATTGTTACAGTATCTGAAAACTTTGTGTGTCTTTCTATTGGGCTTTTATTATGGTTAAAGAATCTGGTTTTGCCTTTGAAATTCATTGATTGCCCTACTTGAAATGAAGAATGAAGCTGGCTGGAGGTAGCCCAGTGACACAGTGTATGTTAAGCATGCATGAACCCTCTGGATTCAATCCCCAGCACCAAAAACAGAAAAGAAAAAGAAGAATGAAGACTTTCGTTTTCCCAGTATATTATACATTAACTGATAATGATTATGTGGGAAAGAAACTATTGTGTGGTAGGTTTAGAGTTAAGAACCTTAAATGTTACGGAAATAAGAATATTCTTTGAGGCTTTACCCTTTTATTTTGATAAAGATCATTATTGATGCTATTTTTTTTAAGATAGTCTGCTAATCCTATATGAAAATATCACTTTCACTATCTTTTCAAGGGTTGTTTACTTGGCCAAGAGAAGAATTATTATAGTTCTTAGAATCTGACTCAGAAGCAGGACATCTATTTAGAGTCAATTCCCCTTTACCATCTAGCTGGTAATATACTTGGAGAAATAACAGAATTCATAGCCATTTTTAAAAATTGAGATTAATAAAATTTCATGACAAGTTAAAATTGGCTGTAAAGTTTATCTAATTGAAGATAGAAGGTGATTGCATATCCCAGCACTCGGGAGGCAGAGGCAGGCGGATTTCTGAGTTTGAGGCCAGCATGATCTACAGAGTGAGTTCCAGGATAGCCAGGACTACACAGAGAAACTCTGTCTCGAAAAACCAAAAAAAAAAAAAGAGAGAGAGAGAGAGAGAGAGAAAGAGAGAGAAATTATATTTCAATACATATGCCCCTTGCCTTTTTCTGCAACCAAGATTTCCAGTACACTTCCCACAATACATTATGAATAATGAATACATTATTGATTAAAATGAAAGCATGTCCAAGAGATACTTCAGTGTTGCTAGCTCATTTTCCGAGATGATTCAATTTTAGTAGCCAGTGTAAAGTAATATTTATTAAGCTTAGGCAACCTTTTAAAATGTACTGCTATCAGGCTCTGAGGAAATTAAATGCACATTGACTTTTTAAAGTATGGGTTGAACTCCTCAGTTTAATACGATTTGTGTTTTTGTTAACTAGCAGCAGAATTTCAGCATTTGCTACTTACTGGTAGAGAAGAAAAACCCCACAGCCCTGCCAGTACAGGTTAGTTTAATCTGTAAGTACCTGATGTTCCTTTTTTTTTTTTCCCACCCCACCCCACAAACATAACCATTTAAGGCACATGAGGAAGGAAGCTGCTGTGCAGTTACTAAAATGTGAGTATAAATAATAGGTCCATTGAATGTTCTCAAACCCTTAGTTCTTGGACCAAATATAGGTCTAGATTTAGTGATCTTGGTTGTAATAAAGGTGTAATGCTGCTCCTTTATTATTTGGTTGTTCTTGACCTATGTAGATACCTCCTATATAAAAGAGAGGGGAAATATTTTGATTAGTGGTAATGCAAGGCTTCAGATCCACTGCTTTACTCTATGGTGGTTTTTAGTTACCCTTTCTACAGTATGAGTCAACCTATAATGTTTTAAATATTATAGTAATACTTGTAAATAATTTATGTGTCTCTGTAAGCTATAAATTATATTAGTGTGCCACTTCATCACGGCCATGGAAGCTCACTGCACATTCAGAATCCTGCACAGTTATATACATCTTTAATCCCAGAACTCTGTAGGCAGAGGTAGAAATAGTATCAGAGTAGGCTGTGTGATGATTCCCTGTCTTTTTTAAAACAAAAAAAGTAATTATTTGAAGATGAGGAAGTCATGCACATCTCGCTTGAGATTTAACCATTAAAATAAGTCAGATGGTGACTAGCCGGCCTAAGATTGGATCATTATTATTTTATTTGGGAATAATAAGATTTGTTTAAATTTTTAATGATCTACATCTAGCAGCTAGTAGTAAAAATGTATTCTGTGAGTTTTCCCACTTTGTTTTTTGATTGTAAAATTGCCTGAGGGCTTAAGTTTTATTGCCTTTCACAGTTTATAAGAATGGCGTAGATACAGTGGAAATGGTTTTCCTTAAAACCATCTCTTTAGAGCTGCCTTTCTGGTGAGTACTGCTTTATAATTTTTGTATCACAGTTTTATTTTTTTTAAGCTAGCTGGAAGGTGACAGTGATTGAAATGAGCAGCCAGAATTTTCAAAGCCTGGATCAGAACCTTAAGGTGACAGTTACTGCCTGATATTTCCCTGTGTTCCCTATTTGGATTCTCTCGTCTTTTTTTTTTTTTTTTTCCTTTTTTCCCCCTCATTTTCCTAAAGGATTGTGTTGTGTGCACATAAACATTGAACATAGATTATTTCCTTTGGTGAGGAAAAATAATTATTTTATTTAGAAATTAATGTTTAAGAAAATGTAGGAACAGGAGAGATGGTTCAGTAGTTAGACCATATATTCCAGGTATGGTGGCATACACTCTGGAGGCAGAGGGAAGTGGCTCCCTGAGCTCCAGGACAACCAAGGTTGTGTAGAGGAGTCTTGCCCCTGCCCCCTCTGAATGAAAGAAATGTGCCATACATTTGTTATAATCTGAGTTAAGATTCCCAGTATCCATGTCATGTGGCTCACAACCACCTAGCTCCTTCAGGATCTGACACCTTGGGCTTTTGTGCTCATGTACATAAAACACATGCACATAATTAATAAATGCATATTTTTTTAAAACCAAAAATTATCTTTTTGCTAAAGTGCTCATTTCTCACTGCATAGGTTAATGAAATAATACTTTGGTATTCTCTTCTTGAGTACATGAGCATTTTGATCCTGGGTGGAAAACTTGGGTTATGAATACAGACTTCTAGCATTTGTCTGCCTGTGAAAGTTAGCTTATAAATATATTTATTACTGTTTTGTTTAGTGATTAGCCTGTAACATAAGGATTTCTTTCCCTGTAGGTTTTTTTTTTTTTTAGCTAAATTCTACATAATGCAGGTATATTTGTATATACATTGTATTTCTGTTATGACCTTTGTGAATAAATCTACCTTTTCCCTTAGTATAGACAGTATTTGTTTTCTAAAATCTGAAATGTATAATCTGAGTGTGTATGGCAATGTATTCTAGATGAGCTCTCAACAAAATTTTGAGCCTAAATTTGTGTCTTTAGATTTAAAGTGAAATAAATTTCTAAGGAACTCTGTCCTTTCCTAGCATGGATAAGCAGACAGTGACAGTTGGTAAGTATGTAACTTCAAATGCATGTAGTGGTGGGAAAGGTGAGCTCCCAAACTGTACTCCAGGATGATCAGAAGTGAGTCACATGTGTATACCTAACGTTTTCTATGTATTCAGATGATTAAACTGAAATCTACCTTACATGTCTGATTTGGGTTTTGTTTGTTATTTTTTAGGAGATTTTTGTATCTAGTATAAAATCTAATTTTATATTTAAAACTGTCCTCGGTGTATTAATAAGTGGCTCTTCTTCTGACAACCCAGTGTTGACCCAGAGTTTACTTAACACTTTTGCTTTTCATTTCCATTTATAACTAAGCAAAATATGGTGGCAAAGGGAGAGGACCACTTTAATTTCTGTAATAGGAAATCAGTGCATAATTAAGGTTTATTTTTATTTATGTGACTGTGGTGCATGTGGAGTTTTCTCTTGAGGCCAGAAGAAATTTGTCTGATTTTAAGAGTGAAGTGGAGCTTCAGACACTTGTAACCCACCGCTGAGCACTGTTCATCCCTGAGCCTGTGCGGGTCAGTGTTGGAATTTGGTGGGAAGAGGGCTTTCTTATTTTTTATGATTGTGGCTCACCCATTGTGAGAATTATCTCAGGGGGTATGTAGGTAGATCAGAGGACAACTTATTTACAGTTTGTGTTCGTATGTGGTTTCTAGGGAGCCATCTCAACCCTCTGGTGTTCTGTTGGTAACAGAAGTAAGACAGGTAAAATGAAAAGTGTTTAATTTTATTTCTGAGACATAAGTCAATTTTTTACAGCATTGTTTTCTGAGAAGTTAAAGAGTGGGTATGCATGTCTTTAATTTAGTCTCCAGGTTTACTCCTGACAAGTGTCAGTTGGATTTGGAGAAAACGAAGAGCTAAATCATGTGGGGGATATGATTATATGGAGGATCTGAGCATAGCACCAGAAGGAAGAATACTTTGCTAGCCTGTGTATGGTTAAATGGTACATGAGCAGAAATCTTGACGAATGTCATTTTTTATATAACTAAGTCTGCTAAAGGTAATTATATGCTAGCCTTTAATTCATTAACATTGGAAACTTGTGATACCTGAATTTGGTCAAGTTTATTTTAAAATAAAAATTTCCCACACAAATAATAGTGTATGTGATACTTTGATGTGTCTCTCTCCTGGCTCAGGAACATTAAAGTTTGTTCTTCCCTAACCCAAATACATCACTTCGTGTGTGCATGCCTATACACGCACACATAAACTCTCTGTCCCACAGATTTGCACAATCCAACAAAAATCCCACAAATCCAACCAGATTTGCACTGAATAAGGTCTCTGTATCCTTGGTGTTAATAGAATTTGATATGTGTGTCCTGCTGTCCTGGAAACCCCAGAAATTCTCCTGTCTTTTGTCTTTCCAGTGGTGGGTTTAAAGATGTGCACCACTAAGCTGAGCATAAATTTGATTCTTTCCATCCTCTGTAGTTCCTGTATTAATATGTCCATAGTTGTTACTTTTTAGGTAACAAAGTGGATAAATTGTTAAACCTTAGCAGTGATCTAAGTAATTTAGTTGCAGTGTGTACTTTGTTTTCTGTTTCTCCATAATCTTTACATGTGTGCCATCCTGCTTTTACCACTGTGCTAGCATCCCTAGCTCTTTCTTTTTCCTTACTAATCACAGTGTATCTCTGTATATCCTTGGCTGTCCTAGAAAACTATAGAATAGGTTGTCCATGGGCTCCCCTTTTCTCTGCCTCCTGAGTGTGCCTCCATGCATACATAGAAATTATGTCCATGAAAGTGCAGTTGTTTGCAGAGACCATAAAAGGTGGTTGGATCCCCTGAACCTGGAGTTACGCATGGTTGTCAGCCACCTGATGTTGATGCAGGAAACCAGAATCAGTACCTTTGTAAGAGCATATAGTTACCTTAACTACTCAGCCATCTTTCCAGCCTAATAAAGGAACAACTTTTTAAAAAAGAAACAGGCCGGGTGGTGGTGGCGGCAAACACCTTTAATCCCAGCACTTGGGAGGCAGAAGCAGGTGGATTTCTGAGTTCAAGGCCAGCCTGGTCTTCAGAGTGAGTGCCAGGACATCCAGGGCTACACAGAGAAACCCTTTCTCGAAAAACCAAAAGATAAAAAAGAAACAGAAAACTGGTCTAGAGGTGGTACACAATCCCCACCTCATGAGAAGCAGAGGCAGGCAGATGGCTGAGATCCAGGTCCGCCGAGTCTAGGCACAGAAGTGCTTTCTGAAAAACTTAAATAAGTGAATTTAATGTTTTATTACATTTATATTTGAAAGGGCATTTTGTATATATGCATGTGTGCCGTAGGCATGTTTGGTTTCCACAGAGTTCAGAAAAGAATGTCAGATCCCTGGGCTACAGTCACACATGGTTGTGAGTCACCATGTGGGTGCTAGGAATTGAACACCAGTCCTTCGAGAGCAAGCAGTATTCTTTTATCTCTAGCCTGGAGACAAAGGTCCAAACTGTCTGTCCTAAGGTTAAAATTATACTTAGGTCTCTGAAATAGTACTTCACAGACCCCTACTACCAGATCTTTAGAAATAATGTATTTGAAACGTTTTTTGTGTGGTGCAATTCAATAGCTTATTATGAGTAAGTTTCATTTTCACTCTGGGTAATAAAAGAGTGAGCTTTAATCTGTAAGATTTGGAATCTGAATGAATCGTGGTGTTCTGGTCAGGACCTTTAAGATATAATTAATGATTTTAACTTAAATACCAAAGGGCTTTTGGGCAGCAATTTTGTACTTTTTTAAAAAGTACATGTGTAACTCATGCCTAGACTCCAAGTTTTTGGTGTTTTATATAAATGTTTTTTGTGGTAATAGCAAAGATACTTTGTTTTTAGGGGACAAGAGCTGCTGGTGGGGTGAATATGTTTTAAATGTACTATGATCTTGTATGAAACTGAAAAAAATCTTGTTAGGCAAACTTGGCCCACACCCAGTTCTTGTTTCCCCACTCCCCCCCCCCCTTGTACTTTTTAAATAGATCACTTTGGATTGATTTCGTTTGGCTTTTGAGAAAGGGTTTCTCTATGTAATTCTGGCTGTTCTGGAACTCTGGCTCCCTGGAAACCTCTGCTGTATTAAAGGGTGTGCTATCACTGCCTGAACCACTTTGGAATCTTACTGAGGTTAAAAAGGGAACATTCCATGCCCAGACACAGACCCCAAGAACAGCTTTCAACTCTTTGTTTCTTATCATACTTATGTAGTACTACATTATTGACTTACAAATATTAACTATTGATTTCTAGCTTGGGTAAAGATTTAGCGCACTCTATCTCTACCATACTTCTGTGATTATAGCATGTTCTTTCTTGTTGCTTTTATAAACTGTTTAATCAATAAAAGATGTCTCAACTGAGTGCATAAGGGCTGGAGTGCTCATTGAATAGATAACCTTACCTTTCACTTCTGGGGTGTAACGTATTCTATGTCAACATTATTGTGTTTATATAGTGAAATTTTTTGTTTGCTTGCAGTCCAGGCTGTCCTGAAACTCAGTATGTATGTAGCTTCCTCTTTGCAGATTGTTCTTTTAAGAGAAACACGTTTTTATGGCCCATAGACTAGGTTGGCCTTGAGGTATTAGTCATTCTGCCTCAGCCAACAGCTAGGATTAGGGATTTGTGCCATTTGAACTAATAGGTTCTGATTCTTAGCAATTAATAGTTGTTTTCTTAAAAATAATATTTTTTTCAAAATATGGCTTTGATCCAACCCTCTCTAGTCAAGGATCACCTGAAACTCTCTTATTATAATTGGTGTGTGAGTGTCCCTGTGTTACTTAACGTACCACATGTCTAGGTGCCTGCTGAGGATAGGTTATCATAACTCTGGGAACCAAATCTAGGTCCAGTGTAAGAGAGCAAGTGCTTCAGACCACTGTTGTTTGAAGTTCTTTATCCATGTGCTTGTCCATCCTAGGTGTCAGGATTACAGATGGGTACCCCTGTAGCTGCTTCATGACTTTGTAAACATTTCTGCTCTCTACTCACCATTGTGAGCTAATCTACATTGATAAAAAATTTAAGGTCTGTCAACTTAAAATTCTGTCAGTTCATGTGGCTCTCAAGCCTTGATGCCTGGAGTTTGAGCCTTGGCATTCCCATGGCTCCTGTGATAGAGAAATGCCTCCCTCCCCCCAAGTTGTTCCTGACCTTCATATTGTGTGCTATGTCACACACGTACACTCACATAGATATTAAGACTCCAACAGTAAAAAGTAAACTGCATTGTGTACAGTTTTTAATCCCATCACTGGAGAGGCAGACAGAACTCTGAATTAGACTGGTTTACATAGAAACTTACGAACTAGCTAGGAGTAGATCATGAGACCCTGTCTCCCAGGTTCAGGTGGGATGGGGTGGAGAAGTGGGGTGGTTGTGATAACCTTTAATCCTAGCATTTGAGAGGGGCTGGAGAGATGGCTTAGCAGCTAAGAGCGCTGACTATTCTTCCAGAGGTCCTGAGTTCAATTCCTAGTAACCACATGGTGGCTCACAACCATCTGTAATGGGATCTGATGACTTCTTCTGGTGTGTCTGAAGAGAGCAACAGTATACTCATGTAGCTAAATTAATTAAAAACAAAACAAAAACCCAAACACCTAGTGTTAGGGAGGCAGTGTCATCAGGACAATCTTTTGAGTTTGAGGCCAGCCTGGTCCACAGAGTTCCAGGATAGTCAGGACTACACAGAAATACCCTGTCTCAAAAAGAACTGTGAAGGTTGCTCAGAGGTTAGGAATACTTGTTCTTCCAGAGGACAGAAACTTTGTCCAACAACCATTTCCCGGCATCTCCCAACTACCTGTGATTCTATCTCCAGGGATTTGACTTGGTATTCATGTGTATACATGAATAAAGATTTTAAAATGTCTCAATAATAGAATGTGAGTGGTGGAAAAAATAAAGAACAATTGAGGAAAGTATCCTAAATTGATCTCTGCCCTCCGTCTGAATGTGAGTAGGTATAATAACAAGTGCAGATACAGTCTTTAAAATGATGGTTTTTGTGTGTTTTGTTTTTCCCAAGCCAGAGTTTTATCAGTGTAGCTCTGGTCATCCTGGAATGAGGTCCGTAGACTGTGTGAAGCTGTACTCTGCCTCCAGAGTACTGCTACTATATAGAGTGGTTTGTGGTTTACTGCTATAATATAGACACCCAAGAGGCTGAGCCACAAGGATTGCCATGAGTTTAAGACTAGCCAGGACTATGTTGAGTGAGGTGCCTTAAAGTTTTGCTCTGTGGGCCTTTGTACTTGCAGGCATTTCAATTTAGCCTGGCCTTTCTTTTTTTTTTTTTTTTTTTTTTTTTTTTTTTTGGTTTTTCGAGACAGGGTTTCTCTGTGTAGCTCTGGCTGTCCTGGAACTCACTCTGTAGACCAGGCTGGCCTCGAACTCAGAAATCCGCCTGCCTCTGCCTCCCAAGTGCTGGGATTAAAGGCGTGCACCACCACCGCCCGGCCTAGCCTGGCCTTTCTTAGGTCTGGTATGTCACTTCAATAAGACATCTCTGTCATACCCTCCTTCTCCCACTGTATAGCTCTGGTTTGGTCTGTAACTCAATATGTAGACCAGGCTGGCCTCCAGTTCACAGAGACCTGCCTGCCCTTGCCTCCTGAGTTTTGGGAAAATGGCATGAGCCCCAACAACCAACTGTCCAATTTTCTGCTTTCCTCCCAGAGCACTTGTGACCTGTGTTGTTTTGTTTTATATTGTGTGCTTCCCTAGCTAGAATCTTTTTACAATTTATATATGGATGTTCTCTCTGTGTCTCTGTTTCTCCTTCCCTCCCTTCCCCCCTCTGTGTGTGTGTGTGTGTGTGTGTGTGTGTGTGTGTGTGTGAGAGAGAGAGAGAGAGAGAGAGAGAGAGAGAGAGAGAGATATGGAGGGAGACAGCACACCTGGTGCTAATGGATATCAGAGGATGATAGTGTTAGATCCCCTGAAAATGGAGTTATTAATGGTTTCAGGCTGTTTGTGGGTGATGAGAATTAAATCTAGGTCCCTTGGAAGAGTAGCCAGTGCTCTTAACCTACTGAGCCACCTTTCTACTCTACCTCCCCGCAGGCTAGAATTTAAGTTTTAGGAAGGTGGGAGATTTTACTTTCCCATGGTCTATGTGGTTGTGCTTAGCACGTCATAAGCAGCCTTTACAAAATTTAGTAAGCCGGACAGTGGTGGCGCACGCCTTTCATCTCAGCACTCAGGAGGCAGAAGTAGGCGGATTTCTGAGTTCGAGGCCAGCCTGGTCTACAGAGTGAGTTCCAGGACAGCCAGGGCTACACAGAGAAACCCTGTCTCAAAAAAAACAAACCAACCAACCAACCAAAAAAAAAAAAAAAAAAAAAAAAAAAAACCCAAAAACTAAGTAAATGGTTGGCTCAACATAAAACAACAACAAAAACAAAACAAAAACTTTAGTCGTCGTGGCTAACTCCTAATCCCAGCATTTTGAGAAACTGTGCAGGAGGGTCCTGAGCTTAGTCCATCCTGAGTAATGGTGTTAATGGTGTTGGAAATACCAAGTGCATGGGAAACATGACAGTCTCACTTGCTGGGGCTGCAGACTTAGCTCAAGGCTTAAGAGCACTGGTTGCTCTTATAGAAATCTTGAGTGGCAGCTTACAACTATCTGTAACTCGAGTTACAGGGAATCCAATATCTTCTGGCTTCAACAGTCACCAGGTCCACAAGTGGAGTATAGACATACATACAGGCAAAATGCCCAAGCACATAAATATAATTGAAGACCTAAGATAGCTTAGCTGGTAAAAGCTATTGTTGTCATCCTTGATAATCAGATTTTGATACCCAGGTTCTCCATGGGGGAAGGAGAAAATCAATTCGTGAATATTGTCCTCTGGGCCTCCACATGTGCACCTCCACATGTGCACGTGTGTGTGTGTGTGTGTAGAATTGAGTTGTTAGTACTTAAGAGTATTTGCTGCTCTTGCAGAAGACCTTGGTTCTGTTCCCATCATCCGTGTGGTGGCTCACAAACATCTGTAACCCCATTTTCAGGAGATCTGCCTCCATGAACACCAGGCATACACATGGTTCACAGAGGTATGTGAAGGCCAACACTGTTTTGCATAGTAATACATGTTTTAAAAGGCTGCCTTAGCCAGGCAGTGGTGGCACAGGCTGTTCATCCCACCACTTGGGAGGCAAAAGCAGGCGAATTTCTGAGTTCGAGGACAACCAGGGCTACACAGAGAAACCCTGTCTTAAAACAAAAGTGAAACCAAGGCTGGAAAGATAACTCAAATGGTTAAGAGCACTGGCTGCTCTTCCAGAGGTCCTGAGTTCAATTCCCAGCAACCACATAGTAGCTCACAATCATCTGTAATGGGATCTGATGTCCTCTTCTGGGTGTGTGTGAAAACAGATCACTCATATACATATAAAAAAATAATTTTTTTTTAAAAAAGTACAATCAACCAGGCCAGCCTGGTCTACAGAGTGAATTCCAGGACAGCCAGGGCTACGCAGAAAAACCCTGTCTCAAAAAACAAAAAGAAAATAAAACAAACCCCAAACAAATGAACAAAACAAAAGTACAATGAAGCATGGTGGTTCATGCCTTTAATCCAAGTACTCTTTGAGTCTGAGGCCAGCTTGGTTTACATAGTTTCAATCCAGCCATGGCTACACAGTAAGACCCTGTCTCAAAAAATCAAGAAAATAAAAGAAAAAAAAAAAAGCTAAGAGTGATAGAGTAATAGTGGAAGACACTTGGGATCACTCAAGACTTGATACAAAAAGTAAACACGCACACATGAATCACATGTGACTAGTATTTGGCCATATGTACCATACGTTACATGTACCCTAATGATACTTCAGTTTGTAGATCCCTGTAACAGAGTAGTCAGGAAATAATAATGTGCTCTGCTCTGTTTTCATTCTCATAATCCATTCTTATATCATTCTTTAGGGATTCCAAATGGGATACATTTCCAGGTTATAAAAACAAGTGTTCTTATTTTTTTTTTTTTTAATGCCTCCTGAATGCTGGGATTGTAGTCATGTGCCAGCTACCACTCCTGGCAGTGAGCATTTGCAGAGCAGATTTTGTACTAGGTTTGGGAGATGAAAGGTAAGGAAGGTTCTTGACATAGGCAGTGTTGGAATATGTGGTCAGGAGTGTAAGCATGAAAACAGTGGTTAAGAGGAAGACACAGAGGGCTGGGATGAGCAGTGATGGATGGTGTTCATCATCATTGCTCCATCTTGAGGGTTTTGAGAGCTATTGGTTGATTCTTTCCATTTGGGGATTATATTTCACAATTTATGTAGATAGTATGATATACCTTGAAAATCATGTTACATCTACAGTTAGAGATTCCTGTGAAAATCTCAGTCATGTATTAGCACCTAGCTTCAACCTTGACACTATTTGGGGAAGGAATGATTACTTTATATGCATGATTTGACCCTTCACATTCAAAGTGCAATTGTTTATTAGAAGTTAGCAGCCCTGTTTTTTTGTGCTTAACTATTCTGCCTGCCTGCCTGCCTGCCTGCCTGCCTGCCTGCCTGCCTGCCTGCCTACCTACCTACCTACCTACCTACCTACCTACATACCTACATACCTACCTGCCTTGCAGTAGGGTCTCACTATGTAGTCCTAACATTCATGGAATGCTGTGTATACCAGGCCGGGAACTCAACAGAAATCCACTTGCCTCTGCCTTCTTTGTGCTGGGATTAAAGGCATGCTCCAACATTTTTTTGTGGTTTCTTCGACCTGAAAAGATGAAGGAAACAAAGTGTAGAGGGGGACACAGTTGAAAATACATGGAACAAACCACTCGTGGGGAAACAAGCCCTTGAGATAAAGCACAGAAAACATGCCATTAATGTTCCACTTGGGTGTTGGAGCAGTCAGGGTATCACTATGTGGCTTTGGCTCTCCTAGAACTCACAAGGTAGATCTGGCTGACCTTGAACTCAGAAACTTGCCCATTTCTGCTTCCTCAGTGCTGGAATTTACAGTGTGCACTATCATGTGCCTCTTAATCTCTGAGCCGTCTTTCCAGTTGCCGTTTATGATGGTTCTTAACAAACTATGTTTTATTGATGGTGAATTAAGCACATCCTGAAGTTTCTCTCTTTGACACAAACTCTGGAAATGTCAGGGAAGTTTTCTCAATGTATTAGGTTTTCTTAAAAACAAACAAATAAAAAACAAGAACATGAAACAAAACATAAGTAATTAATTCCTGAAGTCCTGATGTAAAAATTAGCTGAGGTTAGCCGGACAATGGTGGCACACACCTTTAATCCCAACAGTCAGGTAGCACAGGGAGGCAGTTGATCTCTGAGTTTGAGGCCAGCTTGGTCTACTGAGTGAGTTCCAGGACAACCAATGCTACACAGAGAAACCCTGTCTTGATCACAACAACAAATGAGCTGTGGTGGAATTGAAAAGGGTAATAGTCTAATGTGCACGTGGGAATCCAGTGTATACTCTGCCATCAGGCATGTGAGCTTGGTTTTAAGATTTTCAGGTGGTAGAAGCTTTGTAAGATCTCAAAGTTCTGCCGGGCAGTGGTGGCGCATGCCTTTAATCCCAGCACTTGGGAGGCAGAGGCAGGTGGATTTCTGAGTTCGAGGCCAGCCTGGTCTACAGAGTGAGTTCCAGGACAGCCAGGGCTACACAGAGAAACCCAGTCTTGGGGGGAGGGGGGAAATCTCAAAGTTCTTACAAAGATCTAAAGGTGGAAGAGATTTAAGCAGACGTTTCCCCTTAGTTCATGTATTTGCTGCTACTGCCTCCGTGAAGGGGCAATATCTCAGAGGTTGGGCATTGTCTTCTACTGGCTTGCTATTTCAGAGGAAAATTGGGACATTGGCTGCAGAGACATAGTTCATTGCTCCACTTCCCAGTATCTCTGGCAACTAAGTGGAGTACATATGCCAGCTAACTGCCTGAGTCAGGGAACTTTCAATCTAATAGAAATCTCAGTGTAGAAAATTGGCTATGGATAAGTCTCTTTAGTTATTTGAGTATCTTCTGAAGGATTAAAGAAATATCTGGGCATTGTACTGCATACTTGTAATCCCTGTACTTGGAAGATGGAGGCAGCAGGATCAGGAGTTCAAAGACAGGCCGAGAATTACCTAGTTATCAAGGCCATCCTGCATTGAAAAAACAATAACAGCAAGCCTAATGTCAACTTTAGTTGATGCCCACGATTTTGGTTTGATCCCCAGCATTGCATAAGTCAGGCGGGGTAGTACATACCTGCCTTGTCCCAGCACTTGAAATATGGAAGCAAGAGCAGCAGTGATGGGTCAGTTGGTCAATCACTTGTTTCACAATCAGGAGGACCTAAGTTTGGGACTCTAGAACCAGCATAAAAAGCTGGGCATGCTAGCTTGTGATTTGTTTTTTTGTTTGTTTTTTTTTTTTTTTTAATTTGTGTATGGGTGTTTGCATGTATGCCTGCATGTATGTCTGTAGACCATGTATGTAAATGTGTCCTCAGAAGTCAGAGGACAGACAGTGTGAGATTCTCTGGAACTGGAGTTACAGACGGTTACGAACTGCCATTTAGGTTCTGGAAATAGAAATGGGGACCTCTTGAGGAACAGCTAGTGCTCTAACCACTGAGCAACCTCTCCACCCCATAGCCTGGGTTTCTAACCTCAGCAATGACGAGATAGGAGCCAGAATTAGCCAAACTCCTGGAAACTTGTTAGCCAGTTTCTGGAGAAGTTCCAGGGCAAAGAGCTACCCTGTCTCAAAAAGTGGACACAAGACACTGACACTTGTGGTTATCTTTTGACCTCTACATATACATACATGCATACTCCCACATACACATGTGCATCCATATACATGCATACAACCACACATACACAAAAGCTCAACAAGGTCATCCTTGGCTATATTTGGGATGCAAAGGCAACCTGAGGTACTGACCAGGTGATTCTGTCTTAAAGAAAACAAACAAAAACAAAACAACAACAACAACTTGAAAGAAGGACGACTAAGGACTATTAGGGACCATGGGAAGATGACAGTAGCAATAGGGTAAGAAGGAAAGAGAGTAAGGAAGTGTATAGGCATAATCAATGCATGATGTGAACATATATTGAAATATAGCAGTTGATTCTGTTTGTACAATGAATATTTATTGATATAATAAAAAGACTTCATCTTGAAAATATGGAAATCTTTTTGAAATCAACACTGTAGAACAATTTTAATCCTGCAACATGCCTGCTCTGGCCAGGGATCACATTAAAAGAACTTCTAGGACTGTGTGATCCAGCTGGAATACAGATACAATCTTAATAATACACACCTTTAATCCCAAACAATGAAGGAAAACTTAGTCTGAAGAAGGAAGCATCCATATTTGAAAGTGAATCTAATTGAGGGGCAGACCAAGTGATGAGTCAGAGAAAAATCTGCAGAGTTAGTCAGAGATAGGACGCACCCAACTCTAACAACAATGGCACAGAAAAAAGCTATTTAAGAGCAGGAGTCAGTGTAGTGAGTACAGTGCACTCGAGGTGATTTCATTCATGAGTTCATGCAGTTCAGTGCAGGTCATCAGAGTTTGGAACCAGAGAATAAGAAGGAGCCAGAAGTTCAGAACAGATTGCCAGTGTTAGTTTGAGGCCAAGCAGAGAAATAAAGTGAGAAGCTGAGAGAAGCCAGATTGAATCAGTCAGCTTGGAGAGAAATTTGATCCAGAATGGCCAACCATAGTTCAGAAATAACTGGAAAAGGAGCTTTATTCAGCATTGAACCTCCAAGATGAAAATTACATCTGGTGAAAAAAAGTTACATTTATACAACCCAGTGCACAGGTTGAATGATAAGTAGATATACCTGGGAGTGACAGAATGAGTTAGAAAAGTGGACCAAGAAATCCTCCCAGAATGCACTAAGAAATGAAAACTGATGGAAGTACAAGTTAGGATTTGGGCAACGTTAAGGTTGAGTTCAGAGTGCTAGTATTAGGAGGAAAAGGCAAAGCAGATGTGGGAAGATCATTCTGCAGCTGCTGTTCTCTAGCCCCACCTTCTTGCTGGACCCCTTCACCAAGAGGCTGAAACTATCCACAGATTGTTTTTCCAGTCAGCCTAAGAGCAAGCTCATGAATGAGTGGCATCATTATTGGTGGTACCTGACACAAGTTCTGCTGTCACCAACTACCGTCCAGTGTTTGAATGGTGTATTGTGACAAACTATCCTAACTTTAATAAATGGAGTTTTCACTCAGTCAAAAGCCATGCTGAAAATGCCACATCAGATGGCCCTTCAGTCCATCTTTGCACACTTTTGAAGATACTAATCCCCTTGATGTTTGAGACATTGAGAATACCTTTTAAAAAAGATTTATTTTATGTATATGAATACATTGTAGCTGTCTTCAGGCACTCACCTGAAGAGGGCATCAGATCCCATTACAGATGGTTGTGAGCCACTGTGTAGTTGCTGGGGTTTGAACTTAGGACATCTGGAAGAGGAGTCAGTCAGTGCTCTTAACCATTAAGCCATCTCTGCAGCCCGAGAATCCCTTTTGTTTTGTTTTGTTTTGTTTTTGACTTTGTGACTCATTAACTTTATGTGGTACTTTTGTGGATCAAAGTAACTATATGATCAAATTCTTTTTTTTTTTTCCTGAATAGGTTATGCTTTTGAAATTTTACATTTTTATTTCTGAGTCACAAGGTATGTTGCACATTTTACTGAGATAATTCTACTTCTCCTTTCATACTGCATCTCTATCTGGAACCCATGCCTTTGGTGCCATCAGTAGTGAGCCTCGAGTTCCATTAGTGAAGTCATTTTCTGAACTTCACCTCTTAACACCTTTGATCATAGATTCATGAAGCTCCGCTCTCAGCCTATACCGTAATTATTAACACAGTGCCAGAGACTAGGCAAAGTTTTAATGAAAAGAGGCCTATTTTGCATCATGGTTCTGTGGCCCTAAAGCTTCATTCGTAAAAACTTTGGATGAATTAACTTTCTGCTCTATAATCATAATGGGGATTTAACTTCAGCATGACTTCCTTCCTTCTTTTCTCTTCCTCTTCCTCTTCCTCCTCCTCCTCTTCTCTTCTTTCTTCATGTTCAAGATTTATTTTCTGTGCTTTGGTATTTTGCCCCCATGTATGTCTGTTTGAGGGTATCGTACCTCCTGGAACTGGAATTATAGACAGTTTGAGCTACCATGTGGGTGCTGGGAATTTAACCTGGGTCCTCTTGAAAATCAGCCAGTGCTCTTAACTGCTGATCTATCTCTCCAGCCCCAAAATTTTAGCATGACTTTCAGAGGGATCAGATTACATTGGAAGCACAGACAGCACTTGCTTTGTATCAAGTCCCCATGCATAAATGGGCCCTTCTCAGTAGTCTCTGCCTTATTTCACTAGGCACAAACTTCACCATGTAGCACTCCTGCTCTCAGCATAGGTTTACCAGTTTCTTACATTTTTAATATAATCATTTTTACACCTGTACTTTCTCATTTCTCACCCCCCTGAACCCCTTCTTTCAAATCCCATTCCAGAGCAGATTTAGAGACCCACAACCAAACACTAAACAGAGCCAGGTGAAGCCTGCAGGAGTGAGGCTGGAAGGATTGCAGGAGGCAGAGGGTTAATGTTACAAGGAGAACATGGCCCACAAGATGACTAAGCAGGGATCATAGGGGATCACAGAGGCTGTAGCAACAACCATAGGCCCTGTATGGGTCTGCCTTAGATCCTCTGCATGTACACTATGGTAGTGTAACTTGTTTGTGTGAGACTCCTAAGAGCTCGTGGGAAGGAGCTGACTTTTTTGCCTGCTCCTGGGACCCTTTTCCTCCTCCTTGGTTGCCTAGTCCAGCCTTGAGATGAGGGTTTGTGCCTAGTTTCATTGTAACTTGTTATGCCATGTTTGGTTGATCCCTGGGAGAACTGCTCTTTTTTTTTTTTTTTTTTTTGAAGGGAACAGGAGGATGGATGGATCTGTTGGAAACGAGGTGAAGAGGAAGACTGGGAAGAGTGGAGGGAGGGGAAACTGTGGTCAAGATGTAATGTCTGAGAGGTGAATAAAAGAAAAATCTTATCCCTATTTTAAAATTATTTATTTGGCAATGGTGGTACATTACCTTTAATCCCAGCACTTGGGAAACAAAGGCAGGCAGATCTTTGTTAGTTTGAGGCCAGCTACAGAGCTAGTTCCAGGACAGCCAGAGTTACATAGAAAACCTGTCTCAATAGAACCAAATAAAAAAGAGAATTACTTATTCATTTATTCGTTCATTCATTGGGTGTGTGCCCATGTGCTATGGTGTAGATGTGAATGTGGAGGCTGGGGGATGACTTGCAGGATTCAGGACTCGATTTTCTTCCACCACTTGGTTCTTGGGTATTATTGCACCCGGCTTGTTAAACTTGGTGACAAGTGTCTTTCCTACTGAGCCATCTTGCCAGCACAATTTTATACAGTTCTTTTTGTCACTGTTCTGAGACTGGGTTTCACTCTGAAGTCCTAGCTGGCCTGGAACTCATAGAGATCTGCTTGCCTCTGCCTCCTGAGTGCCACCGTGTCCAGCTGCAATTTTTTGAGACATGTTCGTGCTAGACCTGGTGGTGTAGGCCTGTAATTCCAACCACTTGGAAGGCTATTACAGGAGGATTAAAAGGTCAGTGCCTGCCTGGGCCGAACAGTGAATTCAGGGCTCGATGGAGACTTACTAAGAGGTGGTAAGCATCTAACTCAGTCTCTCAATTCCAGTACCACAAGCAGAAGCAGGCAAGCTCAGAGATAGAGCTGAGCAACCCCTAGGCTCTGCTAGGCTTAGATTGTACACACCCCCACTCAAACAATACACCTAGCAACTTCAGATCTTCACCTGTATCAAGCACTGTGTACACACCCCTCCTAGAGCAGTGTTTCTAGCAACCTAGGACATTGAACTCAGGTATACCCTCCAAACAATGGAGGGCTTGCACAGTGGCCAGTGGGTAAACCACTTGTAGCACAAACCTGATGACTTGAGATTGATTCCTCAAATCCACATGGAAGGAGAGAACCAATTCCTTAAAGTTGTCTTCTGACCAGCACAGGCTGCAAGCTGTGGCATACATGCTTCTTCATAGACACGAGAGAGAGAGAGAGAGAGAGAGAGAGAGAGAGAGAGAGAGAGAGAGAGAGAGAGAGAGAGAGAGAGAGAGAGAAGGAGAAAGGAGAGAGAGGAGAGAGAGGTGTGTGTGCACACACTCACATGCACACTTTACACTTGCATACACTCACATATGCATGGGCACCCAAACTCACTAAAATGAAACAGTGGAATAAGTTTATTCTTCTTAAGCAACCTTTAGTTAACTTCTGTAATTTTTTAAAGATAGTGTTTTTCTGTTTGGCCCTTTCTATCCTGGTCCTGGAACTTGCTATATAGACCTGGTTGGTGTTGAAATCACAGAAATCCGATTATGTCTGCCTTGTGAGTGCTGGGATTAAAGGGAGTGCACCACCAAGCCCAACCCAGTGACTCACCTTTTTTGGTTGGTTTACACTGAAACATCTTCCAGAATGTATTTTAATAAGGGAGAGAGGGCTAATACAGCTGGAACTAGTTTTGAATTCGTACTCAATTAGCAAACTGTATTCTCAGATTGAACATTTAGGGAAAACCCTTAATTGTCATTTTTATGCATATGCATAATTGGGTTTGCACATGATTAAATCAGATGTATCATGGAAAAGACACCAGAGCAAAGGCTTACATAATCTTACCTACCAACCTAAATAGAAAACCTATAACCCCTGTTCCCAGTACCTGTTCCTCCTCCTTGACCTCAGAAAATGAGAACCCAAACAAGAAACCAATTCCCCTGGGTATTCTAACTCAGTAGGTCACTGCTGGCTTTCAGCTTATCTGGTCTGGAATATCACTTTGCTTCTGAATAAAGTTTACTTTCCACTTCTCCGTCTGTGTGGTCTGTGTGCAGTTTGTCAGTTCTTTCCTTAGGATGACAGGAACCTTGGAGCACCATGTCTAGACAGTGACCCATGATAACAAATTTTTATTTTATATGAGTACACTGTAGTTGTCTTCAGACTCACCAGAAGAAGGCATCAGATCCCATTTCAGATGGTTGGTTGCTGGGAATTGAACTCAGGACCTCTGGAAGAGCAGTCAGTGCTCTTAATTGCTGAGCCATCTCCCCAGCCTTGCAAACATATCTTTTGTGAGCTTTAGGTCAACCTCAGCATTGGGGTGAGGGATGTTATTTCATGTATTGAAAACTGATCTGCAGCTCGAGAGTTGGCTCAGTGGTTAAAAGTGCTTGCTGCACAAAGCGTGAGGACAGGAGATCAAACCCCAACACCCATAACAAACCAGGGGAGATATGAATGGTCCTGTAAACATCTGTAAATCCAGTTCCAAGTGATCTGGTGACCTCTGAGTGCTGTTCAGGCATGTGCCTCTACCCATACATGCACATACATTCATGGAAACACACACAAGTACATTTTTTTTTAATTTTTCAGCTCCATTGTAACTTATTTTGCCAGATTTTATTTTTTGTGTATGAGTGTTTTGCCTGCATGAATGCCTGTCACCACATATGTACATTGCTCACAGAGGCCAGAAGAGGTTTTCAGATACTTTGAAACTGGAATTACAGATGGTTGTGAGCTACCATGTGGGTTCTGGGGACTGATCCTGGTTCCTCTGGAAAAGCAGCCAGTGCTCTTAACCACAGAACCATCTCCCCAGTCCCTTGATAAGTACAATTTAAAGATAAAAAAATTGATATGGCAGGAAGATATGTCTGTCAAAAAGACAACATGAGGTCAGTAACAGAATAGAAGTCAAGGTGGTGGCGCACGCCTTTAATCCCGGCACTTGGGAGGCAGAGGCAGGCGGATTTCTGAGTTCGAGGCCAGCCTGGTCTACAGAGTGAGTTCCAGGACAGCCAGAGCTACACAGAGAAACCCTGTCTCGAAAAACCAAAAAAAAAAAAAAAAAAAAAAAAAAAAGAAACAGAATAGAAGTCAAAGCATTTCAAATTTAACTGGAATCCTTTTTCTCAGGCAAGGCTCTTTAGCTTGCAGACTTGTGGTAAGTTACAGTCTTTCCTCTGTCAAAACAAAATATCTTAGGTCAACAAGACTTCTTTCAGTAAATAAGGGTACTTCTTTTCTCTTATGTTTCTATCTTTCAAGGCAAAATAATGTGCAATTTTACAATGTTTCCAAGGTCCCAAAAGGACAGATTTGTTATAAGAAGATTCTATTCTTGTCACACTTCCGGTCAATTTTGGAGACAAAGTATTTATTAATAACTAGAGTCAGCTAACAAGTTTAGAAAATCTGTGACTCACAGACTCATTTTTAGCTACTTTGGTTAAGAATATCTGAAGATAGGCTGGAGAAATGGCTCAGTGGTTAGGAGTCCTGGATGTTCCTATAGAGGATCTGGGTTCAGTTCCCAGCACTGACATGGTGGTTTATAATTGTCTGTAACTTCAATCCCAAAGGATGTGTGGCAGCAAGCATGTATATGGTGCACATGTATATGCATACAGGCAAAATACCCATACCAGTGAAATAAATAAATCTTTAAAAAAATTTGAAGACTAGGGCTAGTTTCAGTTTTATCTAGAAATGAAAACTCTGCTTCACCTTATCTCACAGGTACATTGAGAAGGTGTACTATTGGTGAATTTAATTTTGGTTTCTAGAAGACAAGCTCTGTAATAAAAAGGACAATTGGACAATTGGAAACCCTGAGGTAATTAAAAAAAAAAAAAGCTACCTTTTGGCAGTGGTAGTGTATGTCTTTAATTCCAGTGCTCAGGAGGCAGAAGTAGGCAGATTTTTGAGTTCAAGGTCAATCAGCCTGGTCTACAAAGTGAATCCCAAGACTGCCAAGGACACTCAGAAAAATCCTGTCTTGAAAAACAAAACAAAACAAACCAGCAAACAAACACACCAACCCCCCACCCCAAAATAAGCAACCAACAAAAACCCAAGAGCAGATTTCATGTTATGTGGGTCTTATCATAGTAACATTGGTATTATTAAAGTATGCATACATAATAGAATATTTACTATCTTAATTTTTTTTCAAAGGGGTTTGGAGGAAACATGTTAATGGCAGAGGCATGCAAGGAATTTGTGTGGGCTTCTCAGACAACACTGAGAGCTGGGGCTGTAGCTCTGGTAGTAGAACCCATCAAGCCCTGGGGCTGATGCTCAGCCCCACCTGTTCACCTGTAACCCAGCACTTAAGAGGCAGCAGGAGGAAAGTCCGGATTTTAAAGTCATCTCTACTCACACAGTGAGTTTGTGGCCTACCTACTTGAAACACACACACACACACACACACACACACACACACACACACACAACCCCCCAAAACCATGTCTTGAGTTGACATCCTTCAGTTAACAAGAACAGTTAGCCAGAAGCAGAACTACAGAAGCCAAAAAACAGTGTTAGTACATTTAGAGATTTCTCTAGAATTAGAGACTGATGGATTGGGATCATTTTGGCAGGTGGTGCTGTCTATGAGCTGAGTTTTGCAGCCTCTATGGTACTTCCACCATGGAGTCACTTGTCTGGGTCCCTCTCAGAGTAATAGTCAGATCAAGTAGCTTTTGGTTGCTGCTGTTTTTCTGTGTACTAGTCGTGTCCCCAGAGCCTTCCAAACGGTAAAGACGCTCCACTACTGAGGTACAGTTGTAGCTCCTTAGTTTTTGAAAACAGTTTTACCTTCATCTCATGAATATCGGCAGCTGCTCTACTAGCTGGTAGCAGAGTGAAACACTGAGCTCCGTATTTATTTAAAGTGCAAATTCCATTCTTACTTTCTATAGCCGGAAAAGCTTCTTTTGGGTGATCTCTCTGTGCAGGATGCAAAAGACTTGCTTATCTTTTGATAAGAGATAGTATTTTGGGGTAAAAAAGGTAACTGGAGACAGATGGTTGTTTCCATGGTGATGATGATATTGGGGTTTGGTTCTTCAGAGTCAGTCGTTTGCTTATCTTGCATGATTTGATTGTATCCAGTCTACACACCTTATGTTTTGTTATTCAAGTAAAGTCGAGCTGTTCTGTCATGTAATTTTATATCTTCCGTTATAACTAGAATGGAGAACCAGTAATAGTACAGCCAGCTGTTGTACAGACCAAAATAAAAACAAGTAGAAGGAACCCAAAGCCTGTTTGCACACAGCTGCATAGGTTCTCTCAAAGATGAGGACGTGTTAGAGGTGGCTGTGGTGAGGAAGCCACTGTAGACATTGTCACACCACAAGGGACCTCTTTCCCTGATGTCACAGGAAGCTGGGGAGGTGGTGCCGTAGTTAAGAATGTGAAGTGTGCTTTCGGAGGACCTGAGTTTGGTTCTAGCTCCCATGTCTGTGACTCATGACCACCTGTAACTTCAACTCCAGAGGATCTAAGCTCCTTTTTCTGACCTCCACAAGTACCTGCACTCATAAGCACATCCCCCCCCCCGACACACACTATACATAAAACATAAGAATAAATCTTTTAGAAAAAGGTATTTGGAAGGAGACATGTTTTAAGCCTGTGGGATCACTGGGCCTCATGGGAGTAGAAGTGGGAAGTTATTAGTAGCTAAGGCAGCCCTTTTTTTTTTTTTTCCAGACAGGGTTTTTCTGTGTAGCCCTGGCACTCACTCTGTAGACCAGGCTGGCCTTGAACTCAGAAATCTGCCTGCCTCTGCCTCCCAGGTGCTGGGATGAAAGGCGTGCACCACCACTGCCCTAAGGCAGCCTTTTTTGAAGACATTTATATATCCTCACATGCTGTTCTTCCTTCTTCCCATCTGCCAGCTGAGGTTTTTATGAGCTTGGCTCTGGCTGCTTCTGAGTGCCAGATTTTGATTTCAATTCTTTTGTCCAACTGACTCAAATTCTCAGTCCAAGAAATGGAATATCTACCTAATCTACTTACCTACCTACCCACCTACCTACCTACTTTCCTTTCTGACTTTTTCTTTGTCTGTCTGTCTTCCTTGATGTCTTTCTGTTTTCCTTCCTTCCTTCCTTCCTTCCTTCCTTCCTTCCTTCCTTCCTTCCTTCCTTCCTTCCTTCTTTCCTTCCTTCTTCCTTAGCAGGGTCTTAGAGTGTAACTCTGGTTGGCCTGGAACACTCTATGTAGACAAGGAGACTGGCCTTAAACTCACAAAGATCTGCCTGTCTCTACCTCCTGAGTGCTGGGATCAAAGGCATGCAACACCACATTGCGGCAGCCTACCTAATTTATTTAAACCAGAACCCATAAAATTTGGGTTAGTGGCTAATCTGTGATAGCTCCAATCCTACCTCAAACCATTCGGCAGTGGTTAAGGTAAGCAGAGTCAGATGGTGTAGACCATTTAGGGCAGCAGAAGGTTGTGACAGAAGAGAGAGATGCTGGCACTAATCTAACATGTATCTTTTTTGCTTTGTTTCTGTTTTTGGTTTTGGCTTTTCAGGACAGGGTTTCTCTGTGTAGCCCTGGCTGTCCTGGAACTCATTCTGTAGACCAGGCTGCCCTTGAACTCACAGTCAGAGATCTGCCTGCCTTTGCTTCCCTAGTGCTGGGATTAAAGGTGTGTGTTCCACCACCTTTGGGCTATAATATGGTTGCCATGGTTAAGTTCATGTTTAGAAGTAGGAATGCCAATTGGCAGCCAGAAAAGGTGCCTTCTGGGGGAAGGAAGTAAAAGAGAATGATGGGAGCATCATCATCAACTGCAGGCCTAAGACGTCACCTTTAATGGAATGGTTCAGAGAGCATCTCTGCGGGCTGTTCTTTGAGTTGAAACTTAAGGGTTATAAAGGGAAAAGGTGAGAGTGATGGGGGATGGGAAAAAAGAGAAAAGAAAAGATAAAAAAAAAAACTGAGTTGAGCGAGAAGCAGGAGAGTGCTGAGTGCTGAGAAGTGGGATGTGTGGAACAGAGTTGGAGGTACCCTGTGGCCCACCGGGAGATCCTCACAACCAGAGGCTCACAAGCTCTGAAGACTAGATACACTTAAAGAGGGCACGAAGCATCTCAAAGTACAATCAACAAAGGACGACAGTAAGAAGGTGGGTATGAGTTTTTTTTGACATCTTTTTTTTTTTTTTTCCCAAGAGAGTTTCTCTGTGTAGTCCTGGCTGTCCTGGAACTCACTCTGTAGACCAGGCTGGCCTCGAATTCAGAAATCCACCTGCCTCTGCCTTTCAAGTGTTGGGATCAAAGGCATGTGCCACCACTGCCCGGCTTTTTTGACATCTTAACACTCCTGAGAATTACTATGTTTATAGTCCACTTCAGTTTAGAGACATGGCTGTCAATGTAGCCAACAAAGGATGACCACTAGCTAGCAGTATGTAATTCGTGTGTTATATATTGCTCCTTAGTATTATGTAGGGAAGATGTTATGTAGAAAGAAAACATTAGCCATTGAATCCCCAGTCTATCTCATATTCCTACAGCAACCTTGTGAGCTGGGTTTTCTTACCCCTGTTTTCCAGATAGGAATACTAAAGATCAAAGTGAGAAGTCACCATCTACTAGTTACCATCTAGTTTGGAGCAAATATATCATTTCCAAAGCCTGGGTTTTTTTTTGTTTTTGTTTTTGTTTTTGTTTTTCGAGACAGGGTTTCTCTGTGTAGCCCTGGCTGTCCTGAAACTCACTCTGTAGACCAGGCCGGCCTTGAACTCAGAAATCTGCCTGCCTCTGCCTCCCAAGTGCTGGGATTAAAGGTGTGCGCTACCACTGCCAGCTAAGCCTGTTGTTCTTAACCTGTATTTTCAGGATGATGATTCAGTTGAATTGGTTAAGAAAAGATACAGAAAGCTGCAGGTGGTGGCACATGCCTTTAATTCCAGCACTGGGGAGAAGAGAAGGGAAGAGGACAGCAGATCTCTGACACGAAGGCTAGCCTGGTCTACACATCTAATTTCAGGACAGCCGGGGCTACACGGAGGAACCTTGTCTTGAAAAACCAATTAAAAAAAAAAAAAAAAAGATAGAGGGCTGCAAAGATGGCTCAGCAGGTAAGGGTGCTTGCTGCCAAACATGAGTACCTGAGTTCAGTCCCTGGGCTGCACATGATGGAGAGTACTGACTTCTGCAAGTGTCCCCTTCTCCATGTGCATGCCACGGCTTGCGTGTTCCCACAGACAGGCAGACAGACAGACGAGTAAAAACTTAAAAACTGCAACAACAAATGAATTCAGTGTAGTATCATTTGCTCCCTATCAGATTGTGAAAGGACGAATGACTTCTTTGAGGGGAAAAAAAGATCACAGTATTACACTGAAGTTCATGTAATTTCAGAGTTGGGAGAATTTAGAAGCCAGTTCACATGACACAACAAAGTCAGGGTTTCTGTTATCAGCTTGATAGGCTGTTACCCAGTGTTCAGTAGAAAAAGCAAAGGGTTGGGAATATCTTCCCTACTAGATCTCAGCCCTGTCAGTCATTATTTAGTAATAAAACTAAATCACTTTATTCCACTCAGTTTTCTTAGCAATTAATTAAATACATTTTCCCAGAGCATTGTTGGACAGATGAACGGAGACAGGTATAGAGATTAATCCTGTCATAGAGGAGTATAATGGTGGTTTTACTTAGTTTCTTTTTATAGCATAGCTATTTAGTTTCTGGATTGTCATCAACTAGAAGGTCTCCCTCTGTATAGGTTTTAGCAACATCTTGAGTTTAAACCTTAGTGGTCAAATGAAATGTGCTTCCCCCCAACCCCCACCTTTCTCTTGATATCTTCACAGATACCCGATTCCAGTTGAAGGAATTAGAGATAAAGGAGGAAAATTTTGTTCTATGTTGAGCTGGGAAGCTGGTGTGAGACAACTGTGTGAATCTCAAGAACTATTGATATTGAATGAGTGGGTCAAAGATGTCTTTCAATTTATAATGTGAAGCTCTGTCCGATGATGGAACACGGAGACACTATAAAAACAGCCAAACAGCTTTCCTTGAGCACTCAGCCTCTTTTGGGGCTGTGGGGACTAACTTCGGTTTCGTCTGTTCAGATGGCCGCGAGATGGCGATGGGGAGCTCGTATGCCGCTTGCGGGACACTCCTGGTCCACCCGATCGGCAGACAGACTACAACTCCCGGGGTGCTCTGAGAAGGGAGGCGGGGTCTTCTGGTAGGAACGCGAGGGCGGGTCTTCCGGGTGTATGTTTCCGGCGTCGGCGGCCGCGGCCGGGGACGGTGTGAGAGCGGTAAGATGGCGGCCGCAGCAGTGGTGGAGTTCCAGAGAGCTCAGTCTCTACTCAGCACCGACCGGGAGGCCTCCATCGACATCCTCCACTCCATCGGTAAAGGTCCTGGCGCTGACCCCGCGGCTCCGCCGTCCCGGCGCGGCCTGTGTCGGTCGCAAGCGGCGGAGAGGGGCCGGGCTAGCCGGCTATGGTGCTGCTGACTCACTGTGTGTGAGGGGGGCCGGGCTGGGGGCGCAGGCCGCTCGGGGCCCCCGGGAGCCCTATGGCTTCCAATCGGGCGGGAAGCCCCGAGGCATCCCGCGCGTCCACCTGCTGGCTGCTGACTCACGGTGGGCGCAGCGCAGCGTGGAGAGAGGGCCGGGCCGGGTTCGCTACCCCTAAGGGTCTCCGGTTGTGGCCCGCGCGTGCTGGCCGGGGGCTGAGAGTGGCTGCTGGTTACACACTGGTCGTGGAGTGTGTTCTTGAAAGGTCTGGGCGACTGCCGCTCAGGACTGACATTTCCCGCCGTTGTTATCAGCACAGGTTGCTCCGGGTGGGAGCGCGAGAGCTTCTCTTGGAGTTTTCTTCCGGGACGCTGTGAGCTGCTTGCTTACCCCCAGCCCTCAGCAGCAGACTCCAGCAAAAGAGGACCACTTTTGGGGTGTGGGAAGTTGAGGAGTGCCACACACTTCAGATTTGTATTTTGTAGAGGTGGCGGAGACGATCCTCTGTCCGGCGTAGACTGTGAGGCAGAGTCCTCGGAGTAGGACCGCCGGGACAGGAGGTGACTAATTTTTCCCAGTAAGGGTTGAAGTTAGTTCTGAGAGTCTGTTGTTCAGGGAACTTTTTGGAAGCGGCGGGCCGCACATTGCTGGAGAAAAAGAAAAATTTAACACCATAGTGTGATTGTCTTAAACCTGAGGGCAACAAGAAAGTTGAAATAGGAAACTCCAGCCGGTCGCTTTCTACTGGGATTCAGATATGAACAGAAATAAATGAGTGATGGCAGAGAAGGCCTTTTAATATTCAGTCCTGAAGGGTTCAGTTAGGGAATGAGCTTCCTCTTGTGATAATGTGAGCTTTTAAATGGAGCCTGGGATGATTCGGATCGGATCAACAAGTAGTTCGTGAATGCAGGTATATGAGGGACTTCCAGGATTGTTGGTACTTACGGTGATTTACTGAGTCTGTTGAATTTCAGTACTCAAAACTGAAGAAAGAAAGGACAGTGTCAACAGCTTGATGTCCTTATCTTTGAGGATACTAGAAAGGAGAGGAGATGGAGATCACAGTGCATTTTGAAGGAATTATATTATATTATGGAGTGTTTTATTTTGAAGTTCTGATCATGTCAGTTTTAGCACAGAGTACCAGAGTCATCCCATTGTTTTTACAAAGATATTTTTTTTTTGTGATCACATGTTAATATTTAGAACTGATCTGAGGAGCATGAGAGGTGGGGTTTTTTTTTTTTTTTTTTTGTGTGTGTGTGTGCTTAGTGCCTAATTTGTTTGCCTTTCAGAAAGTAGAAATTACTGATAAACATTGCCATTAGAGTATTTCACCTTTATAAGACCCATTATGAACTTTAGCCTATTTTCCAAATGAAACTACCAAACAAATAAGGGGGGAAACCTTCTGAAGAAAAGTGAAATACAGATACTATAAAAAGAGAAAGAAAAAAAGTAGTGGTTGCTCACTTTACTAAGAGTCCCCTGCAAGCCTCCGTGTTAGAGCAAGCTTGAGTCATGGGTGACAGCATTACTTTTTCCGGAGTCCATCATGAAGTATCAAAATCTTGGGTTTTGTCAAGTCATGATGCTTTTTTAGAGCATTGGTAACTAGTCATGGTTACCAAAACAAGCACAGCAAACTTTGGAAAGCATATTTGAGGTTCAAGCAGTTGAATAATTATTAACAGTTGAAAGTAGGACAGATAAAAAGTTACTTTAACAGGACCTGAATCTGTCATGAGGCAGCAGTCTGTCCTGAGTGTGACTGAAGCTTTGATAGGTGTTTCTCTAGGTTTTATAGAATTGCTTATTTTTGATACAGTCCTTCAGCTAAAGCTTTTTGTAGACTTAAAGTTTGTTGAAAGACTTGCTTTATAGTAATCAATAACTTTGTAATTTGATTTTAGTTTGTGATAGGTGAACGCACAGGCATGTTTTAAAAAAATCTTAATACAGCACAGTTACTAGCATGGGGCTCATCATAACTGGGAAGTATTTACTTTAATTTTACTTTAAGCAAGCACAACAGAAATTTCAAGTGTTGGTGGGTGAGGTGAATTCTAAGGGATTGACTAAAAAGGCATACTTAAAGTGAAGAATCTTATTTCTTTTACTATTAATATGAGGCATATCCTATAGATATTTGGTCATTTTACTTTAAAGGTTTTTTTTTTTTTTTTTAGCCCTTAGTTGTTTGCTAGTTTCATTCGGAGAATAGGCTAGAGTTCATAATGATCTTATAAGGGTCAATTTTCCTTTGCTTCATTTTTTTTTTATCATAATTTTAAGAGTTCATTTTCTTTTCTTAGTGAAGCGTGACATTCAGGAAAATGATGAGGAGGCAGTCCAGGTCAAAGAGCAGAGCATCCTTGAACTGGGGTCTCTCCTGGCGAAGACTGGACAAGCTGCTGGTAAGTCTTACAAATGGATTGTACCTTTAATGCTGTTGTCTGAAATGCCAGATGGAGTCTCTCAGAACACAAGATGGTATCTAACACCCAGTTCATTTGTGGAATTCAGTTTTATTTTCCTGACAACTTGATCTTCAGTTTTGAAGCACAAAAGTGTAGAGTTTTATTCTATAGGTGAGGGAAAGTCCTGTTTTTGTTGGACTATGGTAATCTGCAACTTGTTCTTTGTTTTGAGTTCTCACTATTTCCTTACCTGTCTACAGCAGCAGTCTTCAGCAAGACTAGTTCTTCATTGACTAGTTAAAGGGAGTGACTTTAGGCCCTTCACTTAAAATGGCTGCAGAGTTTGTATCCAAGTGACTCACTTTTTTCTGATGTAGAATGAGTAAGACATTAAATAATGCCTTTTAAAGGTGACTTCTTTGGTACCTGGCACTTTTGCATATTGTTGTCCAGACATCCAAGTGGTAATTGAACCATTAGCTGGTTGGGTTGAGAAGATAGATGGATGATGACCAATAAAGTAATAATATCATAAGCTTGTTTAAACTTAAAAATGGGTAATTTGTGTCACTTTAAAGTGAACTTAGAGGGGCTGAATAGGTGGCTCAAGAGTTATGAGTACTTGGTGCTCTTGTAGAGGATCCAGGATTTGGTTCCCAGCGCCTACACAGTGTCTCACAACTGTCTGTAACTCCAGTCTCAGACATGCATATGGTGCGCAGATGTACATTCATGCACGTAGCATAAATAAATAGTAAAAGAAGTTAAAGTGAAATTAGAATTTATTTGATTAGAATGAAGTGAGTTCTGCTAAGTCACCTCATAAGTCTCTCTCTCTTTTTTTTTAAGTTCATGTAAGTTTAGTTTAGTTTAGTAAGCCAAGAGAATGGTGGAGATAGTATAACAAAAATTCTTAAACTTGGATGGAGAGGTGGCTCAGTGGTTAACATCACTGACTGCCCTTCCAGAGGTCCTGAGTTCAATTCCCAGCAACCACACGGTGGCTCACAACCATCTGTAATGGGATCCAATGCCCTCTTCTGGTGTCTCTGAAGACAGTGACAGTGTATACAATAAAATAAATCAATCTTAAAAAAAATCTTGGACTTATAAACTAAGAACTTTTGCAACTAATGATAATTTATCTTTTAAATTACCACCTCAATCAGTAGAAAGTTAAGTAAAGATGTGGGTGGTTCATGTCTGTTATTCAGCACTTGGGAGGCAGAGGCAGGCTGATCTTTGTAAGTGTGAGACTAACCTGGTCTGTGTAGTGAATTCTAGGATAGTCAGGGTTATATAGTGAGAATCTGTCTCAAGAAAACAACAAAAACAACCTTGTGTCTAATATATATAGTGAGTGTTTCAGTAATGTTTTTCTAGTGAGGTACTGAAACCCCATTTCATGCCTTTCTCCTTTATTCTTGCTTCTCTGATATATGATTAGTTAGGCAGTATAATGCTTTACTCGTTGGATATTTTTTTCCCTTTGAGATAGTGACTTTCTGTGTAGCTCTTTTTTTTTGTTTTTGTTTTTGTTTTTTTTTTTTGTTTTGTTTTGTTTTTTTTTTTTTGATACAGGGTTTCTCTGTGTAGCCCTGGCTGTCCTGGAACTCACTCTGTAGACCAGGCTGGCCTCGAACTCAGAAATCTGCCTGCCCCTGCCTCCCAAGTGCTGGGATTAAAGGCGTGCGCCACCACCGCCTGGCTCTGTGAAGCTCTTGATGTCCTGAAACTTTTTTTTTTTTTTTTTTTGATTTTCAAGACAGGGTTTCCCTGTGTAGTCTTGGCTGTCCTGGAACTCACTTTGTATACCAGGCTGGCCTTGAACTCAGAAATCCGCCTGCCTCTGCCTTTCAGGTGCTGGGATTAAAGGCGTGCGCCACCACCACCCGGCGTCCTGAAACTTACTAGGTGGAACAGGCTGGCTTTAAACCTGCAGAGATCTACCTGTCTTTGCCTCCCATAAAGGTGTGTAGTACCACACCTGGCCACTTGCTGGAATTTTATAGGTGAAATATTATAGTTTGCAAAAACACTTCTAGACTACTTTTCTAAGACAGTTTGATTCTTATTGGTCAGTATTCACAGACTAGAAATCATAAGGAGGACTTGAAGCTTGTTGTATTTACCTATCTATGCGATAATTATTTGATAGATCTGTTGACTTTTAGCTTTGAAAACATGTCGATTCCCTTAATCTCCAATTTTGCGTTATTGTGCATTTCATAGTTACCTAGCACTGTGCTAAGTACCCTGCCTGAAAAGTCTACCATAGGATCACTGGTGGAAATATTATTAGGAGGTTAATGTATTACATAAAGTATGATGTATAGTGATCATTGAGAGTAGTTTTGAGCATTCGCAAACAAGATGCCTAAGCTCAGGGTCTGTGGAAATTTTCTTGGAAAACTTGAAAAGAGTCTGCTGAGTTTGTTAGATTCTAAGAAGGAGATTCTGATCATTAATTGCAGATAATTCCAATGAAATTAGGAATGATTTTCAGAAATTAAAATAAATATACAGACGTGGAAAGAAACTGAGTATATCTAAGAATAAACACTCAATACTAATTGATTAAGATAGGAAAGGAGATTTAAAATAAGATCAGATCATTTGTTCCTCTGTTAAGGTGAGAATAATTAGTACTTGGAAAATAATGCTAGCAGATACTAGTGACAAAGGCAGAATATTTAGTTCATATTTCACTTCTGCCTTTTCTAGGAAGGAAAATGATTTTCAAACAGAAAAGATAGAAATAACATCAGAAAGAATTAAAGACAAGGTAGGTGAGAGAAGAGAGAGAACATGGTCCTTCTAAGTTTCTCTTGCCTCTGACATTTTGTTTGTTGAAGTCAAAGGAGCACTAGCAGATGTGAGTGCAGAGCCACTTAATCAGGGAAGTCATGGAGGGCAAAGTATTTGAACACTGAGCTAGCAAATGGTATTCCACCTTTTAGAAAGCTAATACGTGGAAAATCAAGCAAGATATTATAAATTAGCCAGGGTGGTGGTGGTGCTTGCCTTTAATTCCAGCACTTGGTAGGCAGAGGCAGGAACTCCATGAGTTCCAGGACAGCTTCTCTGCAGAATGAGTTCCGGTGCAGCCGGGGCTACAAAGAGAAACCCTGTCCCAAACAAAACAAAAGAAAATAAACAAACAAAAAGTTACTACAAAATGAAATTAATGACCTAGGATAGGTGATTAATTAGGAGATTTTAATTAAAACTGGGTTATTTTGAACAAAATATTCCAGTCTCACCTTCAAAACTAGTAAATTTGCAGGGGACATGCCATCTGCCTTTGCAAACAAAGTTTAATTGAATATGGTCACGTCTATTTCTGTGTTTATGACTGTTTGTATTGCAGTGGAGTCATTTATAAGCTGCTACCATCTAAGACCATATAACCTTGCAAAGCTAAAAATATTACTGTCTGGCTTTTCACAGAAGTTTGCCAACTGTAGAGTAGAAGAATGAGATAGAATATATATTTGATGTGAGTAGGCTATTTTATATTTTGCCTGAGTATTAAATGATAGGTATAGGTTATATATTTACAGTAGGCTGAATAATTATTGAAATATATTAATAATTGTTTCCAAACTTGAGAAATCATACTGATTTGTTTTTGATTTTTTTTTTGATCAATATCTGGTTCCTATGGTTAAAGCCATAGCAGAAGGTGTGTTACTTTTGTAGTCAATACAGAGTAGATTTAAGAGTCAGAGTTACTGCCAAAGCTAGGAAGATTAGTTTAGTTATGAAGGTAACTAAATATATGTATATTCATTCATACATATATATATACACATCCATATACATCCATATATATCCATGGACTTAATGGACTTAGTGTGAACTAATAATGCCATCTTACTGCTGGGTTATAGAGATATACTCCTATAATCCCAGCAGATAAGAGTTGGAGGCAGGAGTTTTGTGAGTTTGATACTAGCCTGTGCTGCACAGTGAGACCTTTTCTCAAAAAAACACTTCCCCTCACTTTTTAAAAGAACTGCTTTGCTGGGCAGTGGTGGCGCCCACTTTTAATCCCAGAATTTGGGAGGCAGAGGCAGGTGGATTTCTGAGTTTGAGGCCAGCCTGGTCTACAGAGTGAGTTCCAGGACAGCCAGGGCTACACAGAGAAACCCTGTCTCGAAAAACAAACAAACAAACAAACAAACAAACAAACAAACAAACACACACTGCTTTGTAGTAGTTGTGTGGTAGCCAATTTTGCCCTACTCTGAGAACCCTCTTTGAGCATTTTCTTCAGTCCTAGTTACCACAAGCATATCAGAAATTCTTTTACCAACATAAGTTAACTCAGGAAAGTGACTAAGGGGATAAGTCATTGGAAACAGAGACACTGGAGGAACATTTGAAACAGTAACGATCGATCTTTTAGCTTTTAGAACAGGAAGGTTGAGGAAATGTGAATGATAACTAGTTACCTTAAAATATTGGAAGACAGTGGAAGGAAATATGATTTGCTAAAAAAAAGATACAGATTTGTGTCAAAAAATTCTTTGATCAAGATTGGAATAGGCTGCTTTTTGAACATATTAAGTCACTAAAATCACAGTTATCAAACATAATAGAAAAATATGGAAGAAAGATTATTGTGCCAGACTAGTTTTATAAATAAATAAAGCCATCATGAATTAGGGGCATATGTATCTCAATAGTGGAGTACATGCCAGCTAGGTGCTCCTCCAGCCTCTACAGGAACAATCCATGCTTGTATAGAATAATTAAAATTTGCATAAATACAGTATGGTGTGTGTGTATGTGTGTGTGTGTGTGTATGTGTGTATGTATGCGTATGCATGTAGACAGAGTCTCATTTCTGTTCTTTGGAGACAGGATATCTCTCCGTAGTTCATGCGGTGTGCCAAACTCACTGTGGAGTTTTGAACTCACTCACTGGGATCCTACTGTCCTAGCTTCCTAGTGCTGGGGCTAGGATTTTTTTTTTTTTTTTTTTTTTTGTTTGTTTGTTTGTTTGCTAAGAGCAAGAGGGATTTATTTTGCCAGTTGTTCCAGAGCTTTTGCTTGTTATAGTAGGGAGGGCACAAGTTGAACAGAACTGTTCAACTCAGGGTAAACAGGAGAGAATGGAAGCAGAGAGAAGGGCCCAAGAAGGAATTTGAAAAGAGAAAAAAGTTTACTGTTGACTGGTGTTTGTATGGAAGACTCAGTAGTTCCTTAGCTGAGCCTCTAAGGGCTGTATAGAATTTATGGAGGTTAGCAGACACTCAGGTGGACTTCTGGCCTGAAGGCACCTTGAAAGTAGGCTCATAGTGAATATATGAGCATAAATGATAATGCAGAATAGCAAGAAGTCTTAGACATTGGGAATCAAGTCCATCCTGGGGAGTGAAGGGACGGGTATTTCCATTCTGTGTAGCTCTTCTTTAGCACCTCACATAGTTCTGTGCATCCTCTGACTTTAGCAGATGAGGGTTTCAAGGACGAGGAATTTCTGTTTTCTGGAGGGCAAAGTTTGCTTGCCCTGAATTAGAGTTCTCAGGAGGATGAGTCTACAATTAGAGAATATTAAAAAGACACTGGCACTAGGATTGCTTCAACCTACATTCCCAAAATACTTCTTGTTTAGTTAAAGCATTTTCTAGGGGTTGGAGAGATGGCTCAGTAAAGAATGCTTGTTATTGTTTCAGAAGACCCAAGCTTGATTTTCACCACTCACAACCACCTGTAACTCTAGCTCTAAGGGCGTCTTGAGTTCTTTGATCTTTGACCTCTAAGGACATTTGCTCTTATTTGCAGGTGCACACATTTAATTAAAAACAATAAAAATAAATCCTAAAAACATTGTCTCTGGGTGGTGGTGGCACGCATCTCTAATCCCAGTATTTGGGAAGGAGGGGCAGGTGGATCCTTGAGTTTGAGGCCAGCCTGCTCTACAGAGTGAGTTCTAGGACAGCCAGGGCTACACAGAGAAACCCTGTCTCAAAAACAAAACAAAACAAAACAAAACAAAGCATTGTTTAATTTTTCTTGTTTAACAAGCACCTCTCTATTGCTATTAAAGTCACTCCCTTAGATTTCCTGAACTGCCCTCTATCTATCTATCTATCTATCTATCTATCTATCTATCTATCTATCTATCTATCTATCTATCTATCTATTTTTTGGTTTTTTGTTTTTCGAGACAGGGTTTCTCTGTGTAGCCCTGGCTGTCCTGGAACTCACTTTGTAGAACAGGGTGGCCTCAAACTCAGAAATCCACCTGCCTCTGCCTCCCAAGTGCTGGGATTAAAGGCGTGCGCCACCACCGCCCGGCTCCCTCTATCTTTTAAAAGGGAGAAGAAAGCTTTATGTTTGGTTGGGTTTTTGAGATGGGTTCTCTGTGATGGACAGCGGACAGCTTTATAAGTCATTACTTCAGACTTAGGTTTTGGAGATTTGTGAGGATTTTTTTTTAGGCCCCCCCCCCCCCAAGGTTTCCTCTGTGTAGCCCTGGCTGTCCTGGAACTCACTCTGTAGACCAGGCTGGCCTCGAACTCAGAAATCCGCCTGCCTCTGCCTCCTGAGTGCTGGGATTAAAGGCGTGCGCCACCACTGCCCTGGCTCTTGTGAGGAATTTTTAAAGTGTATAATGAAACTTATTAAGGACGAGTCATCCTGATATCACTGTGGCAAAGAAGGGTTATTGCTGAAAGGCCACACAGGGACACTTTAGAAGCCTGGAGTTGGAAACCTCTGTCTGAGGGAAACTGCTAAGGCATAGATTTGGAGGGTGAAAAGACCATTGTGACTTGATATTTGCTGGTTGTGATTTTGACCATAATGGCAGGTGCACAGCATAATTCCTGTTTTATAAAAGTCTTCTTGATAACAGAAGCACTTTACTGTGTTTCTTTCATTTAAATGGATAAATGATGCAGATGGGCCATTCTCAGGTTTTCACAGTGATCCAGAGAATAAGTGGGAGTGGAGTTCATACAACCTTTGTAGCTGATGACATTGTTGGTGTTCTATTACCTGCTGTGAGTTAAAAAAAAATTAAGACAGCATCTCATACTGTAGACTTGGAACTCATTATGTGACTGGCCTCAGAGTCACAATAATTCTTGTGCTTCCTGCTTAAGTGCTAGGATTACAGATGTGACCTACCACCACACCTGGCTTTGATGGGAATTGTATGTTCCATTAGACTGAAGCCAGGTATGATTTTTATTATAGTGGCTCAGTTTTCTTAAATAGAGTTTAATGGAGTTTTAAAAAAAAACAATGTATTTACTTGTGTCTATTTGGGGGATACATGCATGCCATGTGCTTGTGTAGAGCTTAAGACACAATTGGCAGGAATTGGGTCCAGGGGTTTAAGGTAGGCCATCAGACTTAGCAGCAAGCACCTTAAGCCCTTGAGGCCCAGCTTTTTAAATGAAGATTTTTGTTTCTAATACTACATTTTATTTTCTGAATTGCCATCCACACAGAGCTTGGAGGACTCCTGAAGTATGTACGACCTTTCTTGAATTCCATCAGTAAAGCTAAAGCAGCTCGTCTGGTTCGGTCTCTTCTTGATCTGTTTCTAGATATGGAAGCAGCTACAGGGCAGGAGGTAAGTTATATTAATGATAGGAAGCAGATAGTATGGAGAGAAGTGTGTTTCAGTGAAAGATGCCTGCTTACTTCACTGTGGTACTGTGTGGAAGGGACAGCTGGGAGGATGCTCAGGACTTATCATGTCAGTTTCTCTTTGTTACAGGGCATTTGATACTTTGAGTCTGTTCCATGCTTTGCTTTGTAAGTGGAGATTGTCAGTGGTCCCTGGAATCCTCATTACATCAGGGTCACAAACTGATTCTTGTCTTTGAGGTATTGTATTGCCACACCTTTGTAATGTTTTCTGTGTCTGTGGTACCTTTCATCTTGTGTCACGAAGTTTCTTATGAGTACCAGTTAAGCCTTGTGGCATCTTTTCTTGTATGTTTTGTATGGCTTATGTGCCTTTATTAAGGGGTGAGCATCCATCTGTTGTGTTTCATGTGTTGGGAAGTGACTGATGTTTTTATACATGTTACTTACAAGTTTAAACTGGACTTTGAGCTGTTCAAAAGAGGTCCTCTCTGGAACCAGTATTTACTGAGTGCCTTTAGTAATACTATAGCCAGTAGGGATAAAGTCAAAAAAATACAGCAATACTCTCATGAAGATTACATTTTAAGAGGGAAGGCAGATAATATATAAGATGTATGATAATACATAAAGTCAAGGGCTGGAATTGCTAGTTGCTTATACGTCTGACTATCTTAGGTATATCTTAGGTGAACTTGCAGGTAAAAACAAAATTCCACAGTAGTATATTGGACTGAGTGAGGGATTTCAGAAATCCAGGACACATGGGTCCTACTTTGGAATTACATTTTGTTTAGTCTGTTTTCTTGTTTTGATGCTTTTTTATTTTTTAAGATTTATTTATTTTTTATTTACTTATTTATGTGTATTAGTGTTTTGCCTGCATGTATGTATATGTACTACATATGTGTCTGGTGCTCTTTGAGGCCAGAAATGAGCATTCGATGCCCTGGAACTAGTCTTATGGATTGTAGTGAGCCCTTATGTGGGTGCTGAGAACTGAACTCAGGTCCTTTACAAGAACAGTCTGGGCTCAGCACCACTGAGCCATCTCTCCAGCCCCACTCTGATGAAGCCAAGCTATCACCTTTATTCCTTGTTTCTGGTTTATGATAGTAGCTCAAAAATAGATAATATTTTTTTAGATAAATATAGATAGAATATAGATAAAAATAGATAAAAATATTTAGATAAATATTTTTGAATCAAAGTATAGTTATTTGGTGAATTAAAGAAATATACTTTTTAGAAATGTGTTTTTTAAAATTTTTATTTATTTAGTTTTTTATCAAGTCTTAAACTTGTTTTCTAAATTGTTCTTTGTATTCATGGGTTCATCTTTGGTCTTATCTTTCTTAAGATAAGAAATTCTACTTGAATGTTGGCTTCTGACTAATAAATGCTACTTTGAACTTTTTAGGTTAAAAATAATTTTTTTCAGTTTTTTTTGTTTGTTTGTTTTTGGGTTTTGGGTTGTTTTGTTTTGTTTTTTGTTTTTTTGTTTTTTGTTTTTGTTTTTTGGTTTTTGAAGACAGGGTTTCTCTGTATAGCCTTGGCTGTCCTGGAACTCACTAGGTAGACCAGGCTGGCCTGGAACTCAGAAATCTGCCTGCCTCTGCCTCCCAAGTGCTGGGATTAAAGGCGTGCCCCACCACCGCCCGGCTTGTTTTTGTTTTTTAAAGACAGTCTCACTATGTATCCTTGGCTAAACTGGAACTCACTATGCTCACTATGCTGACCCAGACTGGCTTGGGATTCAGAGAAATCCACCTGCCTCTGCTTCTGGAGTGCTAGGATTAAAAGCATACGCAACCAGGCCTTTAATCCTTAGTCCTTTGTGGAAGTTCTCAGCTCATAACTTGGTGCTCTTTATTTGATCAATGGGACTTACTGGCCTTTGTTACATGGCTCCATGTTTGGGTGCTCTCTCTCTCTCTCTCTCTCTCTCTCTCTCTCTCTCTCTCTCTCTCTCTCTCTCCCCCCCCCCCTTCTGTTTCTGTCCATTGTAGTTGTTCATTTCGCCAATTAATGACCTTCCTTCCTTTTCTTATAGTAAAGGGAAGTACTTGGGCTTGTTGTAGAAAAATTAAATACTTAATTTGTCCTTTTTAGAGGTGTCTCACTATGTAGTCCCGACTGGTCTGGAATTTGTTAGGTATGCCAGCCTGGCCTCAAACCAATAGAGATCTTCCTGCATCTGCTTTCCTAGGACTACCCATGACAGGCTCATTTGTTCTTCAGAATCAGGCTTTCATAGCTCAGGCTGGTGTGAAACTTGACATCCTCTTTTAGCTTTCCAGGTGCTGCCATTAGAGGCGTGCACTACCATACCTGGCTGCATTTTGTCATGTTTGTATGTGTGTGTAACTTTATTGTTTAGTAAAGACTTTTTTTTTTGACAATTAGCCATTTAACTTTTATCAAAAAAAAATTCTGTCTATTCCATTGATTGGATTTTTTGATAGTTTTCGTGGGTTATAGGTTACTTGCTATTAAAAAAATTCTACTTTGTGTGTGTACCCATGTTGTGTGATGCATGTGTGGGGGTCAGAGGACAGCTTTCTGGATTATAGGCGTGTGCTACCACACCTGACTTCCATACTTTCTTTCTCCTTGCCTCCCCCAACCTTTTCTTTTCTTCTTCTTTTTTCCTCTCTTCTTCTGTCTTCTCTTCTCTTCTTTCTTTCTTTCTTTCTTTCTTTCTTTTCTTTTTTTTTTTTTTTGAGATAGGGTTTTTATGTGTTGTCCTGGAACTGAGGAGACCTGCCTGCCTCTGCCTTCTGAGTGCTATGATTAAAGGTGTGCACCATTACCGCCTGGCTTTATATTAGTTTTCTTTTTAGCTATTTTGTCTTTTATTTTTTAATTTTTTTTTTTAATATTTTCTTGTTTTCTTTAGAGACCATCTTACTGTAGCCTTGAACTTAAGAGATCTGTGTGCCTCTGCCTCTTGAGTGCTAGGATTAAAGGTGTGCACCAACACTGCCTGGCTTATTTTCAAAGGTATTTTACCAACTAGCATTCTAAAAATTTTATATCTTTTCTGTTCTTGCTTAAGCCTTCAGTGGCTCTGCACTGTCAGCTTTAGGTAATTCATGGCTTTCTGGAACACAATACACTACAGCACCTTGAGCTCCCCTTTCTGGATACTGTTTCAGGCTTGGTTTGCCGAGAACCTATCTGCTCTTCATGTGTGGTTTTCCTTCTGTAATTCTGTCTCAGGTTTACTTTCTTGGACATTTTTTCTTATTAATGTTGATGTGATCTTGGCTTCTTCAGTGACCTACATTGTATTTTATACATGTTATATTTCTGATTTTTTTTTTTGCCTTAAACGACAATTATGCATTTGCCTTATCATCTTTAACATAGTTTCACTCAGGAATTCTACCTGGAGGTAACTCAAGGCTTTCCTCATTCCCAATACATGTCACATTCTATGGTTATTTAAATTTTTTTTTAGATTTGTTTTATGTGCATAAGTGTCTTGCCTGCATGTACATATGTGCACTATGTGTGTTCAGTGCCTGAAGAGGTCAGATGAGAATGTTAGATCCCCTGAAACTGGGATTACAGGCAGTGAGCAGCTGCCATGTAGGTGCTGGGAACCAAACCCAGGTCTCCTTCGAGAGCTGCCAGTTGTTTTTAACAGCAGAGCTCTCTTTCTGGCCCCTGAGAGTAGTTTGTCTTAAAGGAATTACATAATTAGTACTTGAAGGAGAAGGAATATCAGGCCTTGGGTGTTCAGAAAATATTTTCTTGAATTAAGATCTGAGGCTTTTTTTTTTTTTAACTTACTGATTTTATATGTATGGATGTTTTGTGTACATGTGTGTTTGTGCACCAGGTTGTGTCCTCAGAAGTTAGAAGAGGTTGGTGAATCCTTGGGGACTGGAGTTAGACAGTTGTGAGCCCCTGTGAAGGTGCTGAATGTTGAACCTGGGCCCTCTAGAAGAGCAACCAGTGCTCTTAACTGATTAGCCATCTCTTCAGCCCCTAGATAGGGTTTTATTTAATGGACATATGAATATACCTCCTTTCCTTGTCTAGATGACTCACAAGTTTTTGTTGTGGGGAAATTGATACAATGTTTATTCTTGGCTCTTTAAAATTCTCTGGTAATGTGAAAACATAAAGAAGAAAGGCATAGATGGCTCACTCTTTTAGAACTGTTGAGGTCTGAGGATATTGTTAAGGGAGCTAGACTTGTGTTAAAGAGCTTTGTATCAATAATACAGGAGGGAGGGGTTGGTGGAATGGCTTATCTGGTAAAGATGCCTGCTGCCAAGCCTGATAACCTTATATCCATCCTTGGTATCCACATGGTGGAAGGAAAAACTAAGTCACTGAGACAAAATAACTATGTAGCAAGCTCCATGATCTTTACATTTTTTTCTCTGGGACTGGCACTGGTTTCTTAATTATTATCATAGATGAAGCAAACCAATATACTCAGTAATTGAAAATAGATTTCAAATTCATTTGTAAGGCAGAGAAACTTTCTTGTTCTAGGAGAGTGTCTGTAGTGACCTTAACTGAAGTCCTGGTTGAAGGAGAAAGAACTCTGGGGGCAGGGAAAGCTGATACATGACCTTGTGAAACTAGCTTAACATCTGGATTATCAGGGAAATGAAGGTGGGTGAGATGCTAGAGTAGACTCAGCTGTCTCTTGCTTAGGACTATTTTGGAGTTTTTTATTTTATGTGCATTGATGTTTTGCCTGTACGTGTGAGGGTATTAGATTCCCCTGGAACTGGTGTCACATGTGGGTCCTGGGAATTGAACTTGGGTCCTCTGAAGAGCAGCTAGTGCTATTAACTGCTGAGCCATCTCTTCAACCCCTTGGAGTATTTATTGAAGTACAACATAGTATAGAGGAATGTACCAGTTTCTCAGCATTCATTTTGTGTTATTTGGAAAAGTACTCCATTTTCTTATCCCCACAAGTTATATATGACTTAAGACTATTGTATTTTTCTTGTTAAAAATATTCAAAACAGCCAGGTGGTGGTGGTGGCAGCAGTGTATGCCTTTACTTCCAGGACTCAGGAGCAGAGGCAGGTGGATCTCTGTGAATTGGAGGACAGCCTGGTCTACAGAGCTAGTTCTAGAGTAGTCAAGGCTACACAAAGAAACTGTGTCTTGGAAACACAGAAAAAAAAATCAGAATATTTTCAGTTTATCCATATCATGAATATATCTTGAATTTGTCTTTTTATAACATACTGCAGAACTTTTAAGGTTGTGATTGGCTTGCTTTTAGTTTAGTTTTTGTTTTGTGGGGATCATTTGTATTTAGCATTGGAGATTAAGTAGCCACCAGGGGGCTTCAGTGAGGAGTTAGTTAGAATTCATTAGCCTAGTCCTAGTGAATTGTCTCAGTGTTGTTTGTCAGTCTCATCATGTTAGATTATTCTCTTCAGTTTTCCTCTCTCACAGCATCTCTCAGAAGAACTTTAAATTTACAAAAGAACCCATTGCCTTAGCAGTTCTCCAGAAAGTTCAGTTTCTCTTTCATCGCCTTGTAGTCTTATTAGCAACCTTTTAAAAAAAGATTTATTTTATTTATATGAGTACACTGTCAGTGTCTTCAGATACACCAGAAGATGATATCAGATGGCTGTGAGTCACCATGTGGCTGCTGGGAATTGAACTCAGGACCTCTGGAAGAGCAGTCAGTGCTCTTAACCGCTGAGCCATCTCTGTAATCCCTAGCTTCTCCTTTAATATAAACTAAGTTTACTGTATTTGTTTTTCTGTGTGAATGATAATAGTGTTTAGGAGAAAGAGTGAGCTAGATGTTTTGAGCCTCCCAGCTGTTAGGAATGAAGCTTTTTGTGTGTGTGGAGTTTTACCTCTTTTTACTAGCATAGTCACAGTGTTTACGATACAGTTGTGCTTTCTGTGCTTTAAAGACACCTACAATGTCATAAAAATAGACATTCCAGGACTATGTGTTAAAAATTCTGAATATCTAGTAGGAAGGTAAAAGACTTTTTCCAAAGAACACTTTTGTTACTGAGACAGGGTCTCTGTATTTCCCTGGCTGTCATGGAAGTCACTATGTAGACCAGGCTGTCTGGCCTGGAACTCATAGGGATTTGCCTGCTACTTTCTCCCAAGTGCTGGAACTAAAGGTGTGCATGCCAGGGCCAAAGAATATAATTTTTAAAAGCCAAGTTGCTTCTTGATTACAGCATAAGCATTACATTTTGAGATCTCATGGGTCAGCATCCTACGGACTGTGAATAACATGGGGGATATGAAAGAAGGGAGTTAGAGCTTTCCTGCTTCTAATTGTGCTTAGTTGGAAGAAGGTAAGGGCATCATGTTACATGTATGTCTCTCTTGGCAGGTCGAGCTATGTTTAGAGTGCATCGAGTGGGCCAAATCAGAGAAAAGAACTTTTTTACGCCAAGCATTGGAGGTAGGTGTCTACTAACATTGGCTTCAGATCTGTAGTTAGATAAGATGTAAGTGTAAGTAGTACCACTCTGTCACTTGAGGGTTCTTGACAGTGCTTCCAGTTACAGGAATGTCCCTGCTAGAAGTTCGTTCCCTCCCTCCCTCCCTCCTTCCCTTCCTTCTGTTTTTAGCAACATTGTCTTATTCTACAGCTCAGGATGGCTTCAGACCTTTGGCAAAGTTTTTTGTTTCAGTCTCCCTGAATTCTGGATTTATAGATGTGAGCTACCATGCTTGGTGATTTTCTTTTAAATTATTTTGATTTCTTCTTGAAGTTTTGAGGTACTTTTGCTATTTTGGTATAGAAAATAAGCAGTGCTATGGTATAGTTAACAGTCATTTGGCCATAGTAAGAAATAGTACTGGGCTGAGGTCAGTTGTTGTGTTGAAATTGATGTTATCATCCGATCTTGTATAGAACAGTAAGTGTTCTGTGATTATCAACCTTTGATTTCTTTCTGTGGCTTTTCCCCTTGTTCCCTGTAATCAGTGCCTGTTCTCTTTCCTAGGCAAGGCTGGTGTCTTTGTATTTTGATACCAAGAGGTACCAGGAAGCATTACATTTGGGTAAGTAAACTGGTAGAAATCAAAATAAGACCTCTAAACTAGCTAAATGAGTGGATTCCAAACTTGGTTATTCTTACTGATTATTAATAATCATTTTACTTGTATGTAAGAAGTATTTCAGGTCATTTACAATTTATAAACTAACAAATTTATAAGATTTGTCACAGTAAATTCCTGTTTTAGATTTCTGAAAGACTGGGGTAGATGTGCAGCTCAGTGCTAGTGTTTACCTAGTAGCATGGGAATATATTTCTAGGAAGCCAACTTTTCTCAATTTTATTGACCAGACTTCAGTTTTATGTTTTTTTTTTTTTTTTTTTTTTTTTTTTTTTTCCCCGAGACAGGGTTTCTCTGTGTAGCTATGGCTGTCCTGGAACTCACTCTGTAGACCAGGCTGTCCTCGAACTCAGAAATCCGCCTGCCTCTGCCTCCCAAGTGCTGGGATTAAAGGCGTGCGCCACCACCGCCCGGCCAGACATCAGTTTTAAGCTTTAAATATAAAGTAGTAAAAGTCATTTCATTGAAATAGTAGCTGAATTTTTTTTTTTTTTTAGTTTAGTTTATATATAATATCTTGGTAAATTTCAGATTTAATTTTTTAAATTATACAAATTTTTTATAGGCTACTATAAAGCTTATATATATATGTATATATATATGTGTAATTTTTAATTTTTAGTTTATGTGTATTGGTGTTTTGACTGCATGTATGTCTGTGTGAGGATGTTGGATCCTCTGGACATAAGTTACAGTTGTGAGCTGCCATATGCATTCTGGGAATTAACCTGCATCCTCTGGAAGAGCAGCCAGCATTCTTTAACTGCTGAGCCATCTCTCCATTCCCCTGTAATTTATTTTTTAATATTTATTTTTATGTGTATATATCTATGTGAATATTTTCACATCTGTGCATATCCATGGAAATCAGAAATGTTGGATCCCTGTAGCTGGAGCTACAAGTAGTTGTGAGCTGCCTGATGTAGGTACTGAGATCTGAACTCACAGGTCCGCAGGAAGAGCATTAACTTAACATCTTAACTGCTGAGCCATCTCTCTAGCCCCTGTATTACTATTTGTAATATACTTCAAATCTACTTTATTTTTGTTTCATTTTTGTTTTGGTGGGGGAGGGAGAATACATTTATGCAAATAACACAGTGTGTCTGTGGAGGTCAGTGGACAATTTTTAGGGAGTTGGTTCTTTTCTTCTAACTTGTGGATTCTGAATTGAACTCAAGCTTAGTGACAAGCCATTTTGTTGGCCTTTAGTCTCTTAAAATTTGAAAATGGAGCTGGGCATAGTGAATCATGTTTCTGTCAAAAGTCCACAAATGGGGATGGCTTAGTTGGCCAAATGCTTGTTTGCTGTGCACACACAAGGATCTGAGTTTGATTCCTAGAACTCAAGTACAAGGCCTTCAATCCCATTATTGGGAGACAGAGACAGAGACAGAGACAGAAAGATCCCTGAGGCTTACTGGTCAGTCAGCCTGTCCTAACCTGTGAGGCAGCTCCAAGTCTCATTGAAAGATCCTGTCTCAAGAACACAAGGTGTATAGCTCCAGAGGAACACCGAAATTAGTGGTGGCGAGTTGTATAACTTAGTGACTATGCTGAAACAAACAACCCACTGAATTATATAACTTTGATAAGGTGAGTTCTGGTGACTGGGGAGATAGCTCAGTTTGTAAAAATGCTTGCTATACAAACTTGAGAACCTGAGTTTGATCCCCAGAACTCATGTAAAAAGCCAGACTTCTAATTCTAGTACTAGGGAGAGAGAGAAAGGAGGGAGGAAAAGGAAGAAAGAGAACTGGTTCCTACAAGTTGACCTGGTTTACATATACACACACATACAGAGACATGTCAGGAAATTAAGTGCTTATATTTTTGTAAGTTGGGTATGGTTTTTTTTTTTTTATTGTTTTAATGTTTTTATTAGCATATGATTATATATAATGAGATTCATTATTACATTTTTATAGAGGTCATTCATACTCCTTCTGTTATGCTTTTTTTTTTTTTTTTTTTTTTTTTTTTTTTTTTTTTGGTTTTTTGAGACACGGTTTCTCTGTGTAGTCTGGCTGTCCTGGAACTCACTCTGTAGACCAGGCTGGCCTCGAACTCAGAAATCCGCCTGCCTCTGCCTCCCAAGCGCTGGGCTGTTATGCTTTTTTTTTTTTTTTTGTTTTTTTTGAGACAGGGTTTCTCTGTGTAGTCCTGGCTGTCCTGGAACTCACTCTGTAGACCAGGCTGGCCTCGAACTCAGAAATCCGCCTGCCTCTGCCTCCCAAGTGCTGGGATTAAAGGCGTGCGCCACCACCGCCCGGCACTGTTATGCTTTTTTATCTTTCCCCAATGCTAGTCTCTTTTTGTTCTGATTGGCTTTCCTTTACTCATGTTTTCCTTTGTGATCCAGTGAATTAAATGATCTTTAAATACCCTAGAAATCTCCCATTGCTTGCTGTTGGATTTATTTTATGTGTATAAGTGTTTAACCTGCATGTATTGTGTATGTAAACTGTGTGCATGCCTATGGGTGGTATAAGTCACCATGTGGATACTGGGTTCTCTGCAAGAACAGTAAGTGTTTTTAACCATTGAGCCTTCTTTCCAGTTACATATTTTTTTGAGACAGGTTTTTAAGACAGGCTTCTGTTTTAGCTTTCCTCTGTTAGGATTACAGGCACATGGTACCATGCCTGTCTCTACTTGCTCTTTATAAATAATAATAATAATCATCATCATCATCATCATCATCATCATCATCATCATCATCTCATTTCCCTTATGATTTATTAAGTTAAAAATTGAAGGGAACCATGGAGTTGGCTTGGCTTACTTGCCTTGAGAGGCATGTGTCATTCGTTAAGTTAAAAATTGAAGGGAACCATGGAGTTGGCTTGGCTTACTTGCCTTGAGAGGCATGTGTCATTCGTTTTTCAAGTATTTACACTGACTTTTTAGCACCCTGAGAAAAAACAGCCTCTGCTCTAGTGACTTACTGGATCTGGGATATTCAATTGGCCAGACAAAATATCTCCAAAGGACTGTGACTTTGAATTTTTTTGGAAGGGCCCAGAGATGTTCTGTAGAAGTAAGACCATTCTTCTCCAAATTAAAAAAAAAATTTTTTTTTACTGTATATATAGAAGACAAAATATTATGTGAAGTAGCAATACAATGCTCCCCCTCCTTTGTTTTTAAATAACATTTAAGTTGTCCATTATCTCTTTTTACAAAAGATAGACCCTGAGGGTTTTATTGTTTGTTTGTTTATTTATTTATTTATTTGGTTTTTTGAGACAGGGTTTCTCTGTGTAGCCCTGGCTGTTCTGGAACTCACTCTGTAGACCAGGCTGGCCTCAGAACTCAGAAATCCACCTGCCTCTGCCTCCCTAGTGCTGGGATTAAAGGCGTGTGCCATCATTGCACACTGAGGGTTTTAAAGAATGTTTATGATAGGGGTTATATCAAACTTTTGGCAAAATTTCTGAATAGACTTGTATGTATGTAGGAGCACTTTTTTTAATAATTTCTTTTAATAAGGAATACAAGCTTAAATAATCCAATTTTTATTTTTGTAAACAGATCTTGTAGCATTTTATTACTTTTAGCAGAAAGCATTCATATAATGTATAAGAAAAGAAGAAACTTTTTTTTCCCCCTTGCTGAATGCCTGTCAGTAGCTGAGGCATTACCTGTCCTTGAAGGGTTGTAGCCAGAGTTAATCCTTGAGTATATGAAGGTACTTGAGTATATAATATCTCCCTTTTAAAAAAAATAACATTTGGCAGTCTGGCATGTAGCATTAACATTTTCTTTTTTTTTAGTTTATTTTTATTTATTTTTTTATTTTATTTTTTTATTTTTTAATTTTTATTATTATTATTATTTTTTGCATTAACATTTTCATATGCTAGTTTAACAGTAAACATTCCTGCCTCCCTGTCAACTATCAGATGATTGACCACCTGCAGAAGATGAGAAACAAAATCTTGATATGGCTCATCAGGCCCCCGTCTAATTTTAGAGATTTTTTTTTTTTTCCCAGTCTTTATTCCAGAATTTGTTAAGTTAGGCCATGCTTGTAAAAACCAAAGTGTTGATTTATCCACAAACCTTAGGGGGCTCTGTGGTCATGTGGTCTGTCAGTTGAGCATCATTATATATGCCTTCTCCTACTAACACTTCAGAAGTTAAGGGTTCATTGTTTTGTTGATTTCTTTTTTTTTTATAAAAAAGATTTATTTATTTTATGTATATAAATACACTATAGCTATCTTTAGACACACCAGAAGAGGGCATCAGATCCATTACAGATGGTCGTGAGCCACCATGTGGTTGCTGGGAATTGAACTCAGATCCTTTGGAAGAGCAGTCAGTGTTCTTAACCACTGAGCCATCTCTCCATCCCCTATTTTGTTGATTTCTAATAGCTTGGTCCTGACATCTTTCTGAATAATTTGTCTTCCACAGTACATATTTATCCTTAGTAAAACAAGTATTTGTTAAGATCCTCCAGTCAGAGGGAAGGAAAGTTTTCCCAGAAATAGAATCAAGGAGAGACAGTATAAAAGGAACAGTTGGTCCATATTGAGCACAAGTCTGCTGAAAATCCTTAAGAGTCTTAAATGAAATGGGAATATAATTTCTAACACATTGCCTTGGGTTATTAGGATTGGATGTTTCATTCACTGGTAAAAGAAAGTTGTTTTTTTTTTTTTTTTTTTTTTAAAAAAACAAAAGCTTTATTTTATGTATGTGAGTACACTGTAGCTGTCTTCAGACACACCAGAAGAGAGCATCAGATCCCATTACAGATGGTTGTGAGCCACCATTTGGTTGCGGGGAACTGAACTCAGGACCTCTGGAAGAGCAGTCAGTGCTCTTAACCGCTGAGCCATCTCTGCAGCCCAGAAAAAAAAAAAGTTAACATGCTGTCAGGACCTGCACTTAATGGACAGGGTAGAGAGTGGGGGAAATTGGAGCTGGGGTGAGGGGAGCAAAATCAGCACAACGAGAAGGAGAATCCTCAACCCTTAGCAGAGGGGTGGGGGGCAGGCTACATAATTTATCTTGAGATTCTAATTTTTCTTTGTATGTTTACAGTGTTCTGTTTTTTTCTTGCTCACTTTCATTTTGTTTTAGCTGTGTCGTTTTAATTTTTTACTGTTTTTATTTCTTTTCAAAGCTGAAGAGCATCATTAGAATCTTTTCCTAGTCCTCTTGCATCTGATTCTCCCTTAATTGCTCTTCCTAACTGTGACCAAATTCTGGGATCCAGAGATCCCTCTTTAGGGAAAGCAGGCTAATGAACTCCAGGAAGTTCACAGACTGATAGCACGGCTTCAGCTCTTTCTTCCAGCAACTTTGTTACTCTTTGAACCCTGCTAGTCCCATCTTTTTATCTCAGTGAAAGTTCCTGCCCTGTTATACTTGTGTGCACATGATTCCCAAGAGTTACTCACCTTTTAACTTTTTCTCCCTTTTTCTTTCTTTTTAAATCCCCATATTTCATGTCCCTGTTCAGGGCCACCTGTAAGCACCAGCTTACTTACTGGTTCAAGGTTATTTGATAATGGCCTCAAGGAATTAAATCAGGCCATGCTGGAGGGGCCACAGCACAACTGAGGCTATGACAGTTTTATTGAGAACAGTGAGACTTCTATCTTTATCAGCAACAGAATATAATGACAGTTGCCAGGATCGATACGATTGTAGTTGCCATGATACAATGATGTTTCCAAGGTATATAGGGTATACAAAATTAATGTCTAAAACCAATTGTCTTGTCAAGCTTCCATGCCTCTTTGGCTACTAAGGAACACACCAGAGAAACACTAAGTGATCTGAATGCTTCACTGCCTGAGGGAGTGCCTCAGTTTCTCAGGAATTCCTGAGAATTGGAAGGCACATTGTGCCCCAGGAGCCATGGAATCTAATGTGAAAAATCTATGGAGCATGCTTCTAAGGCAGCTAGGCCAGGCCAGCTCCACGATTCCTTGAAGAAAATATTGCCAGTATTTAGTTTTTATCCTGCAAAAATGGCTGGTGCATTCTTCCTTCCCTCCCCCCTCCCCTCCCCTCCCCCCTCCCCTCCCCTCCCCCCTCCCCTCCCTCCCTCCCTCCCTCCCTCCCTTCCTCCTTATTTGTATATTTTTTGAGGCAGGGTTCTCTGTTGTGTCTCTGTCTGTGTTGGAACTTTCTCTGTAGACCCAGCTGGCCTCAAACTCAACAGTTCTGCCTGCCTCTGACTCCAAAGTGTTGGGATTAAAGCTGAGCACCATCATGTCTGGCCAATAGTTTCATACGTTTTAAGAAGATAGTAGCTTTTTAAAAAAAGCTAGCTTTATAATGTTCGTTCATTCATGCATGTGTATGTATGTGTTCTCCTCAAGATCTGTCTGTCTGTCTGTCTGTGTCTATCCATCCATCCATTTAGAGACAAGGTCTCAAGGAGCCCTATTGTTCTTCAGGAATGTTCTAATTATTGATTGATTGATTGATTGATTGGCCCAAAGCCTTTTTATATATAGAATAGTTGGCTTCAACTTACAAGATCCATCAGTGTCTCTGCCTCTGTCTCCTGAAATAATGGTGGATGATACTCTGCTTGACTCCATCTTGTTTTTGAGACAGGGACTTAGGTCTTCCTGATTAGGATACATTGGCTGGCCATTGAGCTCCTGGGGATTCTCCTGTCTCTGCCTCCCCAGAATTGGGATTAAAAGTGTCACCACACCTTGATTTTTCTTTTCTTTTTTTTTTTTCTTCCCTTTTTTTGTTCTGGGGCATGAACTCAGGTCCTCAGGTTTGTGTGGCAAGTACTTTACAGACTGAGTTATTTCTCCAGCCCCTAAAATTCACCTTTTAGAGTTACATAATTCAGTGATTTTTTTTTTTTTTTTTTTGGTAAAAACTGTATTCACTTAAGTTGTGCAATGACCACAACTAATTCCAGAACACTTCTATCACTTCAGAAAGAAGCTATCTCTAGTCACTTCTCATTAATTCTTCATTTCTCACCCCATTTTCCAAGCCCTAGGGAACTGCTGCTTGATTTCTGTACAGATCTTTCTGTTTAGGACAGTTTCTATGAATGCAGTTATATAATATGTGGTCATTATTTGTTAGAATAATGTTCTCAAGATTCACCCATGTCGTCACATGTGTCAGCACTTCATTATTGCTAAACAAGTGTCCACTGGATGTACCGTTTGTGTGCATGTGTGTTGGTTCATGCATGTATGAAGTGTCTTATTGATGCTGGGTATCTTCTTCAATCATTGTTCACCTTAGTTTTGAGACAGGGTCTCTCACTGAGAATGGTGGTTCATGGATTGGCTAAACATGATGGCCACCAATTCCTGAGGATCCTTTTACCTCCGTCTTTGCAATAACCTTTCACTTGGGTGCTGGAGATCAAAACTCATGTTGGTGTAGAAGCACTTTGCCAACTGAGCAGTCTCCAGCCTGTGGCTGTGTCCTCCTGTTCATCACATGGTAGGATTTTGTAGGTAGATCTTATTCAACGTGCCCACATATGGGGGCCCAAGCCCAATAGGGTCTCAGCAAACATATGGAAGTTAGAGGACAACTTTGTTTTTTTTGAGACAGGGTTTCTTTGTGTGGCCCTAACTGTCCTGGAACTAGCTCTGTAGACCAGGTTGGCCTGGAGCTCAGAGATCTACCTACCTCTGCCTCCTGAGTCCTGGGATCAAAGGCATGTAGCAACAGACCTCAAAGGACAACTCTTGACAGTCAATCTCACCTGTCATTTCATGGAATCCAGGAATTAAACTCAGATCCCCAGACGTGAGTGCAGGCACCTCTACCTGCTGCTCAGCCATTTGCTGAGTACAAAACTTACTTTAAATCATACACTTTAAAGTACACTTTAAAGTAATTTAAATGTAAGTAAGTTCCTATCTTAAAAAGGGTGGTGGGTTGTAGGGTGGGGTGGTACAGAGGCTAACAAATGCGTATGTATTTTCCTTTTCCAGGTTCTCAGCTGCTGCGAGAGTTGAAAAAGATGGACGATAAAGCCCTTTTGGTGGAAGTACAGCTTTTAGAAAGCAAAACTTACCATGCTCTGAGTAATCTGCCGAAAGCCCGAGCTGCCTTAACCTCTGCTCGAACCACAGCAAATGCCATCTACTGCCCTCCTAAATTGCAGGCCACCCTGGACATGCAGTCAGGTAACAGGTCCAGCAGTGCATAGGATGCACTTCCTTACTGCTCTCCTTACCTTAAGGGTGAAAGGAATGGGGACAGGGAGTAGAGGGTGGGGTAAGGCTGGAGTTGAGGCTGGCTGATTTGGTTCGATCTTCCTCACAAGAAACCAATTACAAGGCTGCCTTTCTAACCAGCTTTTTCCTATTAACTGTCTAAAATAATTAAGAACATAGTTATTAGTGCCTAGCTTGAAACCTGGCTGTCAGAGCCATCATACCTTAGGGATCTCACTTAATTTACCTCTTAGTTACTTTCTGAGAATGGTAGCATGTCTCTTTCAGACTGGCTTACCATATGTGTGTTAACCAAACCTATTAGTGTCTTAGAGACTTTTGGAAGCTTGTAGGATTTTTTTTTTTTTTTTGAAAGGGCCACATATCAGGGCTATTAGAAGATAATCCTAATCCCAGATGCTCTGTCTTTTCATATACTTGTGCCTTGTATACAGATTCCTATGTATCTTTCTGGACCCAATTCAGATGTCTCTTCTGCATATGTCCTTTGCTCACTCCTTCTTGTTATTGACACAGGATCTCATTATATAGTTCTGAACCGGGCTGGCTTCCAGCTCACAGATTCACCTTTGCTGGTTCTCTGCTTTTGAACTAACTTTGTGTGTGTGTGTGTGTGTGTGTGTGTGTGTGTGTGTGTGTGTGTGTGAGAGAGAGAGAGAGAGAGAGAGAGAGAGAGAGAGAGAGAGAGATTTATTTTGATATGAATAGGTGTTTTTTCTGCATGTATGTATGTGTACTACTTGTGTGTCTGGAGCCCACAGAAGCCAGAAGAGGGCATTGGTCTCCTGGAGCTGGGGTTACAGACAATTGTCAGCCACTATGTGGGTGCTGGGAACTGAACCTAGGCCCTCTGCAAGGACAGGGACTTTGTCCAGTCCCCAAAATCTGTTCTTCTGTATACACTATCATGATAAACTCCTTAAGAGTCTTGTCTATATGTTTTCTGCTTGGCACACGGAAGATTCCCTTTAATGTTTGTGTTGAATGACTGTGTGGGTTTTTGCTTTTAAAAGTAAATATTCAGGGCAGTGGTGGCGCACACCTTTAATCCCAGCACTTGGGAGGCAGAAGCAGGCGGATTTCTGAGTTTGAGGCCAGCCTGGTCTACAGAATGAGTTCCAGGACAGCCAAGGCTATACAGAGAAACCCTGTCTCGAAAAAAGTAAATATTCAGGCTGAAGAAATGGCTAAGCAGTTCAGAGTGCATTGAGCAGCTCACAACTTGCTTGTAATTCCAGCTCTAGGGGATTTGATGCCCTCTTCTGGCCTTTCTGGCCATGTACACAAACAATCGGATACGTGAATAAATGAAAAAAGAAAATCTTAAAAAAAAAAAAAAAAGTAAGCATTCTGTGGAATCCATTCTCCTAGCTGGGCTGCCTTGTCTGGCCTCAGTGGGAGAGAATGTTCCTAGTCCTGCAGAGCCTAAGAGACTGAGGGGAGATGCAGGGAGGGCCATCAATTGTGATGTAAAGTGAATAAATAAATTAATAGAAAAACATACAAAAGCTGCAAACAATAATGAAGCTAGTGTTGATAAAGCTTCTTTTGCTAATGTTTTTATGAAAATAACAAATTTGATTTTGAGGCCTTATTTCCACCCCACCCCACTTTTGGGAGTGGTGAGTGGTTTCCAGACAGGATTTCTCTTTCCCTCATGGACCCATTTTGTAGACCCTGCTGGCCTCGAGCTCAAAGAGATCCACCTGTCTCTGCCTCCCCAGTGCCACCATGCCGGCCCCACACTGCCTCCTCTTAAAAGATAATGTTCTATATAATAATCTATGCTGGCTTTGGACTTGAATTCTTCTTTTTCTTCTAATTCTTCTTTTTTTTTTTTTGGTTTTTTGAGACAGGGTTTCTCTGTATAGCCCAGGCTGTCCTGGAACTCACTCTGTAGACCAGGCTGGCCTCTAACTCAGAAATCCGCCTGCTTCTGCCTCCCAAGTGCTGGGACTAAAGGTGTGCGCCACCACCGCCCGGCATGAATTCTTCTTCTTCAGCCTCCTGAGTATTGGGTTTATAAGCTCTCCCCCCCCCCCCTTTACCCCAAACAGACTTATTTCAGTGATTTATTCTGCCCTATTGATATGCTGGGAGATACAGAGAAATTTAGATATTAACTAAGCTTGACAGCTTTAGTAGTTTGTTGTATCTTTCTTCTTCTTTTAGATTTATTTAGTTCTATATTTAATGTGCATGTCTATTTTGCCTGCATGTATAGTCTGTGTACCACCTGGGTGTCTGGTGCCCACAGAGCTTAGAAGAAGGTATTAGATTCTCTGTAACTGGAGTTACTATCATGTGTGTTTGGGGAATTGGATTCAAGTCCTCTGGAAGAGCAGTCAGTGCTTTTAACTGCTAAACTGTCTCTCCAGCCCCAGTTTGTTATATCTTGAGGGACTGTTCCTTGGCTATAAAGAAGTACATATTTTCCTATAGGCCTCTTTAGTTAAGAACTGTTAATAAAAGGCTTTGATTCTTCCCTCAGGTGGAAGATGTTAGGTTATAGGCAAAGGTGCTGAGCTTACCACCTCTGTGCATTGTGTTCCAGTTGCTGGAGTGAGTTATGGGCATGCTGCTAATATGCTGATTTTTCTGGAATCAACTTTTAGCAGCTTTATTCTTTTATCTGCTCAGTATTTTATATAAAGAGTGTAGGGAAGCACTCTGGTAAAGAGATGGGTGGGGTTGAGGTCTTTAATGTCATAAAGGGATATACAGAGTTAGGCTAAAGTATAGAGGGGTGTTTCTCAGCCTATTAGCTACTAACTTCCATGTCATCTCAGGTGCATGTGGTCATTTCAACTAACATTAAGCTCATCTGGGGCAACCAGATTGGGCTTAACCTAAAGATACTGGCTAGTTGTGTGTAGCTGTTTATGGAATTGGATTATATGAGATTTATTATACACTTACTGCATATAGGCAAAAGCACATCCACAAATAAGATATATTTGAAATGAAAGAAATAACATGTTGGGGAATGTTACCAATTAGGATAGCTGCTTCAGTATGAGAATCCTAAATTTAGCCAGGCGTGGTAGCACATACTTTTACTTCCATCATTTGGAGGCAGAGGTGGATCTCTGTGAGAGCTGAAGGCCAGCCTGGTTTACATAGTGAGCTCCAGGGCAGCTCAGGTTACCTAGTGAGACCCTATCTTGAAAAATTAAACCAAGAGAAAAAAAAAACCTCACCTTAGAAAAAGCTGCATTACTCTTTTTTTTTTTTTTTTTTTTAAATCTACTTATTTATTTTATGTATATGAGTACACTGTAGCTGTCTTCAGACAATCCAGAAGAGGGCATTGGATCCCATTACAAATGGTTGTGAGCCACCGTGTGGTTGCTGGGAATTGAACTCCTAACTTCTGAAAGTGCAGTCTGTCCTCTTAATAGCTGAGCCATGTATCCAGCCCGCATTACAAATTCTTATTTTTTATTTTAATTTGGTTGTTTTGCTTTTGAGATACAGTCCCATGAAACCCAGGATGGCCTTAAAATTGTAGTTGAGTATGACCTTGAACTTGTGATCTTTCTGTTTCTGCCTCCAAGTGTTAGGATTACAGATGTTTGACACCATGTTTAGTTTATTTGGTGCTGAGTTTGTACGCAGGGCTTGTATGTGCTGGTCAAGCACTTTACTATATCCCAGCCCAGAGCTGAGCTGATGTTACTGAGTTCAGTCATGTGGTCTGGACATGTGTGGATCAGCTCACTGGTCTGTCCAGGTGATGTCCTGGAGGTTAAACTTTTGTTCTAGTGGTGGTAGGACTAGGTGGTAATAAAGCGAGGGAGAGAGAATACGCTGTATGGTTTTGGGGTTCCTTTTGAAGTGGGTCTCTTAACTCCTTTGAGACTATAAAAATGTGGTGCTGATCAGAGAGGCTAGAGACCTGGGGTTCTAATGTCAGGTCTCAGGAGCTGGCTGTGACTTGTGGAAGTTCCTTTGTTTACACTTGAGCTCATTAGTAACTTGGTGCTGTTGGGGTCAATTTCTAAGGCTTTTTATAGCTCTCTTATGGTTCTGTTATTTTATATGGTTCTTTGTTCTTTCTCTTCACTGACTAGGTATTATTCATGCAGCAGAGGAAAAGGACTGGAAAACTGCATACTCATACTTCTATGAGGCATTTGAAGGCTATGACTCCATTGATAGCCCCAAGGCCATCACATCTCTGAAGTACATGTTGCTGTGCAAAATCATGCTCAACACGTAAGTGACCATTCATTAGCTGGAAGATGTAAGAAGGAATATTTCAACCAAGTATGCACTCCAGCAGAGTTGGCTCAGGCAGGGAGTTTGGTCACTAATAGGTACAGCTCTAGCTGCCGCGATGGGGCTGGATGACAGAGAGTGGTGTGGTCAGAGGTATTTACTCTGTGACACTTTCTCTTGCTTATCTTCTAGACTTTGGGAGATGATTTAGAAATTACTTAACTAGGAAGTAAATCTTCTCTTGGAGATTTCTCACTCTTCAAATCCTCTGTCCTCACAGGTATTGGGTACAGGATAGAGTTCAGGAAATAGTGATAGACCAGTGTTAGCCAACTGGCCCCCAGAATGGGAAATAAACGCGCCAAGTAAATCTTTTAAAAGTAGACTTTGAAGGCATGATAGTTACGTGTGCTAGAGACTGAACCCAGAGCCTCACGTATCCTAGGCAACCACTATCCCTAACCTAGGGTCGTGATTTTTAAATTTTCTAAATTTTATATTTTTATTATTTCCTCCCTCCCTCCATCTATCTCTATCTTTATCTCTCTCCTCTTTCTGTCTCTTTCCTTCTTTCCCTCTCTTCTCTCTCTTTCTTTCTAGAGGGATATGCCAGGGGACACAGGATTTCATGTTGCCCAGGCTGAACTTAACTTGTTTTTTCCCTTTTTTTTTTTTGAGACAGAGTTTTTCTCTGTAGCCCTGGCTGTCCTGGAACTTACTCTGTAGACCAGGCTGGCCTCAAACTCACAGAGATCCACCTGCTTTCTGCCTTCTGAGTGCTGGATTAAAGGCGTGAGCCACCACTGCCCTGTTTGCCTTAATTTTGTTTGAAATTTATTTTTATATGTATACATATGTTTCTCCTGAATGTATGTCTGTGCACCACTTGCATGCCTGGTATCCAGAAGGCATCAGATTCCCTGGAGCTGGAGTTACAGGTATCTGTGAGCATCTATGTGGGTGCTGGGAATTGAACTGGGTGCTGGGAATTGAACCCAGGTCCTTTGCAAGAGCAACAAGTACTTTTAACCATTGAACCATCTCTCCAGACCTGGTCTCAACTTTTTATATAGACAAAGATGATGTTTAAGGCACATTTCTGCTGTCCAAGTGTTGTGTTTACAGACATGAGTTACTAGTGCTGGGAAACAAACTTGGGCTCCATGTATGTCAGGCAAATACTCTACCATCTGAGCTACATCCCAGCATCCCAGGGCTGGGCTTGATCAAGACTTGCTATGCTGACATTTCCTTTTTTTTTTTTTTTTTTTTGGTTTTTCGAGACAGGGTTTCTCTGTGTAGTCCTGGCTGTCCTGGAACTCACTCTGTAGATCAGGCTGTAGACCAGGATTTCTGTAGACTCAGAAATCCGCCTGCCTCTGCCTCCCAAGTGCTGGGATTAAAGGCTAAAGGCGTGCGCCACCACTGCCAGGCGCTGACATTTCCTTTAAATGTACTATGCTTCCTGGTGATTATTAGGGAGATGGGGCACATTCAGTTGGGCTTTTTCTTCTTCCTTTCTATTTTTTTTTCTTTCTCTTTTCTTCCTCCTGTTTCTCTCCTTCCTCCTCTTCTTTCTCCTTTCTCCCTCCTTTCCCTCCCTCCCTCCCTCCCTCCCTCCCTCCCTCCCTCCCTTCCTTCCTTCCTTCCTTCCTTTTTTTTCTTTTTTGGAGATAGGATCTCACTATGTAGACTAGCCTGGCCTTGAACTCATAGAGACCCAACTGCTTCTGCCTCTCTAAAGGTATGTATTACCATGCCCAGTTGTGCTCTGTTTAATTTTGGGATGTTTTTACTTTGCACTGCTAGCCTTGGCCAAGAGTGTGAAAACCACTAACTTCTGTAGTGTTGGGATATATGGGTTCAGTTGGTTTTTATCTCGGTTGAGCCTTCATAGTGGAATTCTGGGTAGTTCTGGAGCAATTGACTAAGTTTTTTTTTTTTTTTTTTTTTAGGCCAGAAGATGTCCAGGCTTTGGTGAGCGGAAAGCTTGCACTTCGGTATGCAGGGAGGCAGGTAGGGAATATTGCGACTTCGTTTGTACTCTGAGACCAGCTTATTGTCAAGTTCATGTTTGATGGACCGTGTTCCTCAGTTCTTCATCCTTCCTTCCCTACTCTCTGTTTTTCTCCCTTAAGCTCATTCATTTGGGCTTTCTTTATTGTTAAATTCTTGGCCTAGAAGTCAGTGTTGGGCACTGTTATAGACAGGTAACTTGAGGGACTTACAGAAATATATTATAGCATTTGCTGTTAGGTTACAATTTATCTTTGGCCAGATCTTTCTGTTGTGAGCCTGACTTGCAAATAGAACCTACGCAGAATCTGATATCCTGATTCTTTGGGTCAGAAACCTGCATAGATCTGGTACAAGAAGCTTGTGAGGAGGTCAGATTACTTGGCGTAAGAACTAGCCTTTTGAGACCTGTTTCTCAGCTTACCTTCCTTCATACTATGAATCAGGGTGTACTTTACAAAGAGGCCTTCCGTGGTTGATCACCCTTTTGTCTATGGGCAAATGTGGATGATGTTTTAGACTGCACACTTGTAAGGATGATGTCTCAGGTGTGTGTCCTACTCCCTCTTTGCTCTTGGCTGTCATGATTAAATCAAAGCAGTCATTTTGAATTTTAAGTATGGTTGTTTCTAAACAATGAACAGATTAGCCATCTTGCTAAATCTCTGGATTATCAACAAAAACTGATTTCCTCTTTCCCTGTAAGTGGTCCTAATTTGTTGTTTCTTCAGTAAACGTTTCAAGTCAGATTATAGTTCTGACTTGGAATACTGGCTTTTACTGTAGAGACTTTCCTTATAACTGGAGTTGAAGCTGGGTGTGGTGGCATACACCTTTAGTCCCAGAATTAAGGAGGCAGAGGTTGGCAGATCTCTGTTTGTTCTAGGACAGCCAGGGCTATATAGTAAGTCCCTGTGTCAAAACAAAGCAAAACAAAACAAAACAAAACAAAAACCAAAAACAAACTAGAGTTGTAGAGTTGGGATGGAATCTGTGAGTGTGCAGGAGGAGGACAGGTAGCTGAGAGTGGTGGACAGAGACTTTGAATGTTTGTTGCGCTGCGTTCCAGAATGTACTCATTACAACATTTATTATCTGTAGGGCAGATGCTAGAGCCTGTGCCACTTAGCCACATAGACTTACCTTCCTTATGAGGCTGACATGAAGCCGCTCCCTGTTACTTTGGGCCTCAGTGACAGCTTTCGAAAGAAGCCAGGCTAATCTGGAAAGACAGGTGTCGAGTGTAGACTTGATAGTTTGGTAGGTGTCTTTTTGTAACCAATTTAGAAGTTTCTCTTGGGCCCTGTCTCTTCAGTTTTGGCACACTGTAGGGTTTTAATATTCAAGTGTAATATGTGGATGGCTGCCTGAACCCCAGTGCAAAACTCACTCAATCAGTGTCTTGTATTAAAGCTAGCAGAGTGAACCTTGATAAAACCCAGGAATTATCAGATTCCAGGGCAGAAAGAATTGGGTACATGTGGAGATAAAACATCTTGGAATAAAGAGAAAGAAATCACAGTTCTCTTGCTGTTTCCTCTAGAGAATCCTTATTCAGGTCTATCTCTTTGGGAAACTTCTATTTAAGTCACTTCACATTTCAAAGGGAAACTGATTGGCATACAGTGATATTCAGTATTGCTGGCTTTTCTACCCAGGCCCCTTAAAAAAAGTGATGGTGAGGACAGGTTGTTGTGTATAACAGAAGGTGCTTGTGAGATCTTGGGTCCATGTGCACATGCAGAACACATCATGTTCATGAAACTTAGTTATTTATTTTTTAATTTTCAGACAGAAGCATTAAAATGTGTGGCTCAAGCTAGCAAGAACAGATCCCTGGCAGATTTTGAAAAGGTGAGTATGGTACTGACTGATGGGGAGGAGGTGGAGAAGAGGGCCACTGAAGGAGCAATTTCAGCAGTGGTGTCATCCCGGCACTTGGGAGGCAGAGGCGGGTAGATCCCTGAATTCTAAGCTGGCCTGGTCAACAAAGGGTTCCAGGACAGCCAAGGATACACAGAGAAACCCTGTCTCAACAAACAAACAAACAAACAAACAAACAAAACGATTTCAAAGTTACAGAGACAGCCAGGGATACACAGAGAAACCCTGTCCAAACAAACAAAACTATTTCACTGAGGGGTGGTGGTGCACACCTTTAATCCCAGCACTTGGGAGGCAGAGACAGGCAGATTTCTGAGTTCGAGGCCAGCCTGGTCTACAGAGTGAGTTCCAGGACAGCCAGGGCTACACAGAGAAACCCTATCTCGAAAAACAAAACAACAACAACAAAAAAAAACTATTTCAGAGTTACAGAAATATTACATTTTGATCCATAGTCTCTTCACCCAGAGCCACATCAAATCCAGGATATAGTTCTTTACACTGAGTGGAGTGGAATGCTGAGCTGTATTTAATTCATTTGTGTATGCTTTTTATGGCAAGTTGTCATTTGGAACTGGCTTCTGGCATGGTTTTGAGTTGGGGAAGACTCAGTTTTCTTTTTGGCCACTGGGAGTTTGACCATGCTCCAGTGAGTCTATGGGCAACATGAATTGGACTTGTTTTGTTTTTCTTTCCTTTCTTTGTAGCCAGCATTTGCTACTTTGTTGGTTCTTTCTTTCATTCTTCTCTACTCCCTTTCCACCCTTTCAGCCCCCTAACACTAGATAAGAGAGAAAAAAAGGATAGAAAGGAGAGGGGATGGTGTTAGTAAAGGGGACCACTTCCTGCTGATTAGGGCTGTCAGTTCTCTGGGGCAAGTTTGATCTTCTCTGTCAGGATATCTAATTTCTTCTTGTTTCTTTTTGCTCACGAAGAACCAATCCACAACCAATAACTCACCAACAACTTACCCTGCCTCTTAGGGCCCTAGCATTTATATATCCTCTGAGAAGTCTCTAGAATTCTAAACATCACACAGTTGCAGAAACTACCTGCTGTTGGTAAAATCACTCCCCTGCTAGAGCGTGAGGCAAATCATATAGTCAGCTATAGTGAACAATCTGAAGCAGTTCTATATCTCATGTAAGACTAAAACAAAAGCATATATATTCTTACGTTTTTTAAGGACTTGGGAGAACTGGAAAGTGAGTGTGATCAGGGTGCATGATGTGAAGTTTCAAAATAATCAATAAAAATATTAGTGTTGGGGGGAAAATTTACCCAAATCAGACCTAGCCAGAGGTGATGGTGCACACCTTTAAACTCAGCAGAGGCAGGCGGGTCTCCTGAGTTTGAGGCCTGCCTGGTCCACAGAGTGATTTCCAGGACAGCTGAGGATAGACAGAGAAGTCCTGTCTTAAAAAACAAACAGAAGGGGAAAAAAAACAGCACTCCCTCAAAAAATAAACAACAACAACAAAATCTCCAAACAAACAAACAAACGAGAGATTTTGCTTTCTTTGCCTGCAGAGCCATATTGTATTATCCTCACAAAGCTCTTAGGAACTGCTGTGTCAGCATTCTTCATTGTTTAGTCTCAGAGTTCTTTGAAGACTATGCTGAGATATGTGCAGCTCATTTGGTATTATAGTAGAGTGTCTTGGCTTACATGATTGAGCGTCGGGACAGAACGGTGGTGGCTCCACGCTTTTTGTTCCTCATACTCTTTGCCGTCTTTCCAGACTTCCTCTATTATAGGGATGATACAGTTACCAGGGCCAACTGACCTCAGGAGGACTAGTGACTTTAGTGCTGTGCCAACCTGTTATTGTGCCAGGAGTTGCCTCACAAACCACACAAACACTGATCTCAGTCAGACAGGGATAGTTTATTGAGCATACACTCCAAGACTGATTGATGAAAGTCACAATTTAGACTTGGGAGCTGAACCATGATATTAAGATCCTATAGGGTTTTTAAGCCTAAAATCTACAAATATCTGTGTCAAATTATTCCACCAATCAGGACTTAGGGATAGAGGATTTCCTTAGGAACATGTTTTTATTGTACATGTTGTATCCTGCTTCCATTGGTTGGGGTATTTAACTGTGGCAGGGGACTTGCCTTATCTAATATTCATGTCTTAACTTGTCAGCCTGGATGTCTGTTATCTGCTCAGTAGATGTCAGTTCCCAGGGAGGTCTTGGGTGCTTATACTTTACTCAACCCCTACTCAGAATGGAAGCCTTATTCTGAATAGTTTCTTATATTGGTGCAGGTGCCTTTCTTATGTTGGGGTCAATTCCAGGGGCAGCTTATAAAAGGAAATACCATAAAAGCTTATGCCAGGTGTAAGAAGGGCTGCTGTGTGTTTGGTTTAGGTCCATGCTTATGGTGGGTGTGGCTCTGCATTTCCACCTCTCTGCTGGGGTCAGAACGGTGTGGCTGATACACTGCTCTCAGTGGCAAAACAGTCTTAAGATAGGGGTCCCAGCCTGCTGTGTTTCTCAAATTCCTGTGTACCCAGACACTGCTGGGAACTTTGAGGAGTTGAGACTAGGGGCCTGCGATGGGGTTGGATCTGGCTTAGCTCTGAGTGAGTTCCAGGAGTATGAAGGGGCTTTTACCAGAAACTTAGGTGTTGCTCTGTGTGATGAAGGCTTCTCACCACAGCAATCCTTGATGACGGAGACATCCTTGCTTGTCTAAACTGCTTTATTCATGGCAGATGAAGATGCATATGTCTAATTCAGGGTAGACCAGAAATTAAATGCTTTTTGCAGGAAAGGATGCCCAGGAAGGGGAGCTCATTGGCTAAACACTCAGGGCCTATCCAGACACCTTGTTAGCATGGAGAACACTAGGCTCTGTGTTATGAGACTGGTTGTCATTGCCCTCTTGGTGGGGTGTTGTGGTCACATGCTTCAGGACAGGAACCTGGTCAGGAGCTAGTTTGAACTCTTGCTGGTCTCAATTATGAGATTTACCGGGGTTCTGAACTTGCCTACCTTACTAGTTCTTCTGTCTGCTGGCATGGTCCACTCCCCTCGTGTGGATAACTATACAAAGCAGTTCTACTGACTTTATATCGTGATTGGATTGGTTTCCAAGGGCACAGAACATAACAGAATAATCAACTTGGGCATGAGAGAGTTTCCTAGTAACAATAGAAACAACATATGAGAAAGTTTCCTTACAATATTAGTAACAGCACAATATGGCAGGCTAGCCAGATAATAGTTACCTAGGCCTTAACATTCTATCTAGGCCTTAATATTTTACCAAATCTTAACAGCTGTGAGGTTTGTTTTGCAGGCTCTGACAGACTACAGGGCAGAGCTCCGGGACGACCCGATCATCAGCACACATCTGGCCAAGTTGTACGATAACTTACTGGAGCAGAATCTGATCCGGGTCATTGAACCTTTTTCCCGAGTACAGGTAAGAATCTTCCTGGGAACTTAGTCAACAGTTTTGGGCTAGATGGGCTATGGTCACTTCCTTTTCCACAGTTGTCCAAAATAGGAACTCACTTTCAAGGGTATGTCTGTCTGGTAAGAGGCCCCCAAGGGCTTGGACTTGTCTTGCTGGGAAATGAAGAAGGAAGCTGGTGGGGTAGAAGGCTGCAAGCTGGCCTCTCCTTGTATCTGAAGTATTGTCCCTCTCTTGTAGTCACTGTACATGTGGTAAATATTTTATGTATTTGGTGCACGGGATGGGAGTATATTCTGTATAGTGAAGGGCAGGGAAGTAGACAGAGCAGGTCATTAAGCATGGCCAGAGAATCTGGCCCTCTAGATTCAGTAGGCTCAAGAGACACAGCAGTTTTCTGTCCTTTTTATATTGTCAGTAAACTCAATCTTTCAGTGTTCCTGTCTGCTTTTCCTTTTAGATTGAACACATATCTAGCCTCATCAAACTCTCCAAGGTAAGTTCTCAGGCCTGTTAGGGGTGGGAATAAGGAAAGGTGCAGAGGGGTCAGGCTCTCTGTGGGAACAGAACTTGGGCTCCGGGCTACAGTTGTGTTGTTGGTATTTTGCTCCAATCCATTGCTTTTAAGAGTTTTAACTTTCATGTCAGGCTGATCTCTGACCAATGAATATTGGTGTCTTTAATTATATACTTTGATTTTAGGCTGACGTGGAAAGAAAATTATCACAGATGATTCTTGACAAGAAGTTTCATGGTGAGTAAAAATCACATATGCCAGGAGCTGGTTAGAATTTGAAGGGTGTGTGGAGCTAAGTTTCTTTCCTGATGGTTCCTTGTAACCCTTCTTTTGAAGAATGTATAAGGGGTTGGAGAGAGCGCAGCAGTTAGGGCATTTAACTGCTCTTACAGAGGACCCGGGGTTAGTTTCCTGCATCTGTATAGCAACACACAACTGCCCATAATTCTAAGAATTCAAGAGAATTTGACACCCTCTTCTGGTGTCTAAGGTTTTTTGCATATACATGTGCTATCCTTGTACAGACTCTCTCTATATATACACAGAAATTAAAATAATAAAGGGCCTTTTTAAGAAGAAAAGAGAGTATATATAGCAAAAGTGTGCTGTGGAAAGTTGGGGAGAAAATGAGACTAGGGAGTTGGGTTCTTATTTTTTATTATCTCATATCTCCTACCTGGTTTGTTGCTGTGTTTCTTACAGGGATTTTGGACCAGGGGGAGGGTGTCCTGATCATTTTCGATGAACCCCCAGTAGATAAAACTTATGAAGCTGCTCTGGAAACAATTCAGAACATGAGTAAAGTAGTGGACTCCCTCTACAACAAAGCCAAGAAGCTGACATAGGTGAGTGCTGGCCCCGGGACACAGGGCCGGGCAGCGCTGTCTTCTGCCTGTCGACACTGAACGCCGACTGGTCCTCATGGCTTCCCCGATTGACACTGCTCTGTCTTCTCTTGCAGAGTTGGATCTGTGCGGTCCTTTGGAGAGTGTGTGTGGCGGGAGAGTGAACCCTTGGGGAAATGCTAGGAGATTCTTTTCTTTCTGTTCTACTTTTCGCTCGGAAAGTTTTTAACCCTCATTGGTGCATCTGTATCCAGCGATAGGCAGCCAGTTCTCATGTAATCAGCACTGGCCAACACGGGAGTGGGGAAATTGCTTTAAAAAAAAAAAGAAAAAGAAAAAAAAAAAGATTCTCAATAAAAGGAAAAGGCTTACACTACCTAAGCTGTGCTCTCTGCCTCCTGGGAGAGGGCGCAAAGCCAGGCGCCCCGCCAGCCAGGGGATCCTCCTCCACCTGCTGGGCGCCACCTCTCCTCCTCTTCAGAATTGGGTGTTTGCTGACCATCAAAAGCAACGACTTTTTATTCTGTTTGTACTGAACCAAAACAAACAACTATGTATAGACTGCTGGTTTCTTTTTCATTTGAAACGAGGCGTTTGGTGTTTCCCCCTGCCATCTGGCCTGTCCACCCTTCCCTCTCTGACATTGGCTCCAGCAAACTGGCTGAAGGGCCCACTGTGCTGCCACCACCGCTGCAGCAGCAGTAGGTGCTCGGCTCTGACCTGTGAAAAAATGGGAACAGTCCAGGAGCTAGTGTCCACTACGGCCACACGGGGAGCAGCGAGGGCCCGAAGCTCTCAGGGGCCTGCTGTGCATGTGGCTTTTTAACACTGTAACTAGATTAGACTCAGTGTTTTAACTATCCCTCTCTGTCCTCTTTGCTTTCCTCCTCTCTTTTCTCTCAGCCATGTCCTTTCCCTTTCCCTCTAGAGGAGCTGGGCTGTCTAAACTCCCATCTGCTGCTTCCCTCTCCCACCCTTTCCTGCTGTCAGATGGATTTGGGTTTTTTTCATTTTTATTTTTTAAATAGTGAACATTGGGAACGAGACTGGGGTGTTTTTTTTTTTTTTTTAATTAAAAAATATTAATTTTCCTTGTTGCATTTGAAGCACCCTCATGTCCCCTTCCCAGTGTCTTTCTCTGCCTCTTGAGAGGGGACGGACAGGGTAGCGCTGGTTTAGCATGCTTTGTTTTTGGTGCAGTTTCCTAGCAGGCTTGATGCCTGTGGGCAGGTCAGCGTCTGCTGTGCCCACTGCTTTCTCTGCTCATCCACTGTCTTCTCCCTCCCTCCTCCCCCAACCCCCCATCTTCTCCTCCCTGCTGGCCTCTTTCTCTTTCTTTAGAGCCTTTCTCAGATTATCCTTCCAGGTTTTGGTAATAAATTTCTATTTTGTAAAAGGATTTTGTTGTACCAGGTTTTGCATCTTCACTGAATCTGACTGGCTTTTATTTTCTTTTTCAAAATCAGGTTTTTGTTTTCAACCCTCTTCTCTTCCTGTCCTGTCCAGTCACTGTTTTGGTTTTGGCACCATCAATATCAAATGTACAAACGGTTCTTGCTGACCAACACCAGGTATATCTGATGTTCAGATGAGTTCCAATAAAATAATTTTTTTTTCAAAACGGTGTCTTTTTTTGAGTTCTAAAGGGTTTCCAAAAAGGTTTGGTGCTCCATAAAGCCTCTTCTGGCTTGTCCAGAGCTGTCTTACCTCACTGCTTAATGGGAGTCTTGTAACCATGGTGGGTATCCATATTTGAAGGCCTTTGGCAGGAAAATTGAATGTGAGGAGTGGAGTCAGAAATGGGGTTCTGTTGTCTTTTGCAAGGACCTGTGGGATGGGCGTTAGTCTTCAGGTTGTGAGGGTCTGAAGGAGTGGAGGTGCCGAGTCAGGCTGTGGTGTGGTGCTTTTGCCACCTTCAGTAGCTGCTGTCTTCACACTGCCCTCCAACCCCAAAGTACTTTATAATCCCCACAGTGGTGTGGAGCTGGAGCAGAGTGGGAGGGTTCCCCAGACCTTGGAAAACCAAGAGCTCAGGATAGCAGCCCCCAGTGTGATGGCTTCAGGTCCACTGTCTGGCAGAGCTGCTGTGTGTGGCTGTCAAGCCCCTGATGTGAGTCTAGTTCAAATTTGTAACCACAAACTATCTTTTAAAGGCTTAGAATGAAAAAAGTGTAAAGTATCACACTAATTTTTATATATGCATTTGGATATTTGGGGCCAATATAAATTGTTCTGGGGGCTGGAGAGATGGCTCAGCAGTTAAGAGCACTGACTGCTCTTCCAAAGGTCCTGAGTTCAATTTCCAGCAACCACATTTCCAGCACCACATGGTGGCTCACAACCATCTGTAATGGGGTCTGATGCCACCTTCTGGTGTGTATGAAGACAGCAACAGTGTACTCTGACATATATAAAATAAATAAATCTTAAAAACATTCACTTGTTCTTTTTAAATGTAATTACTAGAAGATAGCACATCACTCACATGGCTGACAATACGGCTCCCAGGTACTTGACCCGGCTGCACTAACCATCATGTGTTGTACCACAGTTTCCCCTCCCAGGTCTTACACAGCTAGCCTAGCTCCCTCCCCCCACCTTACACAACCCCCAAGGTCTGGCCATAGGCTGGCCTGGTTCTGGCTGTCTAGCTGAGAGCCTTTTTTAGACACTAGCCTTCAAGGTACTGGGGCTTTCTTGTGCTTTAGTGAGACTGGTGTTGAGAACAGCAGTCAAGAGGGCTGCTCTGGTGCCCTGCTGGGTGCTGGTTATGTAATCTGTGTTGCTCAGAAGAGCCACTAGATGCTGCTCTATGCCCTCCAAGGAAGACTTCCTCAAGAACCAGCGTTCTGGAGCTCTTGGTTGAACCCTTTGTGCGCCATGTAGTCAACCGTTCCTTGGGCCAGCGTGGAAAATGGTATGTGTAAAGCAGATGACTACTGAGGTGTAGCATGGACTTCCCTCTTTGCAAGGCAGCTAAAGATAGGGCTGGGGAAAAGTAGGCTGCTGATAGTGGAAACCAGACATCTTCCCGCATCTGTGTGGGTGCTGGGAAGAAAACATTTCTGCAATACTCAGCTGGCTCTGCCTTCTGGGCTCTTGAATGTGCCATGTTGGACAGATTGTTGCCCTTTCTTCCTTGCTTCTCAGAACAGTGAGGGGAGCTGGTTGTGGGGAAGCAGAGGTGGGTATGAGTGGGCAGGGAACTGTGGTGCCTTGTGTGTTCATTATTCTTAGTTGTTAACTACCTCTGGAATTAACTAAAATTCAAAAATGGAGGGCACGCCAGTGAGGGATTGTTTTTGTCTATTTTTGCATAATTTGAAGTAGGGAGATCCACTTCTAATCTGTATCTTGAGGTGAGAAGATACATGCCTTTAATCCAGGTCTTGTGTTGGGCCTTTAAATCTGTGTTCTGGAGGCAGGAAGACACCTTTAACCTGGGCTACACCTTCTGTTGGAAGCCTATATAAACACATGGAAGAAGGAAGTTTTTGTTCTTTTTTGCCTGCTTGCTGTCACCTTGCCACAAGTCCCTTCCTTCACTGACATCAGAACCTGTGTCTTCTGGATTCCACCATCTACAGAAGACGGGCTGAGACATCCAGCCCCACTGACTGAACAACTTGTAGATTCTTAGGCCTTCTGCTCAATAACTAGCCACTGTTGGGAGTGCTACTCTTGAGACCCCTGACTGATAAGATACACGCTGTGAAGCAAGCTTACCAGGTGTGACCTAGGTGAGTAGGGTTCCTGACAAGCTCTTCTCTCGGCATGTAGTAGGGCAGTGCCATCCTATTTCTGTATGTCCCGGCTACACGAAGAGGTTGGAGTAGTTCACAGAGATTTTTGAAGGTAGTGGGATAGGGTTGGCCAGACAGAAGACAAGAGAGAACATGTTTGCAGCCATGCTGGAAAAGGCCCATGAACTCTAGGTGTAAAAGCTGGAATTCGGTTGCAGGCAACAGCAGGCCCAGGTTTTTCTAATGGGTGGATTGCAGCCTTCAGAGATCTGTGTATAATTAGGGAAGTATAACATTTAACTTTTGCTTAATCCTAGAATTTGAAGGGGACCATAAACATGAAGTCAGCTCTGAGGCTGGTTTTTAGCGGTTGCCCTTCCATGTAGAAACATTGGGCCAGTGGGTCTGAAAGACTTTAGGAAGATGATTTACAGCCTACTGTGATGAAAAGGAAGAGACCCAGGGCAGCTCTATTGAAGAGCAGCTACAGTGTTGAGTTTGATCCATGAAGCTTGGTCTCTGTGTCAGTGCTGAGGGACTCTTGGAGAGGTTGGAGCTGGTGTGGTGGCTCATGCCAGACTCCTAACAGTGAACACTGAAGCAGGAAGATGGCAAGTTGCTGGCGGCCTGTGTCTCAAGGAAAGGTTCTAAGTCATAGACTAATTTCGAGCAGGAAGGGGTTAACGAAGCTCCCACTAGCATTTGTTAGAAAGCCAAAGTGGCACCTGCCCTCTTTCCCCCACCACAGGATGTTCTACTGGGTCTGGACCATACTCCAGAACTGTGAGCTAACACTTCATTATTTTATTATTTATTCAGGTGCTGTATTCTATAATAGCTGGTAACCACTCTGTACTATGAGAAACATTGTTAGGAAGGGACCATTGTGAAGCTAGCCCTCCTGTGTGCTTGGTGAGATCCTGGAAAAACTAACGCAGGGCATTTTCCATTCTGGTCACCACTGTCCCTAAATCTTTCTGCTTGTGTTGGCAGAGAAATATTTGGGCACATAAAGAAACTGGCACTTTCTAACCTGCAAGTACTTCGCCTAATGACCTCAACAAGATTCTTGTTTTAGGTAGTTGGCTCAACTGTTGCAAGTGTTGTCAGGAATTCTCTTAGGTTCAAAGTTGGGAGTCTGAGTTAAGGTATAGGTTGTCTTGTTTCACAGTTTGGGGCTTCAGAACCAATTTAAAATGAGTGACTTGTAAATCGGCAGTGGCCTTTGTGAAGGCTATGGAGGCTGCTTGTGAACTATGCGTCGGTAGTCAGAACCAGATTTTATTTTATTATTATTTGCAATTTTACTGTTATCAAGTTTTAAAACGGCCAAATAAGAGATTGTCCTAAAGGCGCGGCAGCTTGATTTTGACAGCCTCCATGATAGGATCTCTAGGCTGCCCTCGCCCTTCTGGCCTGGCTTTCTAGAGTCTTAATGGGTGCCGAGCTTTTACGCAGATGCGGGACGCGGCTTTCCCTTGCTGGGCTCCCGGGCCAGCTCTCCACAACGCCCGCAGCCTCTGCGGAGGGGGCCGCGGCGGGAACAAAGGCAGCACGTGTCTGGGCGGGGCCCGCCCTCCGCCCCGCCCGCCCGGCGAGCTCTGCTGCGCGGCGCCGGGGCTCACGAGGCCGGCCTGGGCCGTGCGGCGCTGGCGGCTTCCAGGCGGAGACCGGGCTTCGCGCGTTCCCGCCGCCCGCGCCGCGACCCGTACGGGGCGCGCCCACTAGAGGCGCCACCGTGCGCTGCTCGCGCTGAGGACGCGAGCGGCCGCGACCTGGCGGCGAGACCGAGCGGGCATGTGGACGCGGCGCGCGATCCCGAGAGGCAGCTTGCGAGGCGCGCGGCGGGGCGGGGCGGGGCCGGCGGGTGCGCGGCGGAGACGCAGGCGGGGGCCGGGCGGGGGCGGGGCCGCAGCGTCTGCAGAACCTTGGACAGAAGCTGGGAGCCGCCGCCGCGCCGAGCCGCGCCGAGCCGCGCCGAGCCCCGGGGCCGCGGCGCGCATTGCGGAGGGCCTGGGACGCAGCGGCGGCGCCTGCTGCGGGAGCCTGCCTGCGGGTAAGCCTGCGCGGACCGGAGCCGTGTGCGCGGCCTGGTTGGACTCCTACTGCGGCGGCCGCTGCGGCGCTTGACCGGTGCCGCAGTGGAAGCACAGGCTGGGGCTCGACGGGGCCGCAGCCCGGGGATTCGGGCCTCGGAAGTGCGGGCGGAGGGGCGCGGCGCGGAGCCCCGCCCGGGGCTGAGAACCATCTTGTTTTCCACGCAGATCCGCAGGGCTCCACGCGTCGTGTCCCGGGAGCGCCTCCTTTCTCCCTGCGGCCGCTACAGGCTCGGTAAGCCTTTTTTCCCCTCCAGCCGGCAGGCTGGGCGCGCAGGGGTGCCGGCCCCTGCCGGGCGCGCAGTGGCACCATGGGCACGGTGCTGTCCCTGTCCCCCAGCTATCGGAAGGCCACACTGTTTGAGGATGGCGCGGCCACCGTAGGCCACTACACGGCCGTGCAGAACAGCAAGAACGCCAAGGACAAGAACCTGAAGCGGCACTCCATCATCTCGGTGCTGCCTTGGAAGAGGATCGTGGCGGTGTCAGCGAAGAAGAAGAACTCCAAGAAGGCGCAGCCCAACAGCAGCTACCAGAGCAACATCGCGCACCTCAACAATGAGAACCTGAAGAAGTCGCTGTCTTGTGCCAACCTGTCCACATTCGCCCAGCCCCCGCCGGCCCAGCCGCCCGCGCCCCCAGCCAGCCAGCTTTCTGGCTCCCAGACTGGGGTCTCCTCTTCTGTCAAGAAGGCCCCGCACCCTGCCATCACCTCTGCAGGGACACCCAAACGGGTCATCGTCCAGGCGTCCACCAGTGAGCTGCTGCGCTGCCTGGGTGAATTTCTCTGCCGCCGGTGCTACCGCCTGAAGCACTTGTCCCCAACGGACCCCGTGCTCTGGCTGCGCAGCGTGGACCGCTCCCTGCTTCTGCAGGGCTGGCAAGACCAGGGTTTCATCACACCGGCCAATGTGGTCTTCCTCTACATGCTCTGCAGGGATGTTATCTCCTCTGAGGTAGGCTCGGACCACGAGCTCCAGGCTGTCCTGCTGACCTGTCTGTACCTCTCCTATTCCTACATGGGCAATGAAATCTCCTACCCGCTCAAGCCCTTCCTGGTGGAGAGCTGCAAGGAAGCCTTTTGGGACCGTTGCCTCTCAGTTATCAACCTCATGAGCTCCAAGATGCTGCAGATCAATGCTGACCCACACTATTTCACACAAGTGTTCTCTGACTTGAAGAACGAGAGCGGTCAGGAGGACAAGAAGCGACTCCTCCTGGGGCTCGATCGGTGAGCTCCTGTAGCCGGTATCCTGGCTCAAGGATTCCATTTGTTTTTAAAATTTATTACTAAAAGAATCAAGTTTTGTGTACAGTATGTGTCTAGCAAAGCCAACAAGGGCCTCTTCCCATGTTCTTTCCTTGGGGTTTATTTTTAGCCCTTTCAAGAACTCTGGGGACTTTCGAACTGATGAATCTAGAAGATGCATTCAAGAGACACTTCGGCTGCTGACCGCTCACTTTCCGGGACTCAAGGGACTGACTTGCCCATGTCACCTGTACCCGTGATGGATCCAGGGTAGATGAGGATTCCCACTGTCCCATGATTGGAGCTGTGGCTGTGGCTGGTGGCCCAGGAGGAATCGGCCCTTGTCTGGGTATTGTTTCAGCCTCTCAGAGGCTCCTGGAGCCGGCTGTCCTGACTCAGGACCCAGGAGGCTGTGAGGCAAGATCTCCACTGCCCTGGGGCATCAGTGCAGGAGCCTGGGAGGGTCTGGTGCAAAGATTGTTTGACTGTTGACCATGCACGGCCCTGGTTTGCTGCTTGCTTTTTAGGGAGAAGGGCTTTCCTTTCCTGGGAGGATGGCGCTCCCCTCCCCATCCTTTTGTCTCTGCTCCCACGTTAGTGTTGGTTAATGAGGTGGTTTGCTCATTGGATTCCTCTCCCGTTTTGGGTCCCAGCTAAGGGATGAGGTGAAGCAAGGGGCAGCTGCTTTCCTGAGTGAGCTTTTTTTTTTCTTTTTTCTTTTTCTTTTTTTTTTTCCATTTGAACAACACAGTTCAGTCACCCTGTGTAAAAAGCCAGGACACCACTAGGGACCCACTAGCAACGCTGCCTTCTGGGCAGGTGGGTGTCTATGCCTGAGATCAAGTTGGTGCCCACTTACATGCCGAGGCCTCTTGCTGGTGCACATGTACACACTGGTGCACATGGTATTTGTCCTCCATCGCTGGGGGAAGGTGAGGTCAGTCGATAGGGGCGACAGGGTGTTGCTGTCTCCCACCCCTGCCCCTTGTTAATTTTAAGCTGTTTCCAGGCAGTTCAGTTTCTCCTGGAGAGGAGGCTTTGCTCTGTGCAACCTACTGAGACAGCTGCATTTGGAGACAATTACAAGATTTGAGTGTGACTCCTGATCAGTTTGGAAGCTTGGTGACTGTCCAGCTGAACACTTCCAGCTGCTGGGTGTGGTGCCCACCTAGCCCTGTCGGCTACATAACACACTCTGGACTTTAATGGTTTTTTTTCTTTCTAATTTTCCAAGACTGGTGGCTTGGGGTTTGGAAGCGATCCAAGAGAAGGGAGCGAATCTTCCTGCAAGGCCCTCACTCCAGCTCTGGGGAACAAAGAGCAATGTGAAGACAGTAGGAGGATTTCCTCTTCCTCCTGCTCCCCTGGGGTGCTGGGGCCCGAGGGCTACAGTTGGGAAGGCAGAGGTTACCTTGCATAGGATCAGGTTCTAGGTGGCAGCCAACTTCTTGCACAAGCACTACTGAAAAGTCACATATAAAGAGAAAGCTGTGAAATTGAGGTCTCAATTGAAGAGGCCCGGAGCAGAGCCTTTCACCCGACATCTTCACAGAGGTGGGGAAGAGGACCTGACTGGACCAGACAGCCTTTCCCCAGTCCCTCATCTGGGTTCCTAGAGAGCGGATCCTGGGCCCTCAGACGGCCTGACAGGGAGCGGAGCTGGAAATCCTGCAGGGTTTGCTGAGTGTGGGCCTTGCTGTAGCCCCTTTGGGCTGGCTTCATGCCGCCCATCCTCAGATCCTGCTGCCACAGTGACCGTGCCTGGAGCCCCACGGGGCAGCTGGAAGAGCTTCTGGTGTCCAGTCCGAGGAGGAGGGGGACACGAGTTTGTAGCCTGCCAGCCGCTGAAGCCGGCCTGGAGCTGTTCCACTGGGCTGCAGTAACAGGATTCCAGCTTGGTTGACTGCTTCCTTCTCTTTGTACTTAATTTAAAAACAATTTTTTTTTTTGTTGTTGCTGAGAAGGTGCATATTTCAGGAGTGGTCGGCGACTGAGGAAAGCTCCTTAGTTCCATTGTGAAGCCTGTGTCCTCTCCCTTGCATTGGTCTTCAGTGCTGTGTAAAGGACAACTGCTAGACTGAAGTGTTCGAGCAAAGAACCCATCTGACGTGCTGCTATGAAGACACTTTTAGAACAAACACACACAAGATAGAAAAGAAAAAAAAAGAAAAATGTGAAAAAAAATCTACAAAAAACCCTTTACTCTTGTTGCTTTTACAGTGGTACTGTGCATGCGAACCAGGCGCATTTTGTGTCTTAAGAAAAAAAAAACCTTAGCGCAGATGGCGGTGAGAACCACGCGTGCTGAGAACGAGCCATGGGAGCATAGTTCAGGATTGGATTTTTCTCTTTTCCTTACAACCATGAAGGGTTGATGTATTCTTTCCATGCAGTTATTAGAATTTAGTTTTGTTTCAGCAGTGTTAAACTTGCAATGAGAAGAAAATGTGCCGCCCCTGCCCAGAATCCTCCATAGCTGTACATCCGATACTGCTAATTACACACACGTGATGTTTTTGGTTTTGTTTTTTTTTTGTTGTTGTTGTGGTTTTATTTTTTGGTGAAATTTCTTCTGTAGCTATTCTTTGACCAAACTGTGGATATTGTTAATATTAATTTATATTTGTCTCATTTTGTATGTATGTGTGTGTGTTTGTGAGTATGTATGGTTTATAACCTGACAAGAGTCATGAAGCTCGGTTTGGCTGTAATTTAATTCCCCTTCCCTTATTTTTATTTATTTTTGTACTGTGCTGATTCAATAAAATGCACTGACCATCCATCATCCTCTTTGTGGCTCTGCCATTTGGGAACACAGTGGGGGCACCTTTAATGCATGATTTGTATGTGGAGAATCGGGTTGCAGGTAGAAGGGGAGTTAGGGGAAAGGACTGGAAGAGGCTTAGGTGATTAAAACAGCACGGAGGTGGTGGGGGGAGTCAGCTCTGGCTTAGTGGCTGGGCAGGTTCTCCCTGGGGCCTTCCTGTGTGGGGTCACAAGACAGGCCTATCAAGCCACAGAGGGCCAGGCAGTATTGGCCACATAAGTCCTTCATGGGCACCTGTGTTGCCTTGGCACCAAGGCTGCCGCTCCCATGCTCCCCTGGGCCTGTCTTGCTCAGTGTCTCCTGCCCCAAAGGCCAGCAGGGGTGGACAGGTTTCCTGGTGCCTCAACAGTTCAACTTCAGAGGAATCTAGCTCTGGACCTAGCTCTGGGTCTCCCAAGTGCACTGCCACCTAGGCGTCTGTATCTGGTCTGCCTGCCAGCTGGGACAAGGGCAGCAGGAATATGTTCTCTGGCTGGCCCTGTACCCACTGTCAGGAGGCCGGTGCTTAGGGCTCCTCCCCCTGTTCTGGTGGGTCCCAGGGTCTGCCAGTGACTACAAGACCATGCAGTGCTGAGCCCCTGGGTGTTAGGGTGCCCTGGGGCCTCTACCTTATCCGTGCCTCTTGCTCCTGAAAGAGGCCGTGCTGGCCCAAAGGCTTCTGCAGGAATCTGTACCATCCTTTGTGTGTTTAGGATTCTAGCGCGCTGGCTTCAGAATGGCGGAGCAGAGTGCCTTGACTGAATTCTGAGGAGGTCTCGTGCAGCTTCCTTCCTCATACAGCTTGCTTCTTGCTCCCTAATTTTTCTGTTCAAAAGCCTCAGGCAAATTGCCCTCCATTTTACATAATTTGTGCTTAATTCTCCTATCTTTTAGAATGGTAGTTGACTAAGCTAAAATTTCACTATTTTTCAATGATAAACAGAACACCTTTAAAATAAGATTTAATGCTTTATTGCTCTTGATGGTAAATCAAAATATGCTTTAGAAATAAAGTTAATTTAATGGAAAATAGGAATATATGCACCAAACCATAAACTGCATTTCATCAACTCAAGAGACCCCTACTCCATGCATACAATCACTGTGTCCTCTCCGGTGCTCTTTCTGTGATCATCCACACCCCTAGTTCTAGGTCCTTTAGTGGCTGCACACTGACTTTTAGGTTATAAGAAAGTGCTTATGGACAGGGCAGCCCTCAGTGGGTCCCAGACTACATCAGAGGGTGGGAGGAGAGCCCCACCCCCTCTGACCTTCAACTCTTTGGCATGACCTGCTTTGGTGTGTATGAACACACTTGAGCATGGCTAGTGTAAAGCAACAAGCTGGGGCTGTAAGTGGATGGGAAGGTGAAGTTCCAGTCACGTGGTTCTGTCAGGTCCACCAGCCCCTGGCTGGTGGCACCTCTGCGCTGTATGGGCAGCTGACCAGGGGATGAGAATGGTTCCCGAGGGCAGCCTGGCAACAGGAGTTTTGTTGCAAACTGCCTGCAGTGTAAACGTCCCTGTCCCCACAGCTCTGCAAAAGGGGTAGGAGACCAGGTGCTGGAACACCACGGCCAGCCAGGTGACTCCCTCAGGCCCTGGGCAAGGCACAGAAGGCATCGCATAGGCACTTGGTAGGTTAGGGTGGCAGGGTGCGAATTAGGGAGTAGAGTCTGGCCAAAAGCGAAGAAAATATGAGCCTGGCTCTGAAAGTCCCACAGCTCGCTCCCGCAGCTCGCCTCTTACAAGCCTTCCATGTTAGGCTTCCCCACAGTAAGCCTGTGCCGCCCATAGGCCTCCGTATCCTCAACAGCTGAGGCTGGGGGCAGGGGGCTCAGGCCAGGCTCCAGCAGGCAGGTATGTGGCATGGGTGGCACCCTGGCCTGGCCGGCAGTGCCAGGACTCCACGCTCTTTGCTGCAGCTTTGTCTTGCCTCCCACCACTAGGTCCTGTGTGCTTTGGCTCTCTGAGAGTTCCAGGTCTCCAGTGAGGAGAAGGCGCAGCCAGAGGGTTAGGGGAACGGGCGCCAAGCATGGTCTTCTCTTTGCACCTCCTCACTAGGTCCTGACTCTGTGTTTACAACAGAGGGGACGTCAGATTAGCAACCTGGCAATCTGCAAGAAAGAAGGTTCTGATGACAGTGGGCATGGGCTGTGAGTTAAGCAAACTAGTCCTTGGAGTAGCAGCAGGGTATCTCTGAGAGAAGTGGTTACAAAGTCCAGGGCTAGAATGTTGGTGGCAAAAGACCTCCCAGGGACAGACAGGCTCTGGGAAGGAGGGATCCTGGCTGAGCATGGCTGAGAGACGGCTCTGCAGTTGAACCTGCTCACCTGGTAGCTATGGCTGGCTGCTGGGGGTAGGGCTTGTCTGAGGGGCTCTGAGCTAGGCCCCAAGGGTTGCAATCATGTTGGGGAAGGAGGTGTCAGGTAAGGGTCATAGGGCAGAACTAAGTCCCCTGCTCATGGATGCTGGATCCAAACCTCTAGGAGAATGTGGCTTTGGCTCCAGAAACTGCGTCCTGAGCTCCGTGCCTCTCATCCCTGTGCTGGGGTCAACAGTGGCCACTGGCCTTTTGCCAACTACAGGTACCGTCCAGTTGCTTGTGAGGTGGGGAGTGGTCTAGCTGTCAGCCCAGGAGGCTGAAGAGGATCTTTGGTTTCCTGAGCAGGGGGATGGATAGTTGAGAGGCAGAGGCAGAGGCAGAGGCAGAGGCAGAGGCAGAGGTAGAGGCAGAGGCAGAGGCAGAGGCAGAAAGCCAGGTAGACAGCTCATGGGCAGGGCCCCAGAGAAGGCAGAGGAGCCCTGCCCAGCGGAGGCCTTGCAAGCTGATTTCTAGTGGCATTAGAGGGCAAACAGCAATTAGCCAAGCTCCCGGGATGCGAGGTGGAACGTGTGTGGGATGCAGAGGCCGAGGGCCTGGCCTGCCTTGTGCCAGGCTCAGGCACTTGCTCTCCTGGGTCAGGCCTCGGATGTGCAGCGCTCAGTTCCCGGGCACACTGAGGATGAAGCCCGAGCGGTTCTTGGTGAAGTCGGGCTGTGGTTGATTGAGCCGGGTCTCCACAGAGACGGTGCACTTCCTCCCATGCAGGCTGCACTGCACTGGGTTGGTGACGTTCACTTGAAGGTGGCGCTTCTCACTGCAAGAGTGGAAAAGATAGGCCAGGCAGCCAGTGAGTGGGCAGACACAGAATGCTGTGGTTTCCTTGGCAACCCCCAGGGCCCTGCCATTTGCCAGGCTTCTGTAGGGTGGCAGTTTCAGGGCTCAACCTATTTTCTTCTAGGTGAGCACAGAGGTTGGAGTGGGTGCAGAGGAAGGGAGGGGAGAGTGTGACACTGAGCTGTGTGCTGTGGCCAGCAGGGGCTGGCGAGGCAGAGGACTGTTCATTCCAGGAAACCCAGTGTGCCCAATGGACCAGGGAGGTGGATGTGGTTGAGCCACTTGCCACCAGGGCTGGATGCACTGAGTCATCTGGGCTTTGGGTGTCCCAGGAGAAAGAGTGTCAGGGCTCTGAATCACGACAATTATCTCTTACCAAGAGGGAGACCAGGATTCCCCCATCCCTTCAAGGAAATGTCTGCCTTGAATCCACCCAGTGATTTGCCATGGAGCCTGGCTGTCAAAAGTGGGTCTGAGATATAAAGTGGATAATTAATGAAAAAAAAAAATGGGCCCAAGGCTGAGTGCTGGGGTGCAGTAGGTCTGTGATCCCAGTTACTTAGGTAGTTGAGTTAGGAGGACAGTAAGTTCAGGGCTAGCTTGAGCAACTTACTGATGACACCTTGTCTCAAACTAAGAGCTGGGAAAGTACCAGAGATAGGGTGGCTCAGTGGTAGAGCACCTGCCTTGTGTGTGTGTGTGTGTGTGTGTGTGTGTGTGTGTGTGTGTGTGTATACCATGCTTCAATCCCTAGAACCACCCAGTCAAAGCAGGTCTGAGCTGACCCCCACCCTGTGAAGGATGGTCCCCATGGCCTGGCTGCTTTGGAACAGGTGGGTGGATAGTATCTCACTTCCTGTCCACCAGGAGAGCCACAGGAATGGGTCCAGATGCTGAGGAAGCCCACTCGGGGACAGTGTGCTGTGCTCTCCCTGCTGTGGAAACGGGAGCCCTCGCCTCCAGCAACACACACTGTGCTCAGTGTACCCGAGCTGCTGGTTATTTTAAAAACTGAGAAACTTGTAAGTAGGCTGGCACCTAGTGAGTGTGCACACGCCAGCCTGTTCCAGCGCTGCCCCCCAGCTCGTGCTGCATCGGTTGGGAGGAGAAAGAAAGGCTTGCTGTTAGGATGGGCTCCTTCGCTGTTGCTGCTGGGGCTGCATGTCAGGGAGCAGGCTGGGTCTCAACCCCACAGGTCTCCTCAGGCTGAGGGAGCTCCCAGCGCTGACTGATGGATATTCAATGGCAGTGTAGGAAGCAGGGGGTTGAGGCCAGGGCGCTCGGGCCCCACCCAACCTAAACAAGAGTTCCCTGTATTTGCCAGAGCACTGGCTGGTCCAGAAGACCCAGTTGCCAAGGCAAATGATCAAGCTGCATGGCATCCCAGGGATCAATGTGCTGAGCACAGGTGCTTCCTGCAGCACTGGTCCCAAGGCATGGTGTCCAGGGACACTTGGTGGCTCATCCCACAGAAGGCTCCAGAATTGGAGAAGCTGAGGTGCCGATTCCTACCTGCCTCAATAGCCATGACTGGAGGTAGCAAATGGAACAGGAAAGACATGTAGGCATCAAGTAGCAAACACTTGATGTCCTGTCAGCCACAGCTAGAACCTGGGCTCAGACAGTTATATTTAACTAGAGTTGGACAAAAATAGCTGAGCCCAGCAGAGGTGACTCAGGCTCTTTCCCACTCCCTCAGAGTCAGGGGGCTCTGCAGGTTAGAGCTGTGGCCCTTGGCTGCAGTAGGTTGCGTGTGGGTTCCCTGTGGCTTCACACTGGCCCATAGAAGGAACTGTGCCTGCTCTAGAAATACCTCTGAACAAGATGGTTCCCAAGCTTGGCCCGCCTCCCTCCTGCTCCTGTCAACCCAGGACTCTTGTGTCCAGCTCCACTTAAGTCCTTTGGGGGCCAGGAAGGGAGAGAGCTGGAAGGCACCATCGTGCCCTCCTCTCTTGCTGGGGCTGGTGGAGCAGGGTACACACCAAGTTCTCTCAGGTTCTCTGGGAATGGCTCCTAGAGGGGTTCATTCAGTGTCATTCTGAAAACCTGCCATGTGGAGAGTCGGCAGCATGCTGCCGCTGTCGGCCCTGCTGTTAGGAGCCTTCTCAGCCAAGTCTTGGCCAGAGCGTTGTCAGCTACAGCCTTCCTTTTCTTTTGGGTGTTTGGGGAACTGGGAGAGGCAGGAAGAACATCCAGGAGCTGGTAGGACTTTATCTGAAAAGCAGAGCTTTGGTGTCACAGGGTTAAGAGGCCACAGGCTCACCTGCTTTCCTTCCCTTCCCTTCCCCCTTTTGTCCCAGTCAGCCAGTCAGTTGTAAGCATGGTGGAGTCTCTGTCCTGTCCCTGCCTGGGACAGGAAGCAGACAGAAGGGAGGAGGGGGACGGTTCTGTTTCTCAGGAACCTCCCAGCACAGAGCCTTCTATACCCTGGGAGGCCCATGCACAAGTTAAGGCCACTGAGGTTGGCCTCCCTCCCCTCCAGAGGATACTGCTGTTGGAGGAAGGCAGGGAACCAGAGAATTGGGTTGTTCTGCACAGTGATGCCTGACAGCTCTGGGCCCCTCTTTCTCTGGCCCGTGGTGGTTCCCTACCTCTCAAGGAGGAGCTTTCCCTCTGACCCAGGAAAGTGCTGGGCAGTGCTGGGGCTTCAGCCTGCCCCAGGGAGCTTGCTTGGAGTGACTGCGTCCTGGTCCTCTGGTGACATGGAGGCAGTCACAGAAAGGCAAGGTACAAACATAAGGAGAAACTTCTCGCTGTCACCCCTACCTACAGCCGCAGACTCTGTCTGTGTCAAACACTAACCTCCCAATTCCTAGCATTACTCTCGATGGAGTAAGAAGCAATTAGGACATATCGGGAAGAAAGGCTGCCAGGCCTCCACATCCCTCCCTCTTCTTTCTTCTGAGATGAGATCTCACTCTATATAGGTCAGGCTGACCTTGAACCCATGTCTCAGCTTCTTGTTAAGGCATGAACCACTGTCCTAGATTCCTGGGTGGGGCACTCTAAGCCCAAGAGGCCACCTTTGATTCATTTGGGATCTTTAAATTCAAGACTAGGGCTACAGGCCTGGATTCCGGTCCTATTGGCTCTTGGGCTTGAGAAAGCCCCTGTGAGATGTCTCTTACAGCCATAAAGTATACATGAGAATCTATTCTTCACCTACTCCATGGTGAGGACAGGTGAAGAGTTATTTCATCATCACCACCACCATCACCATCATCATCCTGCCATCTGCACCCAGCTTTTACCCAGTATTTACCTCTAGGCACTGAGCCCCATAAATACAGAAAATAAGTAGACAGTTAAAGACAAGGTCTTTTCTATCTTCTTGAATCTGCAGTCTGGAGACCAATGCACAGAGGCTATTTAGAAAGCTCTGAGCTCTGTCTGTGGGAAGTGGACACTACCCAGAGGGAGGTTCACTTCTCTAGTCAAGTGCTAAGAGCCTCCATGAGAAGTGGTAGGAGAGCCGCTTTACAGGCGTGGCTATGCTCTCTGCACATGTTCATTTGACTCACAAGGCCCATAAACCACCCGGCTGCTGCTGTTCTGAGCAGCTCCCTGCCTGATGATGTATATCTTGGGCATTCTCAGCTTCTGTTTCAACCTGACAGGTGCGGGGCCCTTATGCCACACGCATGGATATGCTTTCCGTGTTTGACCTACAGGTTGCTGGAGAGTGAGGGGTCTCAGAGGACCTGAACACTATGGGGCTCCCTGTATGAATGGCCAGTTCTAGCCAGGTCATTGTTTCTGGGCTTGCTGGGTTAATGTGCCACCACAGGCTTTAGTCCCCCCATACTGCAGACAGCCCCTGCCAGCACTTTACCCATAGTTACTCTTGCCTCAAAATGAAGGGGGGACTGTGCTCAACCCACTGTGGTCCTCCTAGGCCCGAAAAACCCACTCGAGAAACTCATTTCAGAGGCAAAGTAGCCAGATGGCTTATGGAATGGGAGAGTCCCAGGAGGCAGGCAGCTCCTTAGAAAAAAAAAAAAAAGACTTGGTGTTGTCACTGTGAGAAATGGGATGTCTGTCCCCAGGCTCCTGGTGTTTTTTTCCCTTTGGTCCAGCCCTGAATGACCTGGTGCCCAGCCATCTTTAGGGGGTTGCTGTAGGGTTTAGGAAGATGTGGGGCTTGACAGAGCATAGGAGCAGCTGTAGAGGTCACTGCTTGCCACCCACATGCCGCACAAAGGGAGAAAGCATGGCTCTAGCGTCACAGCTCCCCAGCATACAGAACAATCATGACATGGCTGGCCTAGCAATGACATCATTCTACCCCCAGGTGTTCAGACAAGACTCTGGTACATCGGTTTTAGTGGCAGAAGCATTTACCAAAGGCAGAGGCAGCCTCCTTGTCCGTCAGTGGTTGAATGGATCAGCAAAGCGTGGTATATCTATTCACTGGGATATTACTGTCCAATGGACTCATCCATAAAAGCAGTAACATATCAATACAGGGTAACAAACTTTGAAAGAAGCCAGCTACAACAGGCCACATACTGTAAGACTCCATCACAGGAAATATACCCACTAGACACATCAACAGGGAGAGAGTAGCTGTTCCGAGGGACAGCAGGGAGGGGCAGGGGTGGTAGGGCTGCTTAGATTTCCTTTTGGAGTGGTGAAAGTATTGTAGAAGTAGACCGAGGTGGTGGCTACCTAACACTGTCCAAGTAGAGGTGACGCTCAGGGTGCAGTGTTTCTACAGTAGGGTGTAGAGGACAAAAAGGAGAAAACAGGGAAGTGCTTTCCTTTTCTTTCTTTTGTTTGTTTATTTTGAGATAGGGTTTCTCTATGTATCCCCTGGCTGTGTGCTACCACTGCCCAGCTTTCGGGGATGTTCTTATTTTAAGTTCTGTCAAAATGACTGAAGTACAGTAAGATTGAACACGTTGGCTCATGGAGTGAGACTCTGTCTCAAAACAGCAACTAAACCAGAGTTCGTGAGACTCTAGAGCTGGGGCAGTCCTAGCAGGCACAGGAGACTGGGTGCTGTGGGGCAGAGAGCAGGGACCCGACTCTGTCCTGAGCCCCGGCACACACTGGTGTCTTTATAGAGTCAGAGTTCTTCCCTCGTTTTAACAGAGAACAGAGATGGAGCCAGGGTGTCTCCCTCTGATGGTGTGCCAAGCCAAGTGACAGCTGCTGAGGGAGACTGGCTGTGGGGGGAGGGGCCTTTACTCCCCAGATTCTGTTACGGATTTAGTGGCTCAGCAAATTGTGGTATTTGGGGACTTTCATCTCCTGTCATCTGTTCTCAGCCATCATTGCAGGCAAATGGCTCTTATCCAGTGACTTTCCTTCCCTTCTCACTTAGACTCCCCTCTTCTGCTCATTAGAGCTGCCACAGTGGGAGAGGACATGGTCCCAGTGCTAGCTGTGTGCCCACAGGCATTGCACACAAGGGGACAACCACGTATGTCTAGGAGCTGAATCAGCCTGAAAGAATGTCCCTCCTTGATCAGGCCCCTGGTCATCTGGGAAATGCAGTCTCTAGACTGAAGCCAACCCAAGAAAGTGACCTAGGAGGCTGCAGGCAGCCTGGCCTGCTCAGCATGGAAGAGATGTTGGGAGAGATGGAAGTGCCCCTGTGAAGCTAGTGAGTACTCTCTGCTGTCAGGTCACAGGGTATGGGCTGGAGGGAGATGTTCACAGAGATGAAAGGTATGTCCCATGATGTGCACTGACCCCAGAGCCACACCCCACTGGATGTCACTTGTTCTAGCTCACACTGAGGGCTGGATGCCTGTAGCTCTTTTCTGTGTGTTCTGCTTCAGGAAGCAACTACCCCCCCCCCCCCCCATGCTGAGCCTCAGAGGGTAGCTCTTTCAAAATCCTGCTGGGGAAGTGCTGCTTCTGTTTTGGCCAGGGTTACATCACAGCTGCTCCTAAAGTGAGCTGAGGAGTCTGTCCTGTGTAGGCTGGAGACAGTGGTGCTGCACTTCCTGTCTGTGTAGCTGCCAAGGGATGAGGCAAAACCTTACAGTAGTCATGAAGCAGTGGAGACCCTAGGGCCTCCATCATGGGCAGGGTCTGCCCCACCTTGGCCTGAGCTGCTTTGGTGTACAGACTCGGGCAGGGAGGTTCACTCCACTCTCTCTGTGCTCTTCTTTCTCTTTAATGCTTCCAAGTCCCATATCTTCCCTGCCTAGTTGACTGTCCATACTGAGCATGCTCTGTCCAGAGCAGCGGCTCCCAACCTTCCTGACACTTCTACCCTTTAACACAGCTCCTCATGCTGTGGTGACCCCAACCATAAAACTGTTTTCACCGCTACTCCACCAGCTGTAATTTTGCTACTGTTGTGAACTGCAATGTAAATATTTTTGGAGATAGAGATTTGCCAGAGCGGTCTTGACCTACAGGTTGAGAGTCTAGAGAGTACATGCCCAAGAACCAGCCCTTGCATCCTCTTGCAACCACACAGAAAAGGCTTGGTCATGGTGGCTGAGTGAATGTCCCCAAGGAGGTGGCATCTGGGCTGAGTCTAAGGATGAACAGGGCTCTTGCAAGAGCCTTCCTGGGTTTATTTTCTTATTCTTAATTATTGCTGCATGTCCATTAGATGCTGTGTTTACCACAGAGAGGTGACACCCACCCATGTGGTCTTAACGATAGATAATGTAATCATTGTCCCCATTCAAGCATGAGGTTCTAGCACATTCTTAGCCACTTCTGAGAGATCTCTCAATACTCCACAGGCAACTGAGTTTTCACAGGAGGAATTGGGAGCACACTCTTGGCCTCGACCCTTGTCAAGCCTGTCAGGAGTCCAGTCTAGACATTCCCCTCACACAGGCCGACAGATGGGAGTCAGCTCAGCTTCCTCCACCTCCGCTGCCTACCCAGACCAGAGCCAGCTCTCCAGACTGCTCTGTCTCAGCCTCTCCTAGTGACCACAGTGGCCTGACTGGTTTCTGTCTTCTCTGCCCCACACCCTGCTTGCTTCACACACATTCCGCTCGTGCACATCCTCTGTGTGAGCAGAGTCTGGAACAGGCTCCCAGGGGCCTGCCTCCCCCTGCTGCCATTCACTCTCCCTTTCTCTCATTCCTCCCAGCTCTGAAGCCAGGTCACAGGCCTGGGGTATCCACGCAGACTGGACTGTGGAGCTCTGTTGTGTTTTTCCTAGTACGGGAAAACTAGTACAGGCCCAGCAAGCCTACCTCCTGCATGTGGCTCAGTGCTTTGGGGCTCTACAGAGAGCGTGGGAGCCACAGGGGGATGGATGTTAAAGGAACAAAAAGACAGCCTCCTTCAAATGGCAGGGGTAAGGGAGGGACCTGCAGCAAGAGTTGAAGGCCAGGCTGGGTCTAGAGGGACTGGGGCAGCAGAGCAAGTGAGCAGGCAAACAGACCACAGTTCACAGGAGTGAGGCTCTTCTCAGCCATAGTGAACGCACCTAACTGGTGGCTCAAGACAGTGCTGAGAGGCTGGGAAGCAGTGTCCACAGGGCTGATGTCCAGCCCTGAAACAAGACAACGTTGAGCTGAAATCCTGGATGCCAACAACATGGAAGACAGCCAGGTATCTCAGTGAACTTTTGGGGGGAAGATAGAAAGAAGGAAGGTGACTTCCAGCTTCCTTCACAGGAGCACAAGTAAGAAGACTGAACTAAGCAAGAGGCCATGTGTGAAGGAATGTGAGAGGGTTACCTGAATGTGTGCAGGGAGGAAAGGGAAGGGAGAGGTGTAATTAGAACCTCAAAAATAAAACATATTATCTATAAATTATATATATAACTTTAAAACCGGGCCAACAAAGTGGTTCAGTAGGTAAAAATGCTTGCTGCGAAGAGTTCAGTTCCCAGAATCCACATGGTGGAAGGAGAGAACTTTAACATGCACATATATGTGAAAACATACAAATAAATTCACTTTAAAAATATACAACCACACAGAATATTCATAAATAATTTTGAACATATAAATGCAACAACCTATACAAATGGATAAATTAGTCAAGTAGACAAATGGTTTAATGAGGTCTCTCAGGTAGATCTAACAAAATGCAACTACAAACTCCTTAAAGAGACATATAAATCACAGTGGTTGGGTTGGAGGAAAAGCTCAGTGGTTAGAGCCCTGGCTGGTCTACAAGACCCAGGTTCAGTTCCCAGTACCAACATGACAGCCCACAACTGTCTGTAACACCTGATCCAGAGGATCCAGTGGTTTCTTCTGATCTTTGTAGGCACCACAAATACACATGATGTACATATATGTAATATTAGTAAAAAGAAGTCTATAATTTAAAAATGTAATCAAATCAAATAATGATGCTAGGGAGTGTACCAAATTAACATGTCTTGACCTTAAACATGTGTTTAGAGGTAAACACTCTCCCACTAGGCTATACCCCAAGCCAAAAGTGGCGCCTTGACCAGAGACACATAGCTTGCTCTCTGTCTCTCCATCACGTAGGAGTTGGTGAGAAGGCTGCCCTCACCAGACCCCACTGTGCTGACTCTGAGCTGGACATGGTGGGAGCCGTGAGAACATGCACTTCTGTCGTCCCTTACTCAGTCCGTCCACTAAGAGTACACTAGAGTAGTATCAACAGTGGATCTGGACAGCCTCACGACGCGGGACACATTCCACTTCAGAAACAAGACTGCGAGTCATAGAACAGAGGCAGGACTCAAACCTGGTGACCCAGGCTGAAGTCTTAACCTCTGAATATGACGTCACTATCATCTATGCTTGAGCATCGAGCACTGGGTACTGTCTATCATCTGTGCCCCTGAGCAGCTGGCACTAAGTTCTGTCCATGCCTTATCAAAAGTGCCTGCTATAGTGTCTGATACAGATTAGGGGCACACCAGTGTGGAGTGATTTTTTTTTTTAAATGACATGATTAAGAGAGCAGCTGCAGCTAACCCAACTATGAGACGGTAACCAGAAGATGAGGCCAGCACCTATGCCACCTTCAAGTGGGGTTGTCGATGGGGAAGATGGTAGTGGGAGAGCCATTAGATCCAGGTGTGGGCCCCGAAGTGGCCAGGGGAGGTATGTGTGCACTTCTGGCACCTTGCTCTGTACAAGGGGATGTTTATATGTTATGTGATTAAGAAGCACAAGGAACACTCACTATTCAAGGGGTGCCTTTTGAGCTTTGGAGGGCCCTTCTGTAAAGTATATCTACTTGCCCTGTAAACCTTAATGCCCAGAAATGCCTGGTTTTAAAGGAAATTCTAAGGGAGATAAAAGTACCTGGGAGGATGGAGAACGTGTGACTGGCTCCAGCAGCAAGGCTGAGTAAGGGTCTCACAGATGCCGGGCAAGTAACCCACCAGTGGTCGCTGCATGCAGCAGGACTCATGGGGTTTGGAACATGACATTGATGAATATGTCGTTCTTATGTTCCAAGGGCTGACGGAGATGAGTGGACCCTGGGTCTCTCTAAATTTCTCAGTGTCATAAATACTTCCAGTGGCTGCTGGTGGGGTGGGGATTGGAAATCATTCATTTATTAAGGGCTTATCTTGTAGTAGGCACTACATTAAACACTGTACATGCGTCATCTCATTTAATCCCTCCCAAAGCTGTCATGAGGGCCTGCCATTACCTTCCCTTTACAGAGGAGGAAGTTGCAAAAGCTCATGTCAAGTAACTTCTCAAAGCTGGGCAATGGCATGCCCAGAGTATCTGCTCACCAGACACTTCCAACCATCCTTCTGTTCATCTGCACTTGAGCCGTGTGCAGAGCATGGCCCAAGCCCTGGTGAGTCACAGGGAAAAGCATTTGCATCTGTGGCTGGGCTTGGATGCTGACCTGTAGCCATGACCCTGCAGTGGCCTGATCACCTCTCTTCCTTTCTCTGCTGGGTGTTGATCCTTCCAAACCTCAGCTTCCACCTGGCCATTAGATAAATGCTTCCAGGCTGGTGCCAGGCTGTCAGAGGGGGTGCTCTCCTGGTGTGTGGAGAGCTTGTGTGCAGTCTCTGATTTCCTAGGGTACCTTTCGTCCCTTTTCAGTGCTGGGACTAAACCCAGGCCCTTGCATGCTAGGTAAGCCGTTTCCACTGAGCTCCACATCCAGACCCTCAGGACACATTCTGTCTTCCCAGGTGAAGTGCCTGGGAAGATCATTGCTCTGTAGATATTCCTGGGTGCTCTTTCCGTCAACTAAAAGGTAAAGGTTCTTGCTCTGTGTGTACCCCAGCAGCCCTGCTCTGCCCTAGCAAGGTGGATGCAGATGTGTCCTAGAGGTTGCATCCACTCTGGGGTGGCCAATGGGGCAGTGGCTCTGATTTATCCCTGTCCCAATCAGAGCTATAGGTATGGGCATGTCCCATTTAGAGTATATTACTCTCTCCTGGCTCATTACTGCCTCTCCCAAGATGGCCAAATCAGTGCCACGTATTAGGGATAATGCAACCCTTCAAAGCCAAACTACCAGGATGCAATCAGCACAGCTCTCTCGGATACAAGCAACACCACCATCCAGAAGCAACAAACCAACAAACCAAACCTTTGCTACCAGAGAAAAGAACAATAGCCTAGCGGGCCACAGCCCAATGTGCAGGTCTGTGTGGCTTCAGCTCACTCTTAAGAAGCTTGGGTCCATGGGCAGCAGCTCCTCCTTCTGTAACTTTACATCTTTTTATGCTTTTGTTGTAATGTCCTGAGGGATTTATTTTGTATCTGTTTGAGAAGTGTTTTTCATCTTTGCTGTTTCCTGCTTATGTCTCTGCTTCTCCTTTTTCGACACTTCTGCTCACAGCACCTCCACAGTTAGCACCATTTGTGCACAGTGGTGTCTATTTTCTGCCCACATCCTTAATGAAGGTGCTAAACAACACTGGATGGAGCTGACCAGCACCCACGGTCTTCTCTGGACTGACGTCTAAGTGGCCTGTGAGGGACACTGTGAGGGACAGTGCTACATGTAAGCGTATTCTAGTTCATGTGCTCAAAACCGTGAGTTCTGTCTACCATTGGACAGACTCTGAGACTTCACAGGAAGCCTGTTGAGTCCCAGTCCCTACCACCTGAGTATATTTAAGTCAGTCCACATACAAATAACTAGGACAGAGATATTTAAAAAAAAAAAAAAAACTTGCCAAGATAACAAACAGGTAATACTTTTGACTGGGCCCAGGTTAAAGGATGGCACTTTTGAACAAGGTTGGGAACTAAGAACAAAATAAGTTGCTAGGAACTGCAGTCTTTTGTTTAGTTTCTCCTTTGTGAGACAGGTTCTCATTATGCAGCCCAGGCTGACTTCATCCTCGTGACCCTCTGGATTCAGACTCCAGGCACTGGTTGAGTATGGTCTGGCCAACCTGCTCTACACAGTGAGATGAGAGTTCTTTCATCTTCAGGAGCTCACAGTCTGTGGAGGGAGGCAGATAGGCAACAGATAATTCTCATGGAGGGTGCTACCCCACCACAGCCACAGGAGTCTAGGAAATGCGCTAAGGACCCTGTGGCTGTATCGGCAGATACATCTTCCCAGTAACTTAGGTTTTAGTGAGGGGGAGAAATCAGGGCCTGTTCTGTACCAGACTCCCTATGGGTATGGATCAAGATGCAGCTACGGAGGTGGGTGCCACACACACCGAGCCTGGTATGCCAGGGCAGATGGTGACTCACTCACTAGTCACTATTAACATCCCTCAAGTTCCAACTCTCTCTCCCCTAGAGCTTGGCTGGACCTCCCCTGCCCTCAGGAGGGGGCTGAGGATTTAGCTGGTGAGTCAAGGCTCACACATGTTTGGGAGGTCGTGGTAGAGATTCATCCAGCCAGGTTGGCAGGCAGTTGAGAGGTGAGACGTCCAGGCGGAATCTATGGGCAATGAGAATCCTCCAGGGGTGACCTCGAGTAGAGAAGACAGGGAACGCTTATTCTCTTCCGCTGCTCACCACTGTCTGAGGTGTTGGCTGTCTTATGCCCTTCCCTGGCTTCCATGTCCTTTCAAAGAAAGCTCTATGGGAGAAGGGGACCTTGTGCCAAAAGGGTACTTGATATACAGTTAGTTCTCAACAGAATCGCCAATCCAGGAATTGACAGAGACAAGACAAATGATGTGGAAATAGGTGAATGGGGCACTTGGAAGGAGGCAGACAAGTAGGGAGACAAGTAGGGAGAGAGGGCCAAGGTCACTGAAAGGGCAAGACAACAGAAAGATGCCTAAAAGGGAGGGCGTGGCAGGTGACGGGATCTAAAGTTAGTCATGGCTCCAGATCTTCAGTTTGGGTGGTGGTGAGGGATGCTGGCCTTGGTTGGGAGAGTGCTGAGGACAGCTCTGGAAAATCCACAAGGTTTCACTATGCATCATGCAGACCCAGGTGTACACAAAACCCCACCTTTCTCCCTTATGGGAAGAGGTGTGACTCAGGCAGCTGCATCTCACAGAACGACTGTCTCCCTGTGTTTTAAGTAATCCCTTAGAAAGACAGTATAAGATATTAGAGTGACCTGTGCTGTATATGAAAGGTAGGGCGGGGTGTGTTGGCACATCTGTAATCCTACCAACTGCTCAGGATGTGGACACAGGAGGATCAGGGCTTTATAGTCATTCTTAGATATACCGTAAGTTCAAAGCCAGCCAAGGCTATGTGAGACCATGTCCCAAGAAAACAGCCTGGTCTACAGAATGAGTTCTAGGACAGGGCTACACAGAGACTCTTGAGTGGGGGATGGGAGGAAGGAAAGGAGGGTGGGGGGGGGAAGGGGGAAGAAACTGCAGCCAGAGCCTGTGCCCTCAGTCACTTGGTGGTGGTCACTTTTGTCCTTTTCAAACTCTTATAAATTTCAAACTTGGTTTAAATGTGTGTGTGTGTGTCTGTGCATGCGTGCATGCACACATATGCATGTGCATGTACATGAGTGCAGGTGCCTGTGGAGGCCAAAGGCTGGTGTCACAAGCAGCTGTCAGGACCCTGAGGAGTGTGTTGGGAACTGAACACAGGTCCTCTGCAAGGCCAGTCACTGAACTTCTTTTCTAGCTTGGGATTTTCAGTATTGGTCATTTGCAGTATTTTGTTGAATTTGGTTTTTGTTGAGATAGGGTCTCTCTATGTAGCATTGCCTGGAACTTGCTACATAGATCGGACTGGTGTAGGATTCATAGAGATCTGCCTGCCTTTGTCTCCTGAGTTCTGGGACTAAAGGTGTGTGCCACCACCATATGCTAAACATTTATCTGAACGTGTCTGAGCATTAAAAACGCTGCTTCTGGAAGTGCAGGATAGTTGCGAAGGAGGAAGAGGAAGGGAAGGTGGTACAGTGCCTGTTTTGCAAGGTTATCCAAAATTATGGTGCATCTGGAGGATTTTTGGAGGCTATCCAATGACAGTCAGCTAGTTATGATTTCTTGAAAGATAGTTCAAGTCTCTATTTAAGGGATGCCAGTGTATCTGTTTACAGCCTGGAAAAAGTCTGGGACACTAACTTCTGGAACTTTAGTTAAAATATACCAAAATCAGATGGCCCAGCAGGAGGTGATGGGACAGGGTCTTCCTGGTTCTAGCTATTTCTGAGTCAAAAGAGAACATGTAGGGGTCTGAGCCTAGAATCAGCTAGTTCAGGCCATATTTGCTCTGGGGATTCCATTAAGGCAACTGATGCATCTCTCTTACAAAGGGCTTGTTGACGGTTAAAGGGGAAAGAACCTGCCTGCAGGTGGCTAAGGCAGTACTGCATGGACAAGTGTCCCCTTTCTGGCTGCTAGTGCGGCATGGTGCTTTAGGAGAGATGCAGTCAGGGATGGAGTGGTGGCCAAACATTCCCAGGCTGAAGTGCTGCCGAGCAGGCACCCAGATGCACAAGGCCCAGCCAGGTTCCACATCCAGCAGAAAGGCTGAGGCTGCCCCATGGTTTGATCCTATCTCAGGCCTCTTCCTGACCACCTCTGGCCTGAGAAACAACTTGCCATTGTGCTGCTTTGGTAGGAAAGTTTGTGGGTTCCAGAAGGTGCTTTGAACTTGTTCTTGGGTATTTTAAAATCCCATATAAGCTGACAAAGAATGGTACTTTCTTCTCAGCATTGGCAATCTGGTACTTTTTATAAAATTTCCACTTCATTGTCACTGCACTTTGATGCCCACCCATGGGTACCTCATTAGAGAATAGGTAACTGGGGATTTTTGTACCGAGGGGGAGTTCAAGGAGGTTAAACAGAACAACTCATAAGGCAACCAGGACACTGAGAAGAAAAGGAACAGCTGCCCACTCTCTACCAGATGCTTGAGAACAGAAGGGTTTGCACTCAGTCATATCAGCTAAACATGTGCCTGGTCTTATTGTGGTCAGGGAGCCTCCACCTTGGGAGCACTATTCACGGAAAATACCCCCTCCTCCAACACACACTCCCATGCTGCTATGAACGGAGGCGGGCGAGGCCGGCCTCCTGTGATGTGTTCTGCATGCAGCCTAGCACCTCTGCCTTTTCTAGTCTGCATTTGCTATTTTAAGCAAGTACATAATGCATCAATCTTCAGCTTCTGACTTAATGCCTCTGCTACAGAATGAGGACGCGGTGATCACATCAGGCAGAGATGAGCAGTACTCCAACGGAGGACACATTCCACGCAGCCTCACTTCCTTTTCCCTGGGATGGGGCATCTATTTCTGGCACAATAATGGGGAGGGGGCAGGGCAGGGACCGAGGTCCAGTCCTTCTTGCTCAGGAATCCCACATCACAGAAGCCACTGGCCACGCTGCTGAGGCTGAGGGTGGACACATCACAGGCCCTCAGGGATCAAGTCCATCTGACTACTCTCTCTTGTATGAGGGTGTGTTCTCTTTTTCTTTTTTTAAGTTCCCAGAAATGGCTGTTTAGATCTGGGCTGGAGCTTGCTGCTGGAATGTGGGTTTCCTCAAGCCACGTGTGCTTTTCCTGTGTGCCACGAAGTCTCATTTTCTCAGTGATCACCAACTCGATTTAAGGACCCAAAAGAAGCTTAGCTTTCACTTGCCCACCCTTCCCCCCATGAAATTTTAATGTGGAATGCCCTCATGTGGCTTCTTACACACTTGGTGTGACCTTGAGTGCAGACACACTTCTAGTAGAAGGTCAAATGCAGCTAGGTTGGCAGTGCCCTGCTGTGTGTGGTTATGGCTTCAGCCTAAGGCAGGTCTTCTTTACGGCCTGCAGGGTCATCGGGAGAGAGGGCTGAACAGTCTGCCACTGCATTTGTTACATCTCTTGGCTTGGAAGAGGGTTAGTCACATTCCCCAAACATCGACTCTCTGGCTGGCTGACATGCGTGGTTGGGGCCATTTCTACCAATGCCTGCATTCCTACTCATTTATCTCATATCTCAATTAAAAATGATACAACCAATGAGAGTGAGTGGGTGTGCAAATGATTCTATTGAAAAGTGAATAATTCAATACCGATGCAGCACCAGCACTTTCTAGAGAGCTGACACACAGCCTCCAGTGACTCAGCCATCTTTAAGGGGACTTGGAATTACTGGCCCAACTTCAATAGCATGAAAACAACCAAACCAAAGACACTCCTCCTCTGGGGCTAGATGTTAGGCACCCCAGTAATATTTAGGTCACTGCTGCCTGGGCAAGTCTGGAAAATGGTGCGTGTCCTGATTAGACATTTGTATGTCTATGTTAAATGGCTGTCACAGGAGGGGACCTAGAGGCTTTCAAGGGACAGAGGCTCTGTGAGTAGTCCTGGGATGGTGTGACGTGCCCCGATTATCTTTCCTCACTTCATCTTACCGAAGTACCCTAGCCTCACCCCTACAACTGAAGTCAAGGCTCCAGTCAGCCGCTGCACTCCCGTCTCTGGGAGAGACTGCGCAGCAGCACTCTCGACCTTGACTACACCTTAGATGCTGAACCAGTGGCCCTGAAAGTGCTTGGGCCCTTCCCCCAAAGTCTGCTTCACTCTGGGTGATGAGTGGAACAGACGGGATTCCCCATGTGATCACTGCCCTGGGAATGATGGGAGAGGAGCTAGTCTGGCTTTGCCTCCGATAAGCACCCTAGTTACCAGCCTGAGAAACAGCTTAGCAAATGACAAGGCACCTGTGCCCATCTCCTCTTGTCTGCTGGGGACATAGTCCAAGATCCTCGGAGGTTGTCTGAAATCATGGAGAGGCATTTTCCTACACATACATACTTTAACCACATTTGATTTATAAATATGTCACAGTAAGAGATTTGACGGGGGCTGGAGAGATGGCTCGGTGGTTAAGTGCACTGGCTGCTCTTCCAGAGGCTGAGTTCAATTCCCAGCACTCACATGGCAGCTCACAACTGTTCGTAACTCCTCCAATATCTGACACCCTCACATAGACATATGAGCAGGCAAAACACCAATGTACATAAGTTATTAAAAAGAGATTAACAATACCTACCAACAAAATATTGCAATAAAAGTTGTTTGGGACTTATAGAAGGCAGGGTGGGAGATGGCTCAGAACATAAGAATCTTATTGTACAACATGAGGTCTGAGGTTCAAATCTCCAGATCCCACATGAAAATCTGTGTGGTCATGTGTGTCTGTAACCTTAGTGCTGGGGTAGGGGGCAGACACAGGATCAGTATGGGCTTGATGCCAGCCAGACCAGCTCCAGGCTCAGTAAGAGACTGTACAGAATACACCAGAAAGTGATAGGGTGAGACACCCATGTTCAACACTCTTCTGTGCATCCTCACGTGCATCTATGTACACATGTATATGTGTATACACACACTCTGCCTCCCACATACATGAAGAAAAAGAAAGAAAAGCATTGCTGGAGGACCTTAAGTCAAAAAGCCCTGGGCTGGAGGATGGCTCAGGGGTAAGATGCTGTGGAGCTGAAGAGCTGAGCGTGATCCCGGGACTCACAGGGAGGAAGACGAGAACCGGCTCCACAGTTCCTCTGCTCCTTACTGTACACCGTGGACCACACTCCCCCATCAAACACATACATAAGTGTAATTTAAAAATGCAAAACAACAACAATGATATAGATCGATTATTTCTGGACCTTTTTACTTAATTAAAAAATTCTTTTTTGAGATAGGTCTCCTGCAATCTAGGCTGGCCTCCAATGTCTACTCTCTCTACTCTGTCTCAAAGAATGTGATGGGCACTTGGAATGAGGGGTCTAGTCTAGTCTTGTACACTCTTCCTTTAAAAGATTATATTAAAAATGTTTTAGTGCAGGAGGATTTCTGAGTTCAAGGCCAGCCTGGTCTACAGAGCGAGTTCCAGGACAGTCAAGGCTATACAGAGAAACCCTGTCTTAAACAAACAAACAAACAAACAAACCAACCAAAAAACAAAAAACCCCAAACAATCCAAAATCCAAACCAACCAACCAAACAAACAAACAAACAAAAAACAAAACAAACCCCCCTCATTTTTGAAAGGAAGAAGAAAATCTCCCCCTGTCCAGGAAGATATTTAGATGATAGGTTAAGGAGATGGGGCTACATGGGAGAGGGAACAGGCTGGATTTGCATATCTACACAAGCTGTCTTGAGTGTCCCTCTCCACACACAGGCCACAGCCTGTAGAGCTCTTCACATGTTCTGAGTGTGTAGCTTGTTTCAGGGTGACTCTGTGTGCTGCTTAAAAATCACATTTATCCAAATTACTTGGAATATGTGAGTCCTTAGGGTATAATAAATAAAATTATACTGAAAAAAAATGAAAAAGAGGAAGAGGAGGAAGAGGAGGAGGAGGAAGAAGAGGAGGAAGAAGAGGAAGAGGAAGAAGCAGCTAGGTGTGGTGACACACCTGTAATTCCAGCATTTGGGAGGTAGGGACAGGAGAATCAAGAGTTCAATTTCATCATCCTTACAGAGCTAGCTCTAGGCCAAGCTAGAATAGCAGAGGGCTATCTCACCCCACCCCACTACTCCCACAACAAAACAAAACAAAAAACAAAGAAATAAAAGCAAGAATATTAAAGACACAAGTATAATGTTCACAAGCACCTGTGTGTGTGATGACTGCAAAGCTAGAATCCTTGCCTTCAGCCTTTATGTTTATTTCTGATGCAGAAATTGTGGAAGGACATTGTGGGCTGTTACAAAAGATACTAGACATGAGTCAGGACCATGGCAGGATCAGCCCAGGGCCCTGGCTGCTGGTCAGCTTCCCTTGAGCAGTCAGGTGTAACTTCCCAAGCATGCAAGAGGCCGTTCCACAATACACTGTCAAAGCAAATGCCTTGAGCTGGATGTGGTGTCCTGTGCCTTTAATCCCAGCACTGGGAGGCAGAGGTAGGTGGATCTTTGAGTTTGAGGGCTACCCCAGTCTATGAGAGTTCCAGGTCAGCCAGGACTACACAGAGAAACCCTGTCTCAAAAAACAAAAACAAAACAAAAGACAAACCAACAAAAGACAAACCTAGGGCCAGTGAGGCAGCTCATATGGCAGAGGTACTTGTCACCACTGGGCTTGGATTCCATCCCCAGAACCCACAGAGTGGGAGGATGGAACCGACCCCACAGGCGGTCTCCAACTTCTACACTCACACGTGGAATGTATACATGTATGTGCATGACCACACACAAAAACAAATGCATGTAATAATAAAGAATAACTAGAATAATGTGTGGGGGAAACATCAAAAGCAACAGCATCACCCACATGCCTAGGGCTGGGTGGTCAGTGGATAGACAGCTTGCCTACACATAGGAACCCTAGTTCTGATCTCCAGCACTGCATCAACCAGGCCTGGGAGGCACAGCTGGAACCTGAACATTTAGGAGGTTCAGGCGGGAAGATCAGGAGTTCCAGGTCACCTTTAGTTACAGAGTGACCTGCAGGCCAGGCTGAATGATGTGAGACCGTACCACAGAACTAAACAGCAAAGACCAAACAATAAAACAGAGGCCTGTTTATGTGTTAGATAACTTTATAATTAGGTCATGGTGTATTTGTAGAGATACAAACCCTCCTTTTTTAGATGTTGCGGGCCTGGGATTCCCATGCTCAGGAGACTCTCCTGCCTCAGCCTCCTAGGTAAATCAGAATAGTGAATAAAAGCAACATATTGCAATGCAGTGTTGCCCAGGCCAAAGTGGAGAAGGGTTGGAGGCTGGGCTATCCCTGTGTCCCACTTTCTAAGCTAATGGCAAAGGTAGCACACCCTCTTGAAACAATTCCTCTTTCTCAACCAAGAGAGTTCTCATTCCAGAGTTCTGAGTTGGGGTTGCAGTTCCACGTTATAGATAAGTGACTTTGCATCTATAAGCCAGGGGTAGGATGGAGCTGCTGCCAGGGGCCCCAGGACCTGCAAAGCCCACCTATTCACAGATATCACCTCTTAGCTACCCCTTGCCAAGTAAAAGGGCTATGGAGATCCGAAGGCAATCTCTCTGCATCTTTTATGGGCAGTTGTGGCCGCTTTGAGCTCTCCTTCCCACTGTTTCAGCATGGGAGTAGTCCAGGCAGGGGATAGACAGGCGCCCAGTCCATCCCTTCAGGGCAGTGGAGCCATGGCCAATGAACCAGACATAGCCCAGCGATGGATGATTGGCAAGGGGCAAGTACTCCTGCTGGGCTCTAACTCCTACTTCTCTAAAGGCTGCTCTCAAGGGAGACATTAGGTCCCCAAGCTTGGATTGGCAGTGGGGTATTCTCCCTCCCTTGCTCCCACAAGCTTTGCGGTTGGCCCTGGCCTGGGTGCTGCAGGTGCAGAGCTTAGTAATGTGGAGACCACAAAGGAAAGGGGGCAGGGAAAGGATGGCAAGGGGAGCCTGACTGAGACAAAGGGAATCTGCGCCTGCCTCTGAGGAGGGTGGGCTGCAGGGAGGTGGCGCAGCCAAAGCTGCTGCTTTTAGCTCTGCCAGTCTGTGGTTGCCATGGTAACACAGGCCTGGTGCTTCCATCTGACATTAAAATGCTGCTGCTGGCCGAGGGAGCGGGTGCTATAGCTGTGGGTGGGAAATGTGCTCCCCCCACCCCCACACACCCCAAGAAGGACAGGGTAGCTTACTTCAGACTCTATGCATCATTTATAGTGTTCCTCTTAGCCTGCCCTCCTCCCCATGGTTGCTTTGTTTGTCTTTCTTGAGGTGATGATTTGAGGTGTGGATCATCTGCTCGCATACTAATGAGCTCACTGGGTGCCTAAAGGGAAGGGGTTTATGGCTTTGGGTAAGATAAGGGCATATGATTAGTATAAGAGAGAAGCATTAAGCAACAGGAAAATGAGCTTTAGGGTTAGAGACAAACAAAGAAACAAACAAACAAGACACCTGTTAGGCAGAAAGAGTTAACAGGCAAGCAGCCCTTCCAGACAACTGTGAGGCCACGAAACTCTGAAGGCTGGAGGCCCTGGGGAACCATCCTGCTGCAGGGACTTCACATGACAGTTCTGCTCACATTCCTCCTCCAGAAAAAGAAAATCAATGTGTATCCTTTTTTGTCTTCCTTCCGGACCTCGTGCTATTATCTCTCTAACTGTTCCAGCACCAACAGGAAAGGCTTGTCAATCTATTCAGCCGGCACAGCTGAGCTCACGCCTGTCTGTAACTGCTCAGCTGTGGTGGAACTTCCTCACAGAAGCCTGGAGTTGCCAAGGTAGGCTTCCCAGTGCAATAGGGCCCAGAAGCACCCTGGTGGCATGAGTGCCTTGCTATGAAGTCACAGTGTTAGGGGACATGACTGGGGAGGTTTTTTTGAAACCTCAGCACTGTGGGGCAATGCGTTTGCCTTTCCACACAGGCATTCTCCCCCTCATGACACACCTCTTCTGGGTCTGCAGCATCATGCTTTGTCAGAGAGATGCTCTGATGAATAACAGGTTTGTGACACTGCTGTGGGCTGCTGGAAGCTGACTCCCAACTGCTCTGTTCTCTACTGCTGTGGGGTTCCCAGCAATCAGAGGGCTGATTCAAAACCTTGAGTTCAGCTTTGAGCAGGGACACATGCAAAGCATGATGGCTAGAAGGCTATTTATTTCTGCTAGACACATCCGTCCCTTGGGGACAGATGGCCTGTGCCTCCCTTGCTGCCTACTGCAATATTCTTGCATCCTGACGGTGAAGAAGGCCTTTGCAAACCATGACAACCAGCCTACTCCTTAGAAACACACCTAAAATAGGGATGAGGCCCACAATGACATTGATCCTGCAGCCTAACCATATGCCTGGATAGGGGAGTGCTATTCTTTCAGAGGTGACCTGTGTGGGACAAAGGCCCACAAAGTCCCACATGACTGTGGAAAACTGAAGAGAAGCCAGAGGGGGAAGTAGAGAGTGCTTTGAGCCAGGTGTGATGGCGCACATCTGTAATTCCACTCAAGAGGCTGAAAACTTCAAGGTAAGCCTGTGCTACATTGAGAGATCCTGTTTTTAAGATAATTTCTATGTCTTATATAAATTCTTCCCGCAGCATTGGATTAGGAGACAGTTCAGTACAAGTATCAGTGAAGTTCATAACCTTCCCGCAGCATGGGCAGTGCTGGCTTGCCTGTGGTTACTTCTGGGTCTATACAATCCTTCCTTAGGTTAGATCCATCCCGGCTCCTCTCACATGCTTAAAATCTCCAGGTACAATAGAGTTCATACACCCTTGAGGATCCAAATACTTTTATGTTCTGTGATTAAATAGAAATAGTTCACTAAAAACAGTAAGCTACAAACTGCATGGATTACCACCCTACCCACTGTCCTTGTTTCTGTCTTACTGTTCCAATCTTAATTTTGGCTCCAAACAGGGGCCAGATTTTTGACCCAAACAGGGCCTTCTGCAGCAGCTGGAATGAAGGAATTCTGCGCTAAATTACTGCAGTGTCTCGAAGGCCTTTGTCCCCACCTCTCCCAGATAAAACTAAATGAACACAACACACCAAATAAATGACTCAATATGACATATTGTTTAACAACTACATATCCAACAATTAGATATTGATGACTCTTTGGAAATGAGTAACAAAAAAACCCCTCCATAGTACAGAGATGCAAAACAATGAGTTACTAAGAGAGAAAATCAGTTTGTACCTTTTACTTTATTTTGATTATTTTTTATTTTGTGTGTATGAGTGTTTGCATGTAGGTGTGTATACCACAGCCACACCTGGTGCCTGTGGAGGCCAGGAGAGGGCACCATATGCCCTAGAACTGGAGTTACAGATGTTTGTGAGGCACCATGTGGGTGCTGGGCACTGAACCAGACCTTCTTAGATGTTAGATGCTGACTTAAGTGAGCATTACAGTACACCTGGTCAACACTTGTGACAGTCTGAGCTACTGGCTCCTAAACAGACAGCAGAGCGCTGAGGGTGAGGGATGCAGGACAGGCAAGACATGGTGGGAGGAGTAGGGAGGTCAGCATGGCTCAGTGTGAGCAGTCTATGAAGCTTAGAAGCACTGTGAGACTGGTTAGGAGGACAAGGCACATGAGAACAGGGCTAGGGAGTGCCAGAGCCAAAATGTATTTCTGGTCTCCTTGTGGGAGGGCCAGATTGCTGTGAGCCTGCCCACGTCCCACTGATTGTTGGGCTCCTTACTACCCGAGATGCACCCTCAGTCACTCAGCAGCACTGCTCTGCGTGCCCATTGCACATAATGAAAGACCAGGAAGGGCCAGGGAGGAAGGAAAGGAAAACAGGTACTTAGCACAGGTGGGACCTTGGTTATAATCCAACAGCTTTATTTCATAGATCACTATGCCTTGAGCTGGCTGTATTGGTGCATGCCTGTGGTCCCAGTACTAGGGGAAGCTGAGGCAGCTAGGATAAAGAGTTCAAGGTTAACTAAGGTTACAGAGCAAGGTCCTGCCAAAATAAACCAGGAGAGGGAAAAAACCCAACCAACCAACCAACCAACCCAACAAAATGTCCTCAAACCACAGAGGTGGTTGGTGGCAGAATAACACTTGTAAAGCACACCCAAGATTCTCACCCTTTCACTCACTGACTTACTCACTCACCCACCCTCCCAACTCACCCAATTTACCTACCTACCCTCACCCACTTACCAACCCAATTCACTTACTCACCCACCCACCCACCCACTCAGTTCACTCGTAGGAGAAAGGGAAGCAGCACAGACCAGCACCTGTAATGAGAGTACAGGAGATCCACAAGAGTCCACAGGAAACCCACAGGTCTGTAAGGAGTCACTCCTGTCAGTCTCATGACCAACTCCTCCAGGGCCATCCTGTGGGAGGGAAATGGCTCGGGACCAGTTTTGACTGGCCTTGAACAAGTCAGGATCAGCAGGGCAAATTTCCTAACCTCCGCTTGCCTCAGGGTCCTGGGACATGAATGGGAATCTAGGGAAAATCCAAAATGAATGATCCAGGACAGAGAGTGCACTCAGCACCATGGCTGGAGAGCCACGCAAGCCCACACTGGGATCGCTATGATGACAGAGCTGGGACAACCAGGAGTTCTTACAAAACAGCATCAATGGCTTCACATGCTCAGGAAAACACATCTGTTTTCTCTGGTGCTAAATGAGCACACTTATCTGTGCAGTTTCCCACACTATAACAACCCCACCCCTTTTTAAAAAAATTTTGATGGACCATGTTTCCTTTTGATGTCACCTCAGTTTTTTTTTTTTTTTTTTTTTTTTTTTTTTTTTTTTTTTTTTTTTTTGCTTTGCTGGTGAGAAAGTCCCAGTTTAGTTTCACTATTAAAAAGAGTCACACCTCTGTGGCATATCCCAGACCCTCCACACTTGCAGCTCAGGTCACTGGGTCAGGGTTAGATTGAAAACAGGCTGTTCATCCCTTCTTCACAGCTTTTGTTTCCCTGAGCATCAACCCAACTCCGATTACAGCTGAGATTGGAAACTGGAAGTCAGTAGACAACAGCCTTGGCCACCAGTTGTGAAATGGCAGCAGGAGGTTTGATCTCCCCAGGCTGAAGGCCTTTAATGCCTCCTGGGCCACCAGGTTGGTGTTCCTCTGACATCCACTCAGAGGCCCCAGACAACCGTCTGCAATCTCCTTCCCCACACTCCTTTCTAAGGCTTGGTAGCTTGCTGAGTGTTAGTTCCTGGTTATTTTTAGCCCCACTAACTGCTTAGAGAGGCAGCTGCATGGTGTGCAGCTGTGGAAAGCAGCTGCGGAGGCTTGATTTCTAGCTGGTATTATCTGACAGTTCTCGGCATGTGAGCTCTAAGATCCTCCTTTCTTTAGGTGCGCTCACAGGCTTTTCTCCAGGGGATGACATCAGATCTGTGTGTCCGATCACCTGTTCTGGTGGGGGACATGTGCAGAATTCCACTAGAAAGGAAGGTTCTAAATATTTCTGACCCATAAATACCAGGTGTGAGGCAGAGGCCCTCTCACTGGTTTCCTAAGATGAGTGAGCTCCTCAGAGCTTCTGTCCCCCTGCAAGCTCTGATGCCACAAAGAGAGAGAATGAGGCAGCTCGCTAGCCTGCCTGGAGCACCCTTTAGAACCAACCTCAGACAGTACCAGGCTGATGTACTCTGTCCAGAATTGGGCCAGATCACAGCCCGTCTGTTCTCGCTCTCTTACATGTCTTCGATTCTTCACACACACACACCTCCCTGCCTGCCTTTCTCTGGAGGATGTTCAGCTATAGCATACAGCTGTTTGCCATGATGCTTTTTGCCTTTAGGCTTCTGCACAGACTGTTTCCAATCTATGTGGCGTTTAGACCTGCTTCTAGTTGTGAGTTTGGGAGCCTTTTCTTGCTCCCACGTCAGGCTCACTTGTCCCTAAACCACATCTCTCTTAGGGCTGGATGGAACATTACTTTTAGGCATCTATTTTCTTTATAAACCTAAACCCTCTTTGCTTAGCACATAGTAAGGCTCAGCAGATAGCTGACTGATGATGTCTTGGACTCGACAAGAATCCCTCCCTTTCACATCTATTCTTTTTTTTTTTTTTTTTTTTTTTTAGACATCAAATGTTCCCCACCCCAGTGCTGGGGATGGAACTCACAGCCTTGTGCACACTAGGCTAATGCTTGGTTACTGAGCTACACTTCCAGTCCCCAATTCTCTGTTCTTCAAATTACTTCTCTAAGCTTCTATTTCAATGGATCTCAATATATTCAAACTGAGTCCTTTGTCAATTCCTAGTCAGAAAAAGGGCTTCAGAGAAGACATGTATGAAAATGCAGCGCTCCCAGACACATTGGCACTAAAGATACACACACAGGTGAACAGAGAAGAGTGGGGCTGGCTAGCTGGGCCCTTGTCGCCAGCCTCTTGAAGCTTTCTTTCCTGTGGGTTGAGAAGCCTGAACCCTTGTTCCCAATGCACTCTTGACCAAGAGTTTGTCCAATAAGACGGCTTTCCCATTAACCTTCTGGCGCTGTTCTCAGCTGCCTATCACAGAACCCCTTTTAGGGCAGCAAGGAAGTTCACACCTGTATATACACTCTCTGTGGTGTGCCTCCTTCTCTACCCAGCTTCCACTAGGTCAGACACAAACCAGTGGAAACACTGGCTTCATATACAGAACCATGCCAAAGTCCTTTTCCAGCCCCTACCATTACAGTCTGGTGTAAGATACAAGTCTCTGCTTTAAAAATGGGCACATGGTGAACACAGTCTCCATCCAAACAAGGCTACAGAAGAACCCTCAGGTGCTCGGGACTGCCCGCCCTGGGGTTTCATTAGCTCTTCCTTGTACTTTCCTATCTTCATTAACCCTCTATGGATAACCAATCCTCCTCTTCTAGTCCTGAGGAAGCTTCCTATCTCAGAACTTCCTATCTCAGCTTCAAGGAAGACTTGATTTGGCCTGCACTATCACATATATAAGCTTGGTGGATGGCATTAGTCTACCCTGGGCCAATCAGAGACTTTGCTTCGGGTTCATACACTTGGAAGTAGAAAGGTTCCTCCTATTGTTTTATTTTGTTTTTTGGGGGCTGTTAATCTGGCTGCAAGTGTACCTAGGTATTCCCTATGCAGAAGCACACAATACAGAGATGGAAAGTGGAGAAGGAGAGCCAGGCAGGAGGGAGGAAGCAAAGGTCTTGATGGTCCCCAATTCCTGTTCTAGGGCTTCACAGTCTACAGGTTGTCAGCTCCTTCCAGGCCATTCTGGTGTGGGTTTTGTGTGTGTGTTTGACATAGGGTCTCAAGTAGTCCAGGCTGGTCTCAAATTTACTATGTATCCCATAGTAGATGACCATGTATCCCTGACACTCCTGCCTCCACCTCCCAAGTGCTGGGATTCCCAGGCTGCACTCCAGCTTCTTGAATTTAAGCTTGCCACTTCATCTGAAAGATTCTGACTTACATACTGAGCTTGGTCTGCAGCACCCAATACAACTTGAGGCAGGGGAAATAAGAACGTTGTTGAGAAATGATTCTATAAAGGTGTTTTTTGTTTGTTTGTTTGTTTTTAAATAAATGGTATCAGTCCAGCATTTAAGGATGTCAATCCCTTCTCTATTCTGGCTCAAGGCATCATTAGCCATATTTGTAAAGTACACATAGATAACCATGTGCGCGTATCCTGTCAAGTGTGGAAAAAGCATCATGAATGTGGGACAGGTCGTTTAAACACCTGACAAGCATCAGCACAGGGAAGTATAACCAGAGCACACCAGACAGGGATGCTGGTATGGGAAGCCGCCTGAGTCGATGTGTCTAGAGTATTGCTTTGCTTGCCTACTGAACAGGAACAACTCATGCCTCAATATTCTCATCAGAAGGACAGAATCACTCTTTTGTTATTTATGCATTTCTTTACTTCTGCATGTATGTGTGCATGGGGGTAAATTTAAGTATGAGTCAGAGGTCAACCTTGAATGTCATCCTCCAGAGCCTTTCACCTAGTTTTTTAAGAATGTGGTCTCTTCCTGGCCTGCAGTTTGCTAATCATGCTGACCAGCAAGCCCTCAGGGCTCCCAGAGCAAGTCTGTCTCTGGTTCCCCAGCACTGGGCTTACAGTCACAGGGGACCGAACGAACGTATGCCTTCTTGCTTATGTGGAGAGCTCCTTATCAACTGTGCCTCTCCCCAGTCACACCTGTGTTCATTTTTCATGTCTATGGTATCATCTACTGCAAAGCACCATTACTTATCCACTCTGCAATTAGTCTGCCATAGTCTCAAGGACACCCTGTCCCATTCCTCAAGGCGAGAAGCTTAAGGGTTAAATCCCCAATGAACAGGATCTCCAGAGGCTTGACTGTGAGGAGTGTAATCACCTGTGACAAAGGGTGAAACACAGAAGCAGCTGAGGAGGGTGGGGACCATCCTGCTGCTGCTCCTGACACATGCTAGGGCTAATATTAACGCCTCATTTTGGGAATGGGTTTCCCTTCCTGAATTACTGCCCCTCATCCCTCTGCCTCCTGTTGAGATGGGCTTCTGCTTTGGTGTCAGCTGGAAAGCCACAAGCAATGGAAACAAGAGAACAAAAAAGGGTACACTCTCAAGACCTTACAGCTGCTGCGCTTAGTCAGCGGGGAGCAACAGGTGTGGCCTCGGCCAGGGCGCCCAAGTACAAGCAGAATGGGAAGCGAACACACACAAGTTTTGTTCTCTAGAAAAATTAAAATCATTCGCCTAAGTCCGTACAGCTGCACCCGGGTGGCCTTTGCAAAGACACTTGGCGAGCCCTGAGAATGTTGTACACAAAGGGAGTTTCTCTGGGAATCAGGCCCTGTGCTATTTCCACCAGAGGCTGTTCTTTCTGGTGTTAATTGCATCAGAGTTTTATAATCCACCTGAATTTCTAGTGAGTCATATACTCTGGGAAAATGAGAGTCACTTTTGGTCTATGTAACAGTGTAGTTAAAGCAGACAGGTGACCATGTGTGCAGTGCCTCTCACTCAGTGAAGCCCAGTGGCTAAGCTTTATGACCTTGTACACAGTACTCGTTGCAAAGCATACCAACTAAGTAGCTTTTAAATATACTCTTTGAGGAAACAAAACCCACCAAAGGCATACTCTTTGAAACAAAGACTTCAACCTCACTGACTAGGAAAAAAAAACCCAATTAATTGCATTTGTTTGCTATTTATATAAAATTCAATGACATCTGCATAATATCTATTTTAATTATGTGTGTGTTGGGGTATGTGTGTTGGAGCACGTACACATTTGTATCGGTGCTCTTGGAGTTTAGAAGTGGATGCTGGATTCTTTCGAGCTGGAGTTACAGGTGGCTGTGTGCTGCCTATTGGTACTGGGAACCCAGACTCAGGCCCTCTACAAGAGCAGTAAGCTCTCTTAACCACTGAGCTACTTCTCTAGCCTCCAACATGTACATAACTTTTAAAGCTCCCTGTGTGCTTTCCTTGCAGGAGAAGGACTGTGTAACCTGAGGGAGAAGGGTCAGTTTCTTTTTCCCTGCTGGACTCTATTCCTGACAGCATAGCTGGGCAGCGAGGCTGGTGTGGAGACTAGAGAGAGATATGGGTCTCCTTGGCTATAGACTCTGGTCCTCTTATTCTGCAGATCTGGAAAAAAGGAAGCCAATGTGAATTCCAAGTCAAGAAAAGGAGACCCTACTGTGTCAGGCTAGTTTGTGATTTTGGTTTTGAGCCTCAGCCTTTAATGGCTGAATGATCTCTCCAGCCCTGTGTTGGGCCTTTTTGAATTCCAAACTGATTTTAAAAATTGTGATCAATTGTGATCAATCAATCAATCAAAACTGCTGCTGCTTGGGTTACAAGAACGATGAATCTCAGGTGCTGCCTTCATTTCCCAGACTGTCCAGCAGATAATTCTAACTGGTTAGTTTTTTGAAGTTAAATCGGAGCTGGGGAAATTACTGTGAATGCAGAGACTGAACTGTACTTTTCTGTTTGATGCCCTCGGGCACTGGCTGGGCTCCAGGAATTGTTATTGACTGCCTTTTAAAAGTGCACTGCCAGGATTTCATTCCAGTGCACTGGGGAAAGGTCCCATGAACTGCATCCTTTCAGTCACAGACACAACGGTTCACACTTCTTGTCAGCAGGAAGTAGACTTTGGGTAGAAGTTCTATTTTTGGAGTTGAAATGCCACCTTTGACCCAGAAATGTGTGGTTGGATAAAAGCCATTTCTTCAGCTCTGTCTTACTTGATTTGTTCAAGGAATGGAGATGTGCGGGGCGGGTAGGGGGAGGGGTACAGCCTCGGCAGGCATGATTCCTCCAGGGCTCTTGGGTGACCCATATTAATAATGTCTCTACATTTTTACATATCCAGCTATTTATTTTGGTCTTGTATGACCCAGGCACAGTCAGTTAGTTAATAATCAATTCATAATAACCCTCCTTTTGGAAATTTTATAGTATTCATAGGAATGAATGACATCATCTATTCTTTAGTCACAGCAGCCTCCTTTACATGACTGCTGGCTTTGAAAATAAGGCTTGTGGGAACATGGTCATGTCTGAATGTTGACTTATCGTCTGTAGCTACTTTGTGTTACAATGGACAAATCGAGTATTATGGCAAAGAGAACAGGGTTTGCAAAACGTAAATCATTCATTACCTGATTCTTTACAGGAAAAATTGTTTATCTCAGGTCTGGAAGATAAATTGAGGGATTAAATAAATGGTCTATAAAAATAGGAATATGAATCTGGGCATGGTGACTCAGATGCCTCAGCTGGAGGCTCACCAGTATCAGGCCAATAAGGGCTACTTAGAAAGATGCTATCTCAAAAAAAAAAAAAATCAACAAAAAACCAAACAGAACATGTAACTATGAAATGACTAGTTTGGACTAATAGCTGGGAATATCAAAAAAAAATAAAGTTCTGTGACATACTGTTTGTATAACATGGATAAACTTGGAAAACACTGTGCCAAGTAAAAGAAAGAAGCCAACAACAAGGGATCAGACATTGTATGATTCTATTTATATGAATAGGAAAATCTATAGTGAAAGAAAATAAATGGTTCTTTGAGAGCCAAAGAGAGCTTAGAAGGGGTAAGGGGCTGTTGAAAGGTTTTCATTAGAGGTGATGAAAAAAAATTCTGAGTTGCTCCTGGTGACACATGTGAAGCTCTTGTTCAGTCCCTGCACAGAGTAGGGACTAGGGACATACACATACGAGCATCCACCAAGCAGTGGAGATGTCTCACTGACTCTCCAGGGACTCCCACAGGCAGGCTAACTCAGTCTTAGTGCTCCTGTGCTTACCCACTTGCTAACTCTTCTTTGTTGAAGGCCCTGAAGACTGTCCTCCCCTAGAAGCTCAGCTCCAGGTTCCTCCAGGAGCCTCTGAGCTGAACAAGACACCTGCCACCTCTGGTAGCACTGCTCTGTCCTCTTCTGCCTCACTCTTCCTTCTGCTCATTGTCTTAGAGAGGGAAAAGAAGAAAGGGGCCTGTAGAGAACCACTGAAGCACCAGCCATATTCGAAAGCCTCTTGCAGGGAACAGAAGCAGCCATTTCCTTCCACTCCCAGACTAAGGACCTGCCTGCTCTGCTGCTCTGGACAGCTGGGCTGTATCTGTCTGGTCTTAGACACACACATGTGCAGACCTGCCCACTGTCTGCTTCCCACAGTGTGACAGGGAGGTGAGGCACACTGCCTGTCTTGTGACACCAGGCAAGCCCTATTTCAGCTGTGGCCTTGTCAGTTATTAACACTCTATTGATGTGCATGTCCAGGCCTGTAGTCCTAAAGGGAAGGCCCATCTAATGAGCAAAAACTGTGATGTTTACAACTTACAGCTTACGGAAAATGCCTTTGCAAACTCAGTGGGAGGCAATGTTTAAAGGAAGCCAGCAGCTGGGGACCAAAAGCAGGAATGACTTTATACAGACTGCCTTACATATGCTCCCAGTTTAGTGGTAAATCCAAGGGGGCTTGTGTGAACTGCCTTCTCTCACACCTGGGAGGCAAACTCCCTAAGTGTGGAAGAAAAGGCAGGGCTCACTGGTGGGCACTGCAAAAGAAGACAGTCCGCAATCTTCAGCTCCTACCTGATCATACAAAGAATACAAGTCATACAAGGAATTTCATCTCGGTAAGAGTTATTTTAAAGAGGGCTATGAGGCTGTTCAAGCACAGAGTTGTCTGGAGGGGCAGAAGTGTAGATGCTGCAGCAGACTGTGTGGGCAGGAGGGGCAGCCTGATGAGGCTTCGTCAGATAATCCCATCTGTATTAAACACACAGGGCTCACCTTTCACATTTCATGCTGGTGTTAGTTAGTAAAAAAAGAATAACGCTGCCATAACTGTACAAAATGGACAAAATGCAGATATGTCTTAAATGAATCTGAACATGAGGAAGATGGGGATAGTATGGCTTCTGAAGTTTTGGCATCAGCACTGGTGATGTCCTGAGCAAAATGCTTATAAAACAGCCTTCTCTCCTGCATTTGATTGGTTAGGAATGGAAAAGTAAGACTAAGCCAGTAACTTCAAGAATTCCAGGAAAATATGTCAGACGTCATTTTTGAGAGTCAGTCCCTATAGAATGATGAGCGTCAACTCTCTTTTCTTTGCCAGAGACAAATCATCAGGTGATCATTTCCCTTTCTATTTACTAATACAGAAAAGGGCCAGCCTTGCCTAACAAGTCACATGTATGTACACACATACTTCCAACTTTCTTTGTATGCTGTTTAAGCATAAAAATGAAACGTGTAAGGCAAATAAGCCTGCCCACCTCATTGGTTAATCTGGTATATTTGATAGAAGATAACAGGGATGTTTCTGGTACTATGCAATTTAAGTGCTTCTCTGTGCTTTGTAACTGAGCACAGACCTGGACACCTGCCTTGTAATTCAGGTCTGCAGTTCTTCCTTGCCCACTTCCTTGCCAGGCAGAAGGAAGGTGGCGAGGTAGACTCACCCTTCCAAGGTATAGTGCTATACCAAGCATCACGTCTCACTCTCTTCCTCTTGTATGCCTGTAGCCCACACCAATCTGCAGTTGTCTGAAGGCTGCATGGTTAAAGACACCTACTAAGGAGATGGGGAGAGCATGACCGAACTCTTGACTCTGCTGTCTATTTACTACCTGGTGATGCCTCCAGCTACTGACATTCTCTCTAAGGCTGAGTTCTCTTTTCTATAAAAAGAAAACAAATAGCCACACGTAGCGGTGCGTGCCTTTAATCTCAGCACTGTGGGAGGCAAAGACAGGTGGATCTCTGTGAGTTCAAGGCCAGCCTGGTCTACATAGTGACTTCAATGACAACCTGAACTACATAGTAAGTTTGAGGCCAACGTGGTCTACACAGTGAGTTCAAGGTCAGCTATAGTGAGACCCTGTCTTGAAACAAAACAAAAACAAACAAACAAACAAAAAAAACAAAAGGAAAAAATGGGAAACAATATTCTCCCCCTAGGGTAATACTGGGTTACATGAGAAAGATGCATGTAAAGCCCCTGCCTCCGAGGTAGTCCCCAGAAAGGTTGAACTTCTTTAAACCATTGTAAACACCCTGAAGATCCCATAAAGAAAGGCACACAAGAGACATGGCATGCTGTCCTACCCCCTACTAATAGGACTCCCGAGTGGGCACCACTACCTTCTGCCTTCATCTAACCCAAGGTAATTGACTAGGCTAATGTGACATTATCGTACCAGCCCAACCATCATCAGTAAGGACGCTGAAGTACAGACAGTACATTCTAATCCACCAAATCTGTGTATGTATGCATGTATGCAGGGCTGTGCAGAAGCCAGATGTCAACCCTGGGTGTCACTCCACAATGTATTTTGAGATAGAGTCTCTTACTGGGACCTGGGGCTCAAGCAGGTTGGGCTAAGTTGGCTGTCCAGCAAGCCTTATTAAGATCTAGCTATTTCCACCTTCCAGTGCTAGGAACACAACTGTGTGCCACCACCCACACCTGGCTTCTTTTGTAAGTTCTGGGGATGGAACTTAGGGCTTCATGTTTGCATAGGAAATATGTTAGTTCAAATTTTATATGCCATTGGGCACAGATGAGACTTCAGTTCTGGAAGGAATCTCAATGATTGACTTCTGCTCCATATTAAGTACTTCTCCCTGTACTGTAATGGAATGAGGTACACCACTTTCCCCTTTCCTTCTGTTCACACACTACTAGAATTTGACGTCTTTCTCTTATGCCTTTACTTTATAAAGGACCTGTGTCTGATCTCTAGTGACCCATTCCTTTCCTTAGGTTTGAGCTGGGCGAGCTTTGCATGAGGACTGTGATTCTTTCAACTTAGAGAACAGCAAGGCAGCCCTCCTACAACAGATTCTGTCTAGTCTCCCTCTTCTTGGTATACTGCCACAGGGCTCCTAATCCTATATGGAGCACCTGGTCCCTTCCCATGCTGCACTGGATAGGAGACCTCCCTCCCCCTACACACACACACTGGGATGAGCCACTCCAAGGTCTCAATAGTGGCTCATCCACTTTGGCTTTCCTTTGGAATTCGGTGATGAACTCATTAAATCACCAACTTGTTGTGACAGGAAGTCATTCAGATGCTGATGCCATTGCCATGGAAACCATTCCTCTGCTCCAAGCTCTGTCTGCCTCTGCCAAGGAGCACTCCAGCTCCATAATTACTGTCACCCCCGAATAGCACAGAGCCATCAAGGAGTGAGCAGGTCTAGAAGCAGGGGCACATGCAGTCTATTCTGCTTTCAGATGATGAATCCTTGTTGGTTTTAGTATTTTTAGCACATATTTTTGTTCTGTCGCACTTGTCTTTTAAATTCCTGCATGCTGGCTCCTTCCTAGAACCTTTCCTAGAGAAAGCAGACAAAGGAGCTTTGGGTGGGGGTTGGGGGATGCACACAGCTTCCAGGGATATTCATTTAAAGAGTACCCACAGGTTCTCTAAATCTTTATGTTCCTAAATATGGAAAATGAGTCTACATGCCCATAGGAGAGTCCCTTGAAGGCATTTCAACTCTGACAGCTCACAGCCTGCAATACCACAGGTCATATGGACAGACTGACAAGGGCTTAGTTAGATATGTGACCAGAAAGCTGAGGGCAGCTGGCTGTGTGTTCTATGTAGGTTTGCTGGAGGTTTTCTGATCTGCTCCATTGCTGAAGACTGACCACACTGTGGAAAAAGGAGCATTTGTCCTGCTCTAAGCATCGAGCAGTCTCCCTTGTGTAATTACAGCATACTCTATACAGTGAAACATCAAACATGTCAGTCACCAAGTACCTGACAGAGATGGCACCAGGCAGTTTACATTGTTTCTCGATTTAGATTAATCTCTGTGGAAACCCCAGGAGGCAGGTATTTTTATCCCAATTTTACAGATAAGGAATGTGACATTCAAAGTGATCAGGGGAATAGAATAAATGCCATGCTTTCCCATCCTGCCTCGCTGTTAACATATCATGTGGGCTGAGTCCTCACGTTTAAAGGTGACTTCTGTGAAGTCAGGAGCCTGTGGTTCTTAGAGACACAGATAAGTAGATTGGGAAAGATCTTTCATCATTATCTTGGCATACCAACCACCACTTCCACACATCCCAAGACATTGTCAGGTTTTGGGATGTGTACCTGTAGGCTTAACATTTACTCTGCAGACTATTCTGGGTTTGACAGGCTAGTTTACTACTCTGTGGATTGCTCGTACCATGGACAGAGTTTCTACAAAGCCCCAGTCTGCTTTTCTGGTCTTATGGTCTGAAAATTCTATGGCTGTTGAAAGTTTATTCTAAGAGAAACTGGCCAGCTGAGTGCACTCGTACATGCCTGCAAACCTTGTACCAGGGAGGTGGAGGACACGGCACTCAAAGCCAGCCTGTGCTACATGCAGGCCTGCCTCACACAAAGCAAAACGACAAAGAGAGCGTGTGTGTGTGTGTGTGTGTGTGTGTGTGTGTGTGTGTGTGTGTGTTGCAGAGGGCAGCCTGGAGGAAGAGCTCTTTAGGAGTCTCTCAGCAGACCATTGCCTTGACCCCTGCTGCATGTGAGACTCCAGAGTCTCGTGTGTGTGTGTGTGTGTGTGTGTGTGTGTGTGTGAAAAATACTAACTGCATAACCTAAAAAAAAAAAAAAAAAAACAAACAAAAAACAAAACAAGTACACACTTTAGCCTTTAAAGGGAGGCAGTGATCTCTGAGCTGTGACAGGTCAGTTTATGCTTTGGTGTTGAGGCTTATCAATGACCTGTATGGATGTTAAATCTCTTCAGTGCAGGCTCTCCCTTTCCTTTGGTGTCATGTGTAGGCCACATTAGCTGATTTCATACATTAGATATGTGCGGGACTGTGAAGAGGGAAAGAAACACTATGTGAGAGAGACTGTCCCCGAAAGGCACACTACTCTGGGATTGTGTCCAACCCAACGCTATTGGAACTCTTTAGTAAAAATGAAGTAATATGGAGTGCAGGATCAATAGTATGTTAGGACAAACCTATTTTAAGATGAATATTATCATGGAATAAATGATTTTTCTATCTTAAGCAGTGATTCCTTTCTTTCTTTCTCTCTCTCTCTCTTTGTTTTTTTTTTTTTTTTTTTTTTTTTTTTGGTTTTTCGAGACAGGGTTTCTCTGTATAGTTCTGGCTGTCCTGGAACTCACTCTGTAGACCAGGCTGGCCTCAAACTCAGAAATCTGCCTGCCTCTGCCTCCCAAGTGCTGGGATTAAAGGCGTGCGCCACCACCGCCCAGCCAGTGATTCCTTTCTTAAGCAATATGCTATATTAATTTTTTTTTTACCACTACAGTGTTCTAGTTTTGTTGTTTATATTTACTGTCTTGGAAACTAAAACAAAATTTCTGTAGTGAATCATGGAGGATTAGGAAGGCCTCTGGGTAACACTGTTGAAAAGGTGTAAATCATAAGCCAACACCCAATGTTCATACCCTGTAATTTGTTTTTTAGGTATTAAAATATTTTTATATCCTTTCTATTTATAAAGTTTATGAAATTGCCTATTATTTGAGGAACAGAGATAAGTGAAGAAATTTACAAGTAATTTTTTGTTTGTTTGCTCTTGTTTTTTTGTTTTGGAGACGGGGTTTCTCTGTATAGCCCTGGCTGTCCTGGAACTCACTCTGTAGACCAGTCTGGCCTCAAACTCAGAGATCTGCCTGCCTTTGCCTCTTGAGAGCTGAGATCAAAGGCATGCATCACCATTGCCTGGCTAAAAATAATCTCTTTATTCAGTCTGTTGCCATTTCTTAATATTACCTGTAGAACAGAATGACTCTAGAATTATAAGCTATCTCTACTGTTGTTATAGTGAAAACATCTTTTTTTTTTTTTTTTTTGCTATCATGAAGCAGAGAGCTATTGTACAATGTTCAGAAGTTGATTAAGTCAAGTTGCAGGTCATACTCAGATACATCTTTTCTTTCTTTTTGGATATAAGGCTTATGCAGCGTTTGTTAGGAAAACCACCCCAAAGGGAAGTGAGTCACTTAGGAAGACCAGAAAGACTTAGGCTAGCTGGCTAGACAGAACCTCGTCTTTCTGCCTGTTTCACTTGTGACAGCTGACGGCACCACTTTGCCTGAATCAGCAGAGAACACAGCAGCCCATCCCTCTTCGCTCCTGCCCACTGTCCACGTCCCTCACATGCAGACAAGACTCGAGACAGCTTGCTTCAGGTTTTAGGAAGTGGGTGACTTTTCTTCAGGCATTTGTAGGTCACACGCACGTTGAACCTGGCCTCACATAACCATGTTTTGCTCTTCCTGAGATGGCACCAGCTTGGATGACACCTTAACACCCAATCACACTCCATCATTTTCCACTGGAATGCAAGCTCTATGGCATGAACTCAGTCCATCTTGCTCATCCCACCTGGTACAGTGCTTAGTGCAGTGCGTGGTACATTGCTGGTACTCAATATGTACTTATTGAGTAATTAAAGAAATATTTTTAAATTTCTTTTCTGCCTTTTCCTTAGCCTGTAAGCATGCCCAAATCTCTTCCATTAGATAAGTCAACCAATCTGCACATCCTCCTGTACCTCGAATACTACCAAATGCCCTCAAATCAAACTACTCAGAGCTACTGCCTTGTCTCTCTCATCTTTACAACCAACATTTATTTATTTATTTATTTATTTATTTATTTATTTATTTATTTGAGACAGGGTTTCTCTGTATAGCCCTGGCTGTCCTGGAACTCACTCTGTAGACCAGGCTGGCCTCGAACTCAGAAATCCGCCTGCCTCTGCCTCCCAAGTGCTGGGATTAAAGGTGAGCGCCACCACCGCCCGGCTACAACCAACTTTCTTAAGAGCGATTCATATAAACACCCTGCTCTTCTGCCCTGCTTATTGCTTAGCATTGTAATCTTTCCCCTCCCTCCCATCTCTTCATGCTTCTGTGTGCTTGCCCTTTCCTCTTTTTCTGATGTTTATTCATCCATTCTTCCCCTCTGTCCCTCCCTCCTGCATGCCTGTTCTCCCTCCCTCCTTCATTACAAGAATGCCTACTGTGCCCTAGGCACTATGCTGGGACAAGATGGTGTTAAAGGTACAGTCTCTACTATGGACCTGCTCTTCATTTGGTGGAATCTATCTATCTATCATCTATCATCTATCTATCTATCTATCTATCTATCTATCTATCTATCTATCTATCTATCATCTATCTATCTATCTATCTATCTATCATCTATCTAATCTATATCTATCTATCATCTATCTAATCTCTATCTATCTCTATCTATCTCTATCTATCTCTATCTATCTCTATCTATCTATCTATCTATCTATCTATCTATCTATCTATCTATCTATATCTTAAGCTTCTGGGGTCCAAGTTCCCTTTGACGCTAAGCAATATACTAAAGTAAGAAAGGCCATGGAATAAAGAAACTTTTTGCTAGGGAATCAGCTTTACACCAAAGAAGTAATAGAAAACATCTTATAATCAAAACATTTGACTTGGAACAGCATTTGGAACAGCATTGCTATCACACAATGGCAATACAAATCTTTAAAAAGAAGAATGCGGGGCTGTAGTGATGGCTCAGCAGTTAAGAATGCTATTATTCTTCCAGAGGATCCAGGTTTTAGTTCCAGCACCCACACGGTGGCTCATAACTGTCTGTAGCTCCAGTCTCAGGGGGATTGCCAACCTTTTCTGGCTTCTGTGGATACCAGGCACGTATGAAGTACACAGACATACACGAAGGCAAAATAACAATATACATAAATAAGTCAACAAAGGGCTGGAGAGATGGCTCAGCGCTTAAGACTGCTCTTCTAGAGGTCCTGTCCTGAGTTCAATTCCCAGCAACCACAGCAACCACATGGTGGCTCACAGCCATCTGCAACGGGATTTGATGTCCTCTTCTGGAGTGTCTGAAGAGAGTGAATGTATACTCATATATATAAAATAAGTAGATCTTAAAAAAATAAGTAAACAAATAAAAAATAAAACAAGTATGCTATAGGCTGTTTTTGGACATGGCTCCAGGAAGTGTTAAGCCATTGTCATTGGGGAAACCTTTCTTAGAAATCTCAAAAGCATTGATAACTATGTGACTAACACAGGAGATGGCATATTTGAGTGGAGGTAGGAATGCCAGGGTGTCAGCTCTGAGAACCAATGGGCCAATTCTGGGCAGTGATGGACAGGATTGCTCTTAGATAGGGGATACATTTGAGGTAGCTACTGATAGGACAAGTGGCTCATCAGGGTGGAGGGACATTTGGCAACAGTACAGGGAGTGGTATGTTTAACTAAATAGCTGAGAATGGACCTGATATGCAAGAACAGCCAACTGTAGCTGAAACAGGAAGTACATGTGGGGTGCTACAATGTTTAGTGACCAGAGCAGTCTGGCCTTGACACTTCTTCCCTGGGTCACTGTCATTCTGAGTTCTGACACATTTGGTAAGCTTTGTTTGCTTACTTTCTGAGCGGGAGTGCTGAGTTCCTTCTTGACCAGCTTTGTTGCTTTTGTTTTAATTTTCATCATGTGTCTTATATCAGTCACTCCTACTACTTGCAGTTCCTTTTCAGTGTTGGCTTCTACCTTATTACCCTTTCTGCACCATGAAGTTTCTAAGGTCAGGGATTCCTGCAGCTCACTGCTCAGATTCTCAATGCAAATGACTCACATCCTTGCTGAATCCTTAATTTTCATGTTTCTCTCCTGCCCTAGGCTCCACCTCCCTCATCTTTACAGTCTCCATCATCTGCTCAGTAACCCAAATGAGACACTTGCTCATCACGTGCAGCCGCTCACTCACCAGCCCTACCTCAAGCCCCCCGAGCCTGGTAAATATGCTTCTTCCTGAAAGTTTCCCTTGGGGCTCTCGCTGACAGGGAGCTCCTTCCCTTGCCCCTCCCGAGGTAGAGAATCAGTGCAGCAGCAGAGGGATGACTGCTGGGTGACTGCTCTATAATAAGCTTCAGACACCAGAAAGCAGGTCGGAATCACAGGCATAGGTAGGGCCGTCCTGTCCTACTGAATACTCAGTTAACTGGCTTCCCTCTTGCCAGTTCCTTCCCCTCAAAGTGTGTTCCACAGTTCTACAACTGTCTATTAAGTAGGGAGTCTGACTAAAGCTAACATATCATTGACATTTATAACAAAAAAGAAAGCAATGTAGCTTAGAGGAAGAGCCAGTGACTGCCTAGTATTTGCAAAGCACTGGTTTCCAGTCACCATACAAAACCAAACAGATGAAAATGAGATTCACAGAAGTGTAAAAGAGAGAGAATATAAGTAGGTATTTGTCATATTTGGGTAGGGAAGCTCTCTCTGTCTCTGTCTCTCTGTCTCTCTCTGTCTCTCTCTCTTTCTCAGTTTTAAGACAGGATTTCTCTGTGTAGTCTTGGCTGTCCTGGAACTCACTCTATAGACCAGGCTGGCCTCAAACTTAGAGATCTCCTGCCTCTGCTTCCCAAGTGCTGGGATTTAAGGTGTGCACCACCATCCCAGGACTTAAAAAAAAAAAGTGTTCATGTGAATACTAAAGAAAACGGAAGTTCTGACCACATAAAATACGAACCCACTACAGAAAAGATAATGCAATTTGAAAAGACAAAGAGAATGTCTTCAACATGCATGGCAGCTACATGAAGCACTCTTAAGCCTTAGTACCAAGGCTGGAGAGATGGCTCAATAGTTAAGAGCACTGCTCTTCCAGAGGTCCTGAGTTCAATTCCCAGAATCCACATGGCAGCTCACAACTGTCTATAACTGTAGTTCCATGAGATCCAATGGCCTTCCCTCTGCTGTGCCGATGTACACTCAGACAAAATGCCCATATACATACAATACATAAATTGTATTTAAAATTCTTTTTTAAAAAAGAAAAAAATATTCTTACCAACATAAAAAGAAATTAGTATCAAATAATGACATGCTAATAAGAGACAAAGCATATAAATGATTCATAAAACACAGGGAACTAGTAGATCCATATGAATGTTGGCTAAAACAATGAGGGGGAAGTGTTTCTTCCCTGTCAGAGTGCTAGTTGGGGTCTGCTCCTAGCTGGTAGACGCACAATACTCATAGCTTCATGGGGCAGATCTACAATGTGGATCAAAAAGGCCTTTCACATTTAAGAAGCATATACCTTTAATCTCACAATTCTGTTTCTAGGATTTTTTTAGTAAACAATTGCAATAGGAATAAACATATCTGAGACTAATTCACAGCACTGCCAGACTGGAACCTGAGAGCATTCTAGATGCTCAACGATAGAGGCTAGTTAAATAATACATTTTAAACATCTTCAGGAAGAGGCCAGTTAGTGACACAGGAAAACAGAAGAAGCTGTCTTTGTACTGTTAGGTGAAATAGCCATTGACATGTTCTGGGCCCAAGCATTTGCTATGGTCATCAAGATGATGAAAACCTATCTATAGTTCATCTTCAGTCAAGTAAGTCTGTCACAGACCATGCAGATACAGGACAGGTGACTATATGTCACTTTAAAATGAGCTTTGGGGCTATAGAAATGGCTCAGAGGCTTAGAGCACAGAACACTGGGTGCTCTTGCAAACCATCTGTAACTCCAGTTTCAAGGGACCTAATGTCCTTTTCTGGCCTCTGCAGGCAACAGGCACGTACATTTGGCATAGGGCCCAAGTTCAGTTACCAGCACTCATGTTGGGCAGCTTTCAACTGCCTGCAGCTCCAGGGGATCTGATGCCCTCTTCTGGACTCTGTGGGTACTTGCACTCACATGCACATTACCATATCCATACACAGAAATGGCCTGGTGCTCCTAGAGACTTCAAATAGTTTACACAGAAATGCTGCAGGAAAGTCATTCTGGCTAAGGCAGTTGAAGATTGATGTCGTAGGAGTGATAAGTGACTTACAGAACAGAATCTCAAGCCTGGGTTTCAGCACTGCAGTTACTGCTTAGTAAAATAAGGTGAGTCCTTCACTTGTCATTCTGGTGACGGTAGCTTGCCTGGGTAGGGCCTGAGATGCTCTGTTGTTAGTCTAGTTCTGGGTTAGTCACTCACCGTCATAAAGGGCTCTATTACCTTCCCACAATATTTTACCTATGGGCACTGAACTTGAATGCTATGCCATTTTCAGGTTATCTAAAAACATTATTCTGATATTTTATCTCAACAAATTAAAAACTTTTTTCAATGTTTATTTATTTTTATTTTATGTGCATTGGTGTTTTGCCTGTATATATGTCTTATAAGAGTGATGGATTCCTTGGAACTGGAGTTACAGGCAGGTATGATCCACCATGTGGTTGCTGGGAATTGAACTCAGGTCCTCTGGAAGAGCAGCCAGTGCTCTTAACTGCTGAGCTATCTCTCTGGCTTTTCTCAACACATTTTTTAGAACAAAAAAGTATCCTCATTGGGAATTAGAGCCTGTGGGTAAGTGTGGCTTAACACAGTGTATCTGGGTGTAACAGCCACAGTAGCAGTCTTGGAGGCAAGGCTTTTCCTGACCCCAAGAGAAAATTCTACCCTGAGTGCCTCAACCCCTGGAAACAACAAGGCTGCAGGCACTCGGCAGTCAGCATTAATGGCTGGTGTGGCAGCTCTCATGACAAAGAGGGTCCCTTCAAGTCTGATTAAGTGTTTTACTTCTCAGCACATTTTATTAGTGTTTTTTCACAGAGGATAAAGATAGAACAAGAAGGCGTGGCTGTCATCACAGGGCCACACCTGTGGTTTGAAAACAGTAGACTGCTCTCTACCTGAGGACTCACTGTCAGTGACTGGACTGTCTACAGCAAGGAGCCCAACGCCGACTTCCTTTACAAAGGAAAGGCTCCCTGACTCTTTTTTGCTTTGCTATAGGATGATTTCCCAAAGAGACCAAAGGAAACGGCATTTCCAAGCCTGGCACTCCTGCCTTCCCTGTTTTCTATTTAAAATGCACTTCTGTTCCACACGTTTTACTCAAGCTTTGAATAACAGTTCATATTCTATAGACTGTGCAGTCTTTCATAGAATTCCAGGTTCAGGAGGCTGCAGCCAGACCCATTGAGTTCTGGTCTCTTCCGATTAGCTATGACTGAGCAAGTGATATCACTTCTCTATGCCTCAGTTTCTTCAGTCATGAAATGGGGATAAGAGTCACCTCCTAGGCCTGTGAGGTTTATATGTTAATACAGGTACATTGTGATTGTATACTGCCAGGGATCTTGTGTGGGCTTATACTCTGTATTACTCCAGTTTTAAGGCATGTACGACTCAAACAAACACAGTACTAGCCACTATCATCTATCTATACATGTTCTCTGAGTGCTTCAGAATGTGTCTGTGTGTGAATGAGTGTGCACTTCAATTTGACCTTCAGGCTGGTCAGGTATTCACTTTTTACTGCATTCTCATGAATACACTATAATTAACAGAACCAGCTTTGGGACTGGAGAGATGGCTCAGTGGTTAAGTGTGAGTATTGCTCTTGTAGAAGACTCGTTTGACTTCTAGCACCCACATTGGGCAACTAACAACCAAATGTCTGCTATCTGCCATCTGCTGCTTCCTCTGGCCTCCACAGGTACTGCACTTATACACAGAGGCCATTTTCAAGTCTGGCACCCCTACCTTTCTTATTTCCCATCTTCTGGCCACTATAGCACCTGTACTTATACACATATATCCACATACAGATATACATACTCAACATTTTAATTAAGCATATGTGTATATGGGTTTGTGAACACGAATGCAGTACCTATGGGGGCCAGAAGAGGGCGTCATATTCCCTGGAATTAGTTACAGGAGCTTGTGATGTGTGTGCTGGGAACAGAAGTCATGTCCTCTGCAAGAACAGCAGAGATACTCTTAACTGCTGAGTCATCTCTCTCTCCAGTCCCTCAAGTCATCAACTTAAATACCAATTTAAAAAAGACAAATATTTTAATGCAGTAGAATCAAAAGATATATTAATTTGATACTCACATGCTGACATGTGCACTGCAGAACACTCACATTGTACGCAGTATAGACTGACAGGGAATTGAGCCTGGTTCCTCTGCAAGGACAGCAGGAAGTCTTACCTTCGGAACCATTCTCCAGCCTCTGTTGCTAAGGTATCTGAGACCCTACTGCTTAAGAAGCTGGGATCAGCCAAGGATGGTGGTACATGTCTGCAGAATCAGGGAGGTCGAGGCATGAGGATAGCAAGTTAGTTGTCCTTGGCAACATAGAAAGCTCAAGGCCAGCATGGGCTCCATGAGCTCTTGGTTTTGTATCTCCACCCAGCATGTGCATCTGATCAGCAGCAAGGGCCACTTCATGGACTAAACGTTTGTTTCCCTCAGGAAAAGCTGCAAGGCATAGAACATTCTGGAGCTCCTTGCCTGTCCCTTCGCTGCACATATGACATTCAATCACACCTCCAACTATTACCTGTCAGTTTAATGCCAATTTTGCATGCCTTTTTTTTTTTTTTTTTTTTTTTTTTTGTTCTTTCAGGGCTAAGTATGTTCAAGTTATCTACAACTCTTAACTTTTCCTGCAGGATCTGGAGGCCGGTGTATTACCTCCAACCTGCCCACTGGCTATTTTGGAGGTGACATGAAGAAGAGAATTGCCATGTTGCAATTCTGGCTTCCCATGATGTGCATTGCCACAGGCCCTGGAGCTCAGGTGAGGCTGTGAGCTGAGCTAGGTGACACACTCTGTGATTCTTCTTGCCTCTCATCTTGTTCCCTTTGCTAGTCACTCAAACTAGGCTGAGCAGGGGCTGCCAGCCAGAAGTTTCTAGTTACTCACTGCATTTTGAAGACAGGACTTTATCAGCTTCCTGCCCAGTATCATCCTGGAAAGTGTGAGTCAGAACCCCCCTGTCTTGTTCTTTCCTCTCTAAGCTGACACCCCATACTTAGTAGTTTAGTGCTGGAGTACTGAGCTTGGCCAGGTAAATTCCAAGTCCTCCCAACTTAGGGGAGAGGCTGCTGCCTTGTGCTAGGTTTCACGGATGAGTCACATGAAAGTGACATACGCCATGACATGTTCTCCATAAACGTGTGGCTCACTTATGGGGAAATGACAAGCTAAAGGTGATTATAAGCCAGATGAAACACAACAGTGATCACAAGCTGTAATGAAGAACCATGGAGACCCAGGGCCTGTGGTTATATGTTTAGCCCTTACCCTGAGGAAGGAGATGATGGAGGAATAGGGGAAGTTCCACAGGCCAAGGAGAGCAGGCTGGCTCGCACCGTGGAGCTTTTGGAATGATTTCAGATCATACCTTAAGAGCCACTGAAGTGGGGGTGGTACATGCACACACAAATAAGCATAACAAAACAATTTTTCTTTCAAAAAAGATCCTGACATGGACAAGTGAGCTACTTGCAAATTTAAGTGGGTCCAAACTTACCTGGGAAAATACTTTTTTAACTCATTTATATGAAAACAAAATTAAGTCAGCACAAAATAATAACAAAGTAGTAGCTGTGGTTGTTACCTTAATGGCAGACAGCATTTCTAATAAATGGATTACTCATTTGGAACCTCAGATATAACTTAAAGGCAGTCTGTGGACCGGGCATGGCAACACATGTCTATAACCTCAGGATTCAGGAGGTGGAGGCAGGAGGATCATGGGCTAGCCTCAAAAAGAAAGAGAAAGAAAAGCTGTCTCACTCTTTTGGTTTTTCTCCTGTGAAACCTTTAGCCAACACAGATATGTGCTATAACAGGCCCCCAAGACATGTCTGATATTTCCAGAACACTAGACAAGGAGCATGTGATTCTGAGTCTGAGGTTCTGAGCAGTAGGGCTGTGCTGGAGGGTGGACTGGATTCCCAAGCCCATGCTTGGTCCCCTTCCCAGGGCCTGGTGTAGATGACTGGGCTATTGGCTTTGGTGTGTGTTAGGTACAATTGCTAAAGAAATGGTAGCTTCTGGCTGAAGGTAAGGGGCTGCTGGGAAGGGCTACAAGGTGGAGGTAGACAGAAATTAACATGAGAAGAAAATGAGGAAAAGGGAGCTGAGTTAGACTGTTTTGTCCTGGCGCTCTGAGATGCCAGTCTTGTTATTCTGTTTACGACTGTCACCTCAGAACAGAGAGCACTGTTCAGCAAAGGAACTCTTCTCAAGAGAACATGCTGAGTGAGTGCAGGCACCTGGACAGAGTCTGTTCTATGGTAGCCATGATAAAACTTGCCAGCATCTGTTGAACATCTATGGTGTACCATCCTGGTGCTTAGCAACTCTTAGCCTCAGTTTATAACAGGGAAACAGAACACAAAGAACTCTTGTTCAGTAAGTACAGGGGGAGACAGATGAGGCCACCTTAGCCTGAGCATGCCATTGCTAGCCATGGCTAGCTCCTTCAAGATGCCTTGGCCATTGTGGGGTCTGTTCTCTGTCTTTGCTGTTAGTTATCAAGTACATACAGCCCTATAAAAGGGCATGTGCACCAGGAGTGGGTGATCACAGGACACCTAAATCGTGTGTTCTACTGAATGCACCTTGTATAACGAAGGCCACTGTTGATTCCATTGCTATGTTTGAGGATCTCAGCTCTTGGCTTCACAGACTACACCCCTATTCAAGTCATCCATCTCAGAGATGCATTCAGTAGTTTCATAGACTCCAATGAGAAGTGTGGGTGGCTTGGTAAAACCAGTCTGCAGAGCTAACAAAACAATTCAAAAGGCATGCCACAGTGATGGGTGTGTCACAGTGATGGCCAGTAGCAGCTTCCTAGACAATGATTTCCTAGGCAAATTCCAACCTAAATCTGGGTCATCAGAGACGGTTGGCACTGTTACCTTTTCTCAAGAAAAATTTGAAGTTTCCCTTGCCCTCAGTACTTCTTAGAATTCTTTGTGGTATCAAACATCCCTACAGAGTCTCTGGTACTCCAAAGACAGATTGATAGGTAGTAGGCAGCCAGTATTTTTGAAAATTACTAAGAACTTAAAAAAGACTAAGATACAGGCCATGGTTGAGTGGTTATAGACACTTGTGAACACACCTGAATTTAATCCTCAGATCAGACAAGAGGGCAGAAGAGCAGGAGAGAACCAGCTCCTCAGAGTTGTCCTGATTTCCATGGGCTCACCATGTAGGGCCTGAGTACATATGTACACATGTGTATACACACACACACACACACACACACACACACACGCACACGCACACGTGCACACACACACAGAGAGAGAGAGAGAGAGAGAGAGAGAGAGAGAGAGAGAGAGAGAATCAATAAAAGGCTAGGCTAGGTTACATTCAGAAATCTATGCAACTTGATGCAGTTCAAAACATTTCTAATTGGAAACAGACATTCTTCTAACCAACATTTAGGCAAGTTTGAGTTGAGATGTTTAGTTTTTAAAACAAGCAATGTTTAACTCTACACTGCTCTGTGGAGAAATCCTGTCTCCAACCTCATCCCTTTGCAAACTGTCTTCCTCATGGCTGAGAGAGTTCTTTTTCTAGAACACAAATTGGATTAGTCCCTTCACCTTACATAACCTACCAGCTCCCTCAGTGCAGTGTACAAGTCGGTTTGTCATGGCATTTGTCATGTCTGGGACACTGTCACTAAAGGAGATAGTTCTATTAATTGTGTTGGGTTGTTCCTGGCAGCCACTTACACAGAAGGTGCCTGACAATTGCACAGAACTTTCCTGATTTGACTCTTGCCACCCAGATGAGTGTGGGCCAGGCCTCACCTTCCTGAGTTCCTGCCAGATGTGGATGACTTACACCTATCTTTCAGGCAGCCTCAAGGTGTAGTCGTGTACTCTACTCCTGTGTACTGGATACTTTTATGCAGGGTACCCTTTCTACATGTGAGCTCTTAAGATTGGGGCCTTTAAGTCACCCCTTGACTATCCCCCATTTCTAGAAGAGTATTTTCTGTTCTATGTGCTTAGCAAATGTTAGAGGACAATACAACAATTATGGCTAGATGACCGACAAAAACAAAGCCAGGTCTGTGTTGTAAGTAAGCACTTATGACAGAGCCTCCTACTGTCCTGGTATCACAGAAACTTCTATTCATTTCCACATATGTGTATGTGCAGAAGACACAACATTCTGTGAGCAATCTGTTCTCTCAGGAGTGAAGACATTGGGCAGGCAAGTATAATTCACTTCCATTGTTTGCTAGGGACAGCGTTGCTTTAGGCTAAAACCTGCTAAGCAGTGACTAATCACAGAAGTGTTCTGAATTGTATTGGGCCACAGGCTCCCATTTAACTCCAGTGTGGTGCTCTCAGGCCAGCACTAGCACCTGGACAAAAGACACACATGTGATTTTCCTGGGCAGCTCTTCCCTATCTAACCTTTTTTTCTAAGGTGGTGACCTCTTCAGGGAGTGAAAGGCCACTCCCAGACTCTTGCCTGAGAATGTTACTTCCCACTGGCAAAGCTGCCCTCCCAGAAGAGTTTCCACACTGTGAGCAATGCCCTCCCAGGAAGCAGAGCTCACACAGTGTGAGCAATGCCCATCCAGGAAGCAGAGCTCACACAGTGTGAGCAATACCCTTCTAGGAAGCAGAGCTCCCTCTCTCAGTGGTTCCCTTTCCCAAGCATTAATTCTGCAGGGGTGAATTATGCCTGGGAACTCTCCCATCTAGCTAAATCGGCATTTCCAGTTCCTTACAGAGCCAGGAAGGAAATACAGTTCTGTAGTCACTCTCTCATAGTTTCTCACTGCTGTACATCTGTAGTATGCATAATTTGAATCTAGTAGGGAGCTAGAAAACAGAGTCTGAGAATATAGGAGAGAGAAGATCAGAGTATAAATCGGGTGAGTCACAAGATTGGACAGCTATTTCCCACAGCTCCTCAGAACCAGAACAAAGCAGAGTGGGAGAATTTTTGGGTTGAAATAGGACCAAAGCTCTCCAGCTCCCTGGGATATCCCTGAGGGACTTCAGACTATCTTCCTCTGGAGGTCTTAGCACACAGCTGTAATTAAGCAGGCAGATGAGTTCCACTTATATCTGACCCTTGCTGAACAAGCCAGAGTCCCTTACCCCGTGCCGTTGCAGTTACCAGGGCATAGAACCTGGTAACCTGCCAGGAGTTATCTGTCCTCTTCCTCTAAACTATTTTTCCATTTTTACAGTATTGCTAAGGATGAACAGCAGATCTGAAGCCCCCTATCCTTTAATCAGTCTTTGGTAGTCTAATCAAATTTCCTTGGTTATAAAATGTGTTTTCAGGACTAAGTGTTTGGCACTGGGCAGACTACTCCCCATGCTAAGCATTCCCCCTTCCCAGCAACTCTTGATTCTATTAAGTTTGCTGAGTGGCCTAGAGAACTGTAAAGTCTGGGAATCTGGGATGGGTAATTCTCTCACATTCATAACATCTAATAACACTGTACATTCTCAGCTCAAGGAACTCCGCAGTGGCATCAAAATTTGACATAATTCTCTCTGCCAAAGTTACAGTGTGTGGCATTAACTATTGAGAGTTAGAAATGGAACCTGGGTAAATTTTTAACAGCAACAGGCTTTGAAGAGCCTCTAGAGGTAGCCATCAGAGAGCCTGGCCTTATAAAAGAGAAGTCATGGTTGGCAGAAACTGTACATAAGATGATAGACAGTAGGATATGGCTTTGGAAACTCATAAAGTAAGGTATTTCGTAATTTTCAATTTATCTTTTTAAAAATCTGTAAGAGCTCCATTAACTTGCAACCAAATCAGGGTCACACATAGTGTGGCTGCCAAGCATCCCCACATGGATAATAAGGTCTGAAAATGGTGCCGCCTCTTCTCAGGATTCTCCACCGCTCAGCTACAGATGACTGTCGCGCCTAACATGTCACGGGACCTTTCTTATCTGGGACTTAGCATCAGCTGGCCACATCTAGAACACTTCTCCCACCTCATTTGCAGCTTCTCACCTACAGATCACACACCTAGAGCTGATTTTCTTGTATTTGCACAATATAAAAATGATACTTGTGAGTGAGTCTGCATCACAGAACGCAGAAAGAGGCTGATACCTGCCCTCCTTTCTTTTTCCTTCTTCTTCCTTCCTTTTTACCAACGTTAATCATTCAAATACATTTAATTAATCTAATAAGTAGCATGTACCACAGTTCTCTAGGGTAGCATTGTGTCTCTCTCTCTCTCTCCCTCTCTCTCTCTCTCTCTCTCTCCCTCTCCCTCTCTCTCTGTGTGTGTACACACACGTACACACACACACACGCTGGATATATCTTCCTCCTCTTCTGAGATGGTCCTTCCCTTTCTGATCATCTCTAACAGCTGCCTACAGTCTGTCTTAGTTTCTACTTTTTCTGTGCCTTCTCTCTTAGGTGACTTCCATTCTGGCATGAACTCAAGTTCATTTACGTACCTCGAAGCTTCTTGGCTGCATGGTGAAGCCTAGACATCTCTAGTGATTTGGCTGCATTCCATCCTGTAACCTCTGCTCTTGCCCCGGAGGATGATTCACTGCTTTTAGAATACAGCCAGACGATTCCCAAACCTTCTCTGTTTTCTTCTACCACAATGCACTGCCTGTCTCACCTGGACATTCCTCCCTGCACCCCAGATCCCAGAAGCTTTCATTTATAGCTTTAGTGAAGCACTGGTGCCATATAATAAATTCCAAAGTTCTAAACTATACAACTTGATAATTTTGAGATGTATAGATAATCTTAAAACCATCACCTCTCTCAAATTACCTGTCATGTCCAAAAAACTCTCTCCTCACAGAGTGAGGTAGGGATAAGAGGTTTGGTATACTATGATACACTAGGATAGATTATGGATAGATTATGCTAATATACCATGTATCTTAGAGAGATAGGAATTGAGTGTTTTAACTGTAAATGATGGATGAATAGATGGATTTATTATACAATATAAGTATGGGGGTTTTCAGTTGTTTGTTTGTCTGTTTTTGTTTTTAAAGACAGGGTTTCTCTGTGTAGCCCTGGCTGTCCTGGAACTCACTCTGTAGACCAGGCTGGCCTCAAACTCATAGAGATCTTCCTGCTTCTGCCTTCCACCTGCTGGCAATATATAGCATTTACATCAGTTACTGGGATACTAGACGCTGGAAATTTGCATTCTTTTTTCTTCTCTTTTCTTTATTTTTGAGACAGAGTTTGTTTACATAACCTTGGCTGTCCAAGAACTTATATGTAGACTAGGTTGGCCTTGAACTCACAGAGATCCTCCTGCCTCTGCCTCTTCAGTGCTGGGATTAAAGGCCTGCGCCACCACACCAGGTGAGAGTTTGCTTTCTAATTCCCCTCATCAGTCTGACCATGCTGTCTACTTTTTGCTGTTTTTCTGATTTCCATTTTCACTGATATTTGCTCTGGTTTTTGTATTTTTTCTTTCACTTTCTTTGGATTAATTTGCTTGGGTTTTTAAATGTTTTAAGTAGAAGTTAAGATCATTGATATGAGATTTTTTCCTAATCTAGACATTTGGTGATATATATATATTTCCATCTAAATATTGCTTTAGCAGCATTACATGAAATTGAAATGTTTTCACTTTCATTTACTTCAAAATACTAACTTTAATTTCCTCCTTGACCCATGGATTAATTTGGAGTATGTATTAGAAAAGTTCTGGGAGACCTTATTTTCTTTTTTTTTTTTTTTTTTTTTTTCTCTTTCTTTCCTCTGAGACCTTTCCTCTCTTTCTCCCCCTTTTTAGAGAGTCTACTTCTTTTTCTTTTGTTTCTATCTTTAAGTAATTTTAAATGGCATTATAGAGTCCAAACACTCTCTGTCAATGTGCCTATCTCATCTTTATAAGTCTTATTTCTTTAAATTTATCAACTTTAATTATTTATATCTGTTAATGAAATTTTTATTCAATTTCTTTCTCTCTTTAGCATTAAAGCATAACTTTAAACATTTTTATCTTATTTGAAGTTCAATTGTGCTCAGATTTTTTCTCTTCTCTCAGTCTGTTTTTGGCTTTTCTTCTTGTTCTGTGACAAGCCCTGCCCCTGTCTTTTAGCTCACAGAGAAGAGGCCCAAGTATAATCGGGAGCTGTGTCTCACTGGAGCCCAACCCCTCCCCGGCAGTGCACAGCATCCATGCTTTGAGGAAAGCCTGAGGGAAATTGCTGAGCAGCTCTGGAACCCACCAGTTGAGTTAGCCCATGGCTAATCTCAAAGTAGTGAGTAGCTTTGGGATGCTTGAAAACCCATGAGGAGAGGAAGAATGAGAAGGGAGAGGAGATGGAGAGAGCAGGAGGCCTTCATTAAACAGGATGGACCAGGAGCATATGGCCCCTGAGGACAGAATGATGGAGCAAGGCAGTCTGGTTGAGACTCAAACAGCAAGTAACTTGGGGAGTGTGGGAAATACCCAGTTTAGTGCACAAAGATAGATTACCCAGTAATTGTGCTAAAACTGATTAAATAAATCAATAGGACTCAGTGTTGATTATTTCACGGATGGGCAGGTCATATTAAGAACTAATAGAGTAACTAATAGCATTTACAACACTGTATCATTTGTTTTTTGTTTTAAAATGTTCTTTAGTCTTTTATTTATTAAAATTTTGTTTATTTTTATTTATATGAGTGCACTGTAGCTGTCTTCATACACACACCAGAAGAGGGCATCAGATCCAGATGGTTGTGAGCCATCATGTGGCTGCTGGGAATTGAACTCAGGTCCTCTGGAAGAGCAGTCAGTGCTCTTAACTGCTGAGCCATCTCTCTATTCCCTGTTTAGTCTTTTATGATTTACTTTATTTTCAATTATGTGTCTGTGTGTGGGTATGTGCACATGTGTGCAGGTGCCTAAGGAGGCCACAATAAGGTGTTTGATCCACTAAAGTTGGGGTTAGAGGCGGTTGTGAGCTGTCCAGTATGGGTGCTGGGAACTGAACTCCGGTCTTCTTCAAGAGTGTTAAGTGCTCTTAACCATCTCTCTAACTCAGCGGTTCTCAATCTGTGGGTCTCAACCCCTTTTGGGGATATGTCTAACAACCCTTTCTCAGGGGTTGCCTAAGACCATTGGAAAACACAAATATTTACATTATGATTCACAACAATAGCAAAATTATGGTTATGATGGAACAATAAAAATAATTTTATGGTTGGGTTTCAGCACAACATGGGAAACTGCATTAAAGGGTTGCAGCATTGGGAAGGTGAGAACCACTGCCCTGGCTTCTACTCTATTTTTAATCTGTGTGAATGATGTGTATTTAGGGTGTATGTATATTCATATTGGTGTGGGCAACCTCAGAACTGGTTCCTGTCATCCACTTTTAGATAGTCTCTTGTTTACTGTTGCATACATCAGGTTCAATGGCTTCCAGGTTTTCACCTGTCTCTGCCTCCAGCTGGCTGTAGGTGTACTGAGATTAGAGATTAGTACTACTGTATTCATCTTAAATTTTTTTTTGATATTTACTTATGTTGTATGTATGTGTGAGGGTATGGCCAGCTATGGATCACTTGCAGGAGTCTATCCCACCATGTGGCTTCTGGAGATTGAATGCAGACTTGGTTGGAAGTGTCTTTACCTTCTGATACTCCTACCCCTTTCACTGAAAGACCTGGGTATTTGAACTTTGGTCCTCACGGTTGCACGGCTTTTCCCAAGGAGCCATCTGCAGTCCAACTTCCTTTTTTTTGGAGACAGGGTCTGTCACTGTCTTAGAGTGCTGGGCACTGGCACCTCTCATTTTCTGGACAGTCCTGTTTTTATATTTGGAAGTCCAATGATTCTGTCTTACCATGAATCAAGCTGATTTTTTTCCACTAAGAAAACTGTGAATTTCCTGATTAATTAGTTTGTTTTTGGAAGAAGTGATTAGATCTAAAATAATCTTATAACATTTGAATAATTTTTCTATGATTATAAAAATGCATGACAATTATAGAAAAATCAACATTCCTTTTTTTAGACCTAAGTTTAAAAGAAGACTCAAAATAAGGACTATTAAATGTACGGCTGGAGAGATGGCTTAGTTGTCAGGAGGACTGGTTGCTGTTCAAGAGGACCTGTGTTTGATTTTCAGCACCTACATAGATGATAACAACTGACTATAATTCAAGTTCTGGGAGATTTGATGTCCTCTTCTAACCTCTGAGGGCACCAGGCATATACATGGCACATGGAAATACATGCATGCAAGCAAGACACTCATACACATAAAATACATAAATTTAAAATAATCAAATGAAAAAATAATTTTTCTTTTTTCTTGTTAAATTTTGGTTTTAGACACTGTAGAAAGAGAAGTTGTGGGGCTGGGGAGATGGCTCAGCAGTTAAGAGCACTGGACCTGAGTTCAATTCCCAGCAACCACACGGTGGCTCACAACCATCTGTAATGGGATCTGATGCCCTCTGTATGTCTGAAGAAAGTGACAATATACTCATACATAAAATAAATAATCTTTAAAAAGAAAAAGAAAGGGAAGTTGGAATAATAACGTGTTCAAGAGAAGCTAAAGCAGAGAGTCATGGTTATCTTTCATAGAAAAGTCTGGGATCTGCAGAGGACGAGGCCAAGAGTGCACAGCAGATGGGGACAACTAAGCCTGTACTACTGTTCTAACCATGTCTGTACCATAATCCTGTGAGAATTCAGTGAGAAAAGTTCATTTCAAGGAATCATCTTATGCTCTTGTCTCTAGTGGTTCCTATCTGTATTCAAAGCTGGGCGTGACTCAGGATCACAGGCATTGGAGTCTCGGGGACACACATGGCCCAGGGGCTCTCCTATTCTACAGGTGCACATGACATGCTGTGCTTAAATGTAGAACCTCACTTACCTTGCAGTGGGGTTTTTTTTTCCCTAAATGATTCCAGCCTGACAAGGTGTTCTGAATCCTGATTCTGTCATCCACAATGGAAGCCATCCTTCTAACGCTGTGTCCTTAGCGAATTCGGTGAGTAGGACTTTATTCAAGTTTCTGAAGACTGTCATGTAGGCCTTTCCCAATTAATTATCACCATACTTATGCTGACTTTTATAGCTTGTCTCCCTCTAAAACTTCTTGGGGCTATTTTAGAAATCTGTGGAAATTTTATATTTGGTTCAAGAATGTAATTTTAAAAAATGGTACTTGGAGTGGAGACATAGGGCTTTGGGCATGCCAGGCAAGTGTTCTGTCACTGATGTGCACACCCCACTCTAGAGACAGAGTCTTGCTGCATAGCTCACAATGACCTAAACCTTGTTATGTATTACAGCCTGACCTCTAACTCATGATCCCCCTGCTTCAGCCTTCTAAATGCTAGGATCACAAGTATGAGCTACCATATCCAGCTGATCTACTTGTCATTTTGGGATCTTTGTTCACACTAGTGAAACAGGGACATCTTCAGCTGTCTTCATTATCTGGGCCTGTTTCTTTCACAGACTTCCAAGACTGGGTCAGTCTCGGAAGGTGGAGGTTCAGTTGGACATGCCTCCCTGTGTTCTCCGGATGTGAGTTATCTGGCCTGGATGTCTGAACTAACAAAGCACCCAGCTGCCCTTGTTTTTCCTTGCTGGGATTTACATTCCCTTTAGTGCTTATGTTTAGCTGCATACTTATCTCTTAGTGGATAAGATGAAACCTTTATATGACACTTTTGGCTCTGAGGTGATGTTTTTTCACAACCACTCTATGAGCAATACTGCTTTTTAAATTGTTTTTATTGTTTTCCCAAGACTCATTACCTTAGGATTTTCTTGGATCTAGATGACAGAACCCATTTATAAATAAAAACAAATTTGCCAAATCTGCATACTTATCAAGGTGGTTTTTGTTGTGTGCACTGTCAGAGCTGTGCTCCGGGACCTTCAGAGTCTTGCTCACCTTCAGCTTATTTTCCCCTGATCTCTTGCTCTTGCTGAGTCTCAGCCCCCACCACCCTGAGTGTACTTCGCAGCTAGTATGCAGACTCCTCTCTTTCTCTCCTTATCCCCTAGTTCTGGCTACTCCCAGTTGGAGCATCATAGCCTGGAATAGGCTGTTTTAAACTATTATTAAGAGATAAATAAAAGGGATGAAGAGATGGCTCAGTGGTTAAGAGCACTGATTGTTCTTCCAGAGGTCCTGAGTTCAATTCCCAGCAACCACATGGTGCCTCACAACCATCTGTAATGGGGTCCAATGTCTTCTTCTGGTGTGTCTGAAGGCAGCTAGCTATGGTGTAGTTATATACATAAAATAAATAAATAAATCTAAAAAAAAAAAGAGAGAGAATAAAGGAAAATTGGTCACTTAGAATTCTGTAGAATCTCCCAGCTATGTGTGGTGGTGCATGCTTTTAATCCCAGAATTTGGGAAGGAAAAGGCAGGTGAGTCTCTGTGATTTCAAGGACAGTAAGATCTACACAGCGAGTTCTAAGACATCAAGGAGAAAGCCTATCTAGAAAACCAAATACATAAATAAATAAATCTCAAAGCTATTAACTGCCACTTTATCAAATTAAATAGTTGGAAACCTGTCAAAAGAGATTTTCTTTTGGTAAATAGGTAAATTTGGTAAGTTAGATGAAGTACTTATCAGGCAAATTTGATAAATACCAAATATTAAATAGGTAATGACTAAAAGATCTTAAAATTCAGCTGGACTAAAATGTCCATAGTAAATGTGAAAACCTATGGACTTTCCAGCTGTTTTATAGTTTCGATTCTGGCTTGGAAAGCATAAGGTGCCAATTCCTAGGCTAGGGATCTGCAGGACCTAGAATGAGGTCAATGCTTTTGGAAACCATACCCTAGTGTCTAGCACTGCTCTTTGGATATGGCTATGTGGACTTCTGTGCCTTGAGTGCATGACACTTCTCAAGGTGTCATCTCACAGAAGGATCCACAGATCCATTTCCCAGATATCGAACCATCTCACAGAAGGATGACCTTCCCTGACCACTCTAAATAAACTAGACACAAGTCTGAACATAATATATTTTTCTGCTATAATTCCTTAAAAGACTAAATTAACTAAAAAGCCTAAGTTTTCTCCAAATTGAACATTTCTTAAATGCTATTAAGGAAAAACTATGTATGAATTTAACCTACATCAATTTTCAAGTATACAGTACATTGTTGACCATATGCAATGCACACCAGTGAATTCTGTTTTTGACAAATAGCCCCACTTCTGATTGTACAAGCTCTTAAATTAGCACAGCATCTACTCTGAGACTGCAATGCAGCTTTCCCCTCTTCCACCCATTCTGCCGTGTAAGCTGACCTGGACTCGGGGTCAGTCAGACCCTGCTCCACTTTCAGTTTCTGCCTCTGTAATCTCCTGTGCTGGGTGCTGCTCCCTCTCACTGAGGGCAGTTTTGCACCTTTGGAAGTATACTCAGTCATAGCTTCAGTTCTGCTAGCTTAGGCACAGGAGCTGTGGACCCCATAGATTCATGGGATTCAATGCTTGGCCATAGGGAGTGGCACTAGTACGAGGTGTGGCCTTACTGGAACAGGTGTGGCCTTGCTGGAGGAAGTGTGTTGGCAGGCTTTGAGGTATTCTGTGCTCAAGCTTCAGTCAGTGTGGAATCAGAGTCTCCTCTTGACTGCCTTTGGATCAAGATGTAGAACTCTCAGCTATCTCTCCAGCACCAAGTTTGCATGCCAAGATCCCACCATGATGATAATGGATTAAACCTCTGAACCTGTAAGCCAGCCCCAATTACATGTTTGCCTTTATAAGAGCTGCTATGTTCATAGTGTCTCTTCATAGCATTAAAATCCTAACTAAGACAAGGTAGAAAGGAGGAAGTATTTTATCACACTATTATCACTGTGTTTTAATATTGAGCGTTCATCTGTCTTTCTAATCTCTACCCATGCTAGTGTTTTGTGGGGTGATTCCGGTTTTTGATTTGTGAGAGTGACACACACACACACACACGCGTTCTCTAAGTTCCCACTCTCCTTAAGTGGACAGCAATTTGATTCTTGAGCAGTGCATTGGGGTAATATTTGTGCTATTAGGCTTGGTCTCATCTCTATCTCTATATATCTCCAATGTATATGTATGCATATATGTGTATATATGAATTAAAGATGTACTTACTTCTACTTTATGTGTATGGGTGTTTTGTCTGCATGTATGCCTGTGTACCACATGTGTGTAGTGACTGCAGAGGCTAGAGGAGAGTGTGATCCCCTGGAACTAGAGCTACAGATGGTTGTGAGCCACCATGTGGGTACTGGGAATTGAACCTAAGTCCTCTGTAAGAGCAACAAATGCTCTTAACTGCTGATTCATCTCTCCAGCCTCCAGTTTTCAGTTGTTATACTTACTGTCTCCACAGTATTTATGACAAAGTTCAAATGCATAGATATAGGATTTTACAAACTCTGGCTCATTTCTTCCAATCTTACTTTGACTCCTTGCAATCCCCCAGTTTCCCAAATGTACTTGGACATTACCCTCCATCAAGATTTCTCATTCTGCTCCCTTCTCTTGGGGGAAAATCCTGTTCCACCCTGCCTGCAGCTGGCTACTTCCCTGAAGTCTTTTGACTTGAGTAGTCCATCTTTATGGCCCCCTACACCCGCAACCCAATGTCTAGTGTGTTCTGTGAATGCCTGCTGAGTGATGGCATGGAATGGAACAGTGTCTGTTGCAGTAAACCACTTGGTTAAGTGTGTTACGGTTATATAAGATCCTGATCCCAACATAGCTCACAGGACCTGAAATAAACACATTAAGGAAAGCTTTTTAAAATCCCATTAGAGTTATAGCTGACATTCATGTTAGAAAAAAAAACAAGCAGCACAAACCAGGGTGTTATCAACTAATTATCCGGTGAATTTGGGAATACCTCAGTGGCTCCATTTTGACCTACATTGAAAAGTTCAGTGCTATGGCCTTTCAAAAACTAATATGACTATTCTAAATGTATATTATCTACCTGTGGAGAGGCTGAAAAGATGCACTTTGGGATTTATTCTTTCCACATGAAAGGGAAGGATGGACACGTCACAAAGCAAATAAATAGCTTTGATCTGCACAAAAATGCCCTTTAAAAGCCTCCATCATAAAGGCAGGTACAAAGGAAGAAGCCTGTGTACCCTGCACCCTAGAGGGAGCTCTATTTCAAAAGCAGCTGGCTCAGGGTCCACAGGCACAGCGCAGGGAGAGAAGAGTCTGTGCAGTGTTCACAGGAGACAGCACTCACTACTGTTTGATCTGGGCCCTGGCTTAGTCACACAGAAAACCTTTGGAATTTCTCTCTGTGCTCTTGTTACCACAGATGACTCTGAGCATATGTATAAATAGCTTGAGTTTGTTATGTAGAAGCCTGCTATTTGTACATGATATTTCCTATCTGGGAAGGGGCAGGTGGAGCCCCACTGCAAACTTCTTAGAGTAACTAAAAACCATTGCTTAGGAGGACTGACACCTCCTGGTGGTGTTTAGCAGCCATTGGTGGGCCCTGCAACTTTGTGACAAGCAGATGTTACAGAAGGCCAGTTTGTGTGACTCCTCTGCCTACTAGCATTTCTAATCTCCACTACCCTCTACCCCCTTTCCCTCCAAACCCCCACACCCCCTTAGCTTGGCCTTTTCTTACAGCAGAGTAGAGGATATTTACTTTGCATTTTACTTAAAAATAACTTTTAAAACATGAAGATTTAGTGGTTATATATATATATTTAAAATACCTACTTTTGGTTGTGTGTGGTGGCACACATCTTTAACCTCAGCTTTCAGGAGGCAGAGGCAGGAGGATCTCTATGAGTTTGTAGCCTGGTCTACATACCTGTGCTAGAACTAGACAGAAAGATCCTGTCTCAAAACCAAACCAAACCAAACCAAACCAAACCAAACCAAACCAAACCATACCAAAAGAAACCAACCCAACCCAATCCACCCCAACCCAACAAAACATGACTACAGAAACAAACCCCCAAACAACCACTTTTATGGTCTCAATGGCTTCAGCAAATCGGCCATATTAAAATCTGATGTGCTCAGTTTGATCCCTTCCTATCAGCTATGAAGCCAGCACCTTATAAACTTTGTTGTGTGTAGAGATTTGAATTCCTGTATTGCTTTAGCAGCCTTGGATGGGCCCTGGACCTTGCCTGTTGAGCAAATACTCTCAACAATGTCAATGCAGAGGATCTAGGGAGCCCTTGATACAAAGAGGAAGCTTGTCACTGCCTTCTCATAATGGATGCATACTGTTTAACTGCATGGAAATATCATAGTCTACTTAACCATGTAAAGTCTTAATGGACTTTCATATAGCTTTAATGTATTTACAATTTAAAAAAAGATTGAATTTATTATATATACAGTGTTCTGCCTGCATGTATGCCTGCAGACTTCATTATAGATGGTTATGAGCCATCATGTGGTTGCTGGGAATTGAACTCAGGCCCTCTGGAGGAGCAGCCAGTGCTCTTAACTTTTGAGCCATCTCTCCATCCCCCTCCCTCTGTATCCATAATTAAAAAAAAAAATGCTATACCATTTTATCTTTCCTGAGTAGGATCATTTGTACTTTGTGTGTGTCCGTGTGGAATATGTGTGTGTGTGTGTGCATGTGTGTTTGCTTCTCTGCAAGTGCACATTTTGGAGGACTATGTGCACATTAGAGGTTGTCAGATTTTTCTTCTGCTGTTTTCCACCTCATTTTCTGAGACAGGACCTCTCAATAAATCTAGAGCTTGCTAGCTGGCCAGCAAGACATGGGGATCTGCCCACCTCTATCTCCAGCATATGCCTTAGTAGCTGGCTTTGAGGGGGATCAGAAGTCAGGTTCTTAAGCTTGCATAGCAGGTACTTTATCTAGTAAGCCACCTCTCCAGTCCACTTCTGCTCTTTGTAGAAAGGACCAGCTTCACATACTTCACCTCCTACCTGGATATACCTCATCCTCTCCCGAAACTGATCCTCTCTGTATTGAAGACTATGATATTCTAAAAAACACCCATCTCTCTGGTCAAAGTGACTGCCACTGGATAGGCACCCTACTCACACTATGGAATCCCGTTGCTCTGGCTGCTGGGAACTGGGATTCTTGGATAACAGACCTCAATTATGCCCTTACTTTCCCTGAGAATTATTTGCAGACATTTCCAGTCATATGGAAGGAGATACTTGGGGACAGTGAAGATGGTAAACAAGATGAAAGATGGAGGTTGTGACAAGCTTTAAATTTCTAATCATAGTTGTCCCTCTGCCAACAAATGCCAGGAGCAGATACACTTCCTGAGGTGTTTGACTGCTAAACACAAATGACAGCTTGGTTGGGCATAATTTTTGAGCCCTAACTTTTCCCTTTCAAAAGACTGAAGATGCTGCTCCAGGGGACTGAGATATTTACTGCTGCTAGGAAAGTAATCCTATTTGTCTGTCCTTCATAAGGGAATCTCTTCACATCCCTTGTTGTGTACACACACACACACACATACACACAAACACACACAGACATACAACACACACACAGAGGGAGAGGGAGAGAGAACATACATACACAGAGAGAGAGAAGAGAGAAGAGAGAAGAGAGAAGAGAGAAGGGAGAAGAGGGAGAGGGAGAAGGAGAGGGACAGGGAGAAGGAGAAGGAAAAGGAGAGGGAGAGGAAGAGGGAGAGGAAGAGGGAGAGAGAGAGAGAATCCTTAAATTCAAAGCACTATTATGGTAACACACAGCCATTCCCTAGCTTTCCACATAAAAATACTTGGAGAATAGAAACATTTTCTTCTTAAAGCTTTAAATGAGCATGTTTTACAGAGTATAAGACACCTTCCTGTAAGATGCACCTTCTTCCATATACTCGCCTGTTGTAGCTATGGCAACCTGTCAATTATAAGTCCCATCTAAATTTCAGAGATGTTAAAATTAAATCCACACAGGTAGAGCTGTGAGCAGCATCCAGAATCAGTTTTGCTCCACAGAGTCCTTTTCAAACACACCTGCCATTTGAATGTAAGACCTTTGTTTTAGGTCCTCTCTGACATTTTCTAAATCATTGTTCTTGAGACTGGAGAGATGGCTCAGGTTAAAAACACTTGCTACTTTTGCAGGGCACTTAAGGTCTGTTCCTAACACTCATGACAGGTGGTTCAGATCTCCCATATCTCCAGCTCCAGGGGCACTTGGCCTCCTCTGGCACTTGCAGAGCGTGTGTGAATGGCCCCTCTCACCCTACATACCACATAAATCATCATTCCCTTCTATACACTGCCTTGTCGCTATTCTTCCAACCTATTTCCTGTGCCATCAGCTGCTGTTTTCGCCCTTTAACACCGACTTAGCATCTTTAACGTCTTTGGCTTGCTTTGCCTACCTGAACATTTCTGGCTGTTTCTCAGCCAGTGCTTTCATTTATCTCCGTATGCCCTAGATTTCTTGAAGCAGAGAGTTTCTATGATATGAATTTCCTGTTATAGTTCTTTTCAGAAATAGGCTTTTCTTTTAGTTCTTATGTATTTCTTTCCTGCTGTTAGTATCTGTCCTTATAGGCTCCACAGCAAAGAAGACATCTTTCAGCCCTAGGGTCCTCACATGAAAGGGGGCACGTGGAGCCTTCTGGGGTCCTCTTCCAGTCCACCTTTTGTAGTCAGAATCCCCAGCTCGGCTTTGAAGCCAGGAGCCGGCTCATGTGCACAGCCACTAGTGTGGTTTCAAAGTCTTTTCCTTATTAAGAAACTGCTGATGTGAGCAGGAATCTCTACATCCTGCTTCCTCGTCAGCTCACTGACAAGGAGAGTCTGAAATTATGTCTGGTTGTTTAGTTGTTAAAGAAGAGTGAACGAGAAGCTGCAGCTCTCAGCACATCGCACACCCAGTGGCTCTTCCAGTGCCCAAACTTTTTAGTTGCTGATTTTATATCTTGAAATACCTAATCACTTGGTCTCTGAATACATTGCATTACTTAGAGCTATACTATGAGCAGTACAGAGAAGGAAGTGCTCATAAAGAGAAGGGCACTTAAAGGGATTCTTCCTGTCTGTCACATTTTCTGGTAGGCAAGGTAGGAATGAATGTCTGTGAGGAAGGGCCAGAGGCATCCTAGTGCCAGCTGGCCTTCATTCATGGCAGTTAACTATGTAACAGCTTTCAACTAGTATTCACAGAGACCCTTCCACGTGCCAGGCTCTGCTTAAAACATGAGCACTGCTGTGAAGAGCAGAACAAAGCCTCTGTTCCATGGAATCGTGTGTCAGCCAGAGTACGTGCAATAAGCACACACAGGAAAGGTATGCTGAGTCAGACGCAGATGAAAGCCTGGCTCCCTGTAGGGCAGCCAGGGAAGGCCTGTAGTGTAACAGGACCACAAGGGAAGGCCATCTCTGTCACTGGGTCAGTGTTTTGAGTAGAATTTCTAATTTATAAACTGAGGAAAGTGTCCCTCCTTCTCTGTTTCCATATGCATCTTTACTGGCAGCAAAGGAATGTGACCCAATGACCACTCACTTTTAAACCATATTACTTCAATGATTATAATTCTAAATAATCCAAGATGACCATAGTGACACGATCCTGTAGTCCTAATACTCAAGAGGGGAACATAGGACAAAGACAGTTAATTGGAGGCCAACTTGAGCTACATGGCAAGACCCTGGGGGTGGGAGGAAGTACTCTTATACTCCACTGAGACGGGTCAAAATTGAATAAAAAATTAGTCATAGTGCGCATGCCTTGAATCCTAGCACTTGGAAGGCAGGTGGATCTCTGTGAGTTTGAGGCTAGCTTGGTTTACATAATGAGTTCCATGACAGAGCTAATATAGTGAGATCCTGTCTTGAAAAAACAAAGAACGAACAAATCCTCTATGGCTGACAATCTGGTTAGTCTCAACCATGTTAATCTTGCTTGTAGATTTTTAGTTGGAATATAAATTACATTGCTGAGTATCCAGGTATTTGGGGGAAACAGACTAGAAATGCCTACCAAAAGTGTCATGAGAATGTTTCCCAAGGAGTGGGGAGGTGCAGGGAATAGCTGAAAGGGGCTGGGCAGGGATAGGGGTAGAGGAGGGAGTGAGGCTCAGAAGCCGAGGCCCCTGGGATGTGACATTCTTCTGTTCCCTCCACCATGATCAGAAGGTACTTCTCTCCTGGCCACTCACCTGTCCTACCTGGGAAGTGACAGTCTACTTACAGTTTTGATGGGGAATTAAAAGAGAGGGAGAGAGAGAGAGAGAGAGAGAGAGAGAGAGAGAGAGAGAGAGAGCTCAATCTGAGAAGCAGGTCAAATGTTCAGATATTCAGCAACAGCCCCCTTACCTTTACTGAAGCAGCTATCATAGATACGGCTTGTGAGAAGCACGGCAGCAGATGGCACTAACTTCTGCTTTCACCATAGACACAGAACAGGAAAAAGGAAATTTCCATGCCTGAGACTGGGGCTATACTGAGGTTTCCAGCATCCAGACAGGCAAATGCCTGGACAGCTGCTTAGGGCAGATGGGTCCTTTGACAGCTTAATATTGCAGTTTTTGGTGACTTCTTCGTTAGGAAGGGCCAACACAACACCATCTGTTTACTGATGAGCAGAATCCTCACTAGGTAGGTAGTCCCTGCTGAGTGAAATGCACACTAAGAGGCAGGTTCACCATATCTAATGCTTGTGAGCAGACTGCTATGGCTGACCTTGCCTCCACAGCCTCAGAAAGCCCAGCTTCCCCGTGTCCCTGTTAGGTGGGAGATTGGGAACAGCAGTAACACCAGGAGGATCAAGATACAGAAATATCATAAAGCACATCGTTTGCTTAGAGAGTTCTTTTGTTCTACTCTTCTAATTAGGAAAAGGAGCATATGAAGGAATTCAGAGCCATCTATAAAATACTAAAAACAGGTTGCCATCTATTAACTGAAAAAAGTATGGTAGCATATTCATTGTCAAAGGTTGGCAGTGAACAAGCAGCCTCAGTGCCCAGGGTTGAGGTGTTCCTTCTCCAGAGGCAGTTGCCTATTTCCTGTATAGCTTTCGGGATAGTTACATGTGTATATGTCTACCTATACCAGTAGCTGTACATGCTAGCTTAGTAGGAAAAAAGGCAAGGTGCATCAAGATACATGGAACATATCACCCCAGTAAAGACATTGCAACGAAAGGTGTCTATACTATAATACAGATGTTTAGGAGGAGGAAGGGTGCAACACATGCTGGGATAAAAGACATGGAGGCAGGTCCAGCTTCCAGTGTGGATTGTAAGATAGACATGGAGTTTGTCTCTATAAGGAGATATCTGCATCCACACACATGGTGGCTAGCCACACACACCATTCTGACTGTACCTCACCTCCCTACTTTAGAAATGGCTTCGTACCAATAGGGTGCTCTTGTCCTTCTGGCTCTTACGTGAAAATAAAGGCACTGAGAAGTCCTGCAGGAGGCAAACCTGATGGCTTCACTGGCATATCCCGAACACATCTGACTTTAGAGATTTCTCATCTGTGGACTGGAGCTGGGGACTAGCTGGCATGTTTCTGGGTGGCATCTGTTCTGATGGTTTATCCCTGAGCTGTACTGGCTGTCTATTAAATAATCTTTTTTTTTTTTTTTTTTTTTTTGCATGTGTGTATACTGGTCTGAGGTCCTGCGCTTGCTGGGCATTTGCCTCACCACTGAACTCTTTTTTTTTTTTTTTTTTTTTGGTTTTTCGAGACAGGGTTTCTCTGTGTAGTCCTGGCTGTCCTGGAACTCACTCTGTAGACCAGGCTGGCCTCGAACTCATTCACCACTGAACTCCATCCTTAGCCCTGAACAATCTGAGTGTCACCTTTTGGAAAATACTTTATTAAAGACTATTTTCTGGGCAGGGGGTATAGCGCAGTGGGAAAGAATGTGTTTAAACCCATGTAAGCCCACTGACCCCCAGGTTTACTCACTGCCTTCAGATGCTTTAGGATACACAAAACACAGGTGGCACATGCTCGGTGGAGGGGAGGGGGCAGGAATAGCAGGTACAGGGTGAGTGAGCGATGCAGGAGGTGAAAGACAAAGGCTCTCCTGAACTATGGTTAGTGTGGGACTCCCTTGGAAGGAAGTGCCAGCAACTGTATGGCTTAAGCTCCTCCAAGAACACGGTGATAAAGATCAGCTTACTGAATTGGCTTGGCCCTTGTTCTTATGCCTTCTGTCTCAAGTTAAGTCATAAATGTCGGAAATAATGGGTCGTGTACTCTTGTCATTTTTATGCCTGGTAATATTTAGATGTCAGACATGAATGTGTTCTTATAAATAATAATGAGATCTGCCCCAGGATATTTTCTATGGAAGCAGGTGGGCTTAGCTTTGAAGATTTACTGGATAGTATCTGCTACAGAAGCACTTTAGTTCCTAGGGCAAATGATTACTTCTCTTTCTGAGGCAAGATCTTCTTGAGTTGACACAAATGCCTATGAATGTGGGGTTGCCCAGTCTGCCTTGATAGGACCTTGTTGCTCCTGTCACTCTCCTGGGTGCCATTCCCAAGTTGTGAGGTTTCCTTCATCATGTACGTATTAGCATCTTGGGAGTGCTTAAGGGGGTCTTATGAGCTCGAGGGTCTCTGTATTCATCTTCTCTCTGGTGCATTCATCTTCAGACTTGATGGCCTAGTCTCCCCAGGCTATACATAGCCCCAGGGAGAATACTGTGTTCTACCTGGGTCCCCTGTGTGCACCATGGCCTGGTGGCTCTGCCCAGGACTCACCTCGTTTTCACCTATCAGCAAGTACTACCTGACCGTGACCAATGTCCTAGGTCTCGAAAACATTTTTTTCATTTATTGTTTATTTCTGTTGTTATTTAAGCGAGGGGTGTAGAGGTCTAGTCCCTGTCACTCCACCTTGGCTCTCTCTCTCTCTTTTTTATTGTTTCTCCCCCCCCCGACCCCCCTGCTTGAGATAGGATCTTTGTGTAGCTCTGGCTGGTCAGGAACTCACCATGTTCAGTAGGCTGGCCTTGAGCTCATAGAAGTCTGACTGCCTCTGCCTCTTGGGTACTGGGATTAAAGGTGTGTGACACTATGCCTGCTCTCTCAAACTCTTGATCCTCTGTCTGTGTGTTGTGAGTGCTAAGATGACAGGAATGTGCCACCACATCCAGCCTTTCCTGCTTCTTACATACATATGAAGCTTTTTCCTGCATTTCTCCCTTTCTCTATCTGCCTTTGCTAATTTTCTCTTGCTGATTCCTAGCTATTGCTAAAGCTACCCTTGCGGAAAGAGGTTACCCAGCTAAATTGTGCTGTTGTTTTAATTTGGGTTAGGGCCTCTTTCCAGCCTTTGCCAAGTCTTCTGCCACCCTTCTCTCAGCTTGTATGTATTCTTTGTCGCTGGGGTCAATATGACTTGTAAGCCATAGGCCTGCTGGGTGGTGGCCCTGTGACCACTTTTGTTCATCTCTGATCTAAAGCTAAGTCTGCTCTCTGTTACTTCCCGTTGCCCACTCCTGCACTCACTCATTTTGGGTGTTACCCATTAGTGGGAAGTACTGCCTTTTATGAAACAGTAGTTTTGTCTTCTGTCGGAAGTACTCTTCTCTTCTGCAGAAGTCTTCTCTCCTCCAATCTGGTGAGAACACAGGTAGAGCTGACCTTTCAGATGGACTTGCCTCCTTATATTCTAAGGGCACATACAGCCTCACTGGTCTATGGCTGATGTGCTGTGCAGTTCTGAACTGTGCTCCCTCTGACTTCTGACTTTAAAACTTTTCAGAATGTGCTTAGGGAAAATCTAGAAAATAAAGAATTGTAAAGAACCCAACCCCTCTCCCCTCTGGACTTTCATTAACATAGGGACAAACATGCAACATCACTCTGCTCGCAAAAGCATGTGTGAACTGTGATGATCTCACCAATGATGGATAAAGGACTATGGCCAGAAAAATAAAATTAATTTTCCTCATCAAATAAGTAGCAGGTTGATGATTATAACTCTAAGCTGAAATTTCCAGCCTGACTCTCCTGGTTTTAGGAAAGGGAGATTAATACCTTCAAGTTCATAAGACAGAAACACAATGACTAAACTGGGGAAAAGCACTAGCATCTCGTTAACTTTTTTTTCTTACATCTAGAAATTTTGAAGAAATGACAAATTCTCTTTTACGTTAGAAGTAGGAGGCCCATACCCAGGAACAATCTGCATACTGCAAGAGAGCCACAGATGGGTTCCAGTTCCATCATGGGGTGAAGACCTTTAATGCAGCTGGGATTTACTAAACAAGAACTCAGATTGAGACAGGAACACTTCAATTCCTCGGGCAAGACAACTATACTCAGCAGCACAAGTCTTCAAGTCAGACAACAAGCTATGATTCCGTCTACTGTCTATACTTTGCCATGAGTAAATATTTACAGGAAGACATGCTTGCTCATGTGACTTAGGGACATCTATTGCTGACGCTTCCATCATAACCTTTCATTCTGGAGCCTTTTGTATGCTTAGCTTTACAGTTGTTGTGCAGGGAATCCATTTAGGCCCCCAGCCTCCTGGATGGTGCCACTCATACAAAGGGTCGGACCCTTCCTTCTCAGCTACTGCCACACATGTTAACTGTCTCTGTGAATGCTCTCACAGTGTGAACACGCTCACAAACACTCAGCAGTGGGCTTTACTGAGGTCCTGGACATCCCTCAGGCCAGTCAAGCTGACAATATGGATGAACCATCATAAAGCCTATATGTGTGTCAGATTCACACACACACACACACACACAGACACACACACACACACACACACACACACACACACACAGAGAGAGAGAGAGAGAGAGAGAGAGAGAGAGAGAGAGAGAGAGAGAGAGATCCTATTTTGAGATAAGATTTCTCTGTATAGCCTGGCTATATCCTGGAATTCAGTCTGTAGACCTGGCTGCCCTTGAACTCAGAGATAGACTTGCTTTTGTCTTTGGGTATATATATACTTTTTAATCAATTCTATACATTCTATAGTGTTCTACCAGGTGACCACTAAGCATAATTTATAAGATATATAAATATATAAAGATCCATTTTGGTTTAGAATACAAGATTTAATAATAAAGAATAGTGTACTCCGGAGATGGGGTAGATGCATCTCTGTGAGTTTGAAGTCAGCTTGGTCTACATAGAGATCATGTCCCAAACAAAACAAGACTGCTTACATTACACTATATACATTTATCAGCAAAAATAAAGACAGTAGAACATCACACTAGCAGGCAGCTCTGAACATTTATAAGAACATGGAAATGTCTTTCAGGAAGAAAAGGAACTGCCACCTGTACCATTTGCCACTACTGATTTTGTAGTGTCACCTTGTTTGTTCTCACATCAAGATGGGGAGGGAGTGGGGGTTGGGGGCAGGAAGAAAGCACACCATGATGAGAACATAAACTTAGGAGAAGGGACTGCCTCAATACTCCATGACCCCTTACAGCATGGTCACTCCATGACCATCTCCAACATTTCAACCAGTGACCTGATAACTTACTCCCGTTTAAAATATTTACTGACTAGTTCCCACCATGGAAGGTGGGGTCCGGGTTGGGGTCTGTATTCTATTATATATATTTTTTAATTTTATTATTTTTATGTGTATGTGATGGGTGTTTTGCCTGCATGCATATCTATGTACCACATAAGTGTGTAGTGCCCACAGAGGCCAGAAGAAGGTGTCGAATCCCCTGGAACTGGGGTTACAAATGTTTGTAAGCTTCTGGGGGCTAAGAATGGACCCTGGGTCCTCTGGAAGAGTAGCCAGTGTTCTTAAGTGCTGAGCCATTTCTCCAGCCTATATCATTGTTCCAACTCCCTGTGCCCTTTCCCCCAGACACCATGCTGCTTTAGAGTGATTTCTCAGAATATGCTGTTTTCTGTCATTTCCATAACAATTTCTCCCTGTCCTGGGAATGTTCTCAACCTTTATGAGCCTACATGCTATCTTCAATCTGCCTTCTAACTTGTTTATAGCCACAGCAGACACACTAACTAATTCTGCTGGGATAAATGTGAAGCGGTGGCCATAAGAATATCAAGTAATTTCTTCCATTGTTTAAATTGAATTACATTACATTTGGATTGGCAGCAATGAAAGAACCACAAGGGAATCGCTCATTGTTGACAAAGCTAGATATTGGAAAAGCAGAGGATTGTTGAAATAAGGCCGGATGCTAATTTTACCTCCTATAAAAAAGATGCTTTAATTTGTCCTTGTGGAGGAAAACAATATATTCACATCAGCATGAACCAAGTTCAGTGATAAGTATGATTAAACATTTTGTGTATTTAAAACTTGTCTTTTAGCTACAAAAATAAAATTTTACCTCTTGAAATGATTCACCAGGACTCCAACAAGTTCTCCAATACGACTCTCATGGGTTGGCTGTTTGCTGAAGAGGCAGACAATGAGGTCTTTGTTGTCTTTTGTATGGAACACTACAAGCTGGTCCTTTCCATTGGAGACACTCAGACCAGTCAACTGCAAGGAGGGAACACAGAAAGCTATTAGGATATCTCCTGGAAGAATAATTAAATCAGGCTAAAGCAACGATGGTGATGACTTTCGCCTTTATCAAGTTTCATGGAATAAGGAGACAAAAGAAAACAACAAAAGTAAGAAATGAATGTGATTGAAAATCAAGGTAACAAAATGATGATTTTTTTCAAAAACTGAATAAAACTGACATGCTTCTAGCCTAAGAGACAAAAATGGAGAGACATTATTGCCAGGACTAGGAACACAAGAGGGGCTCTCAGCACAGACCACAATGAAGTCAAATATAAAAAGGGATTATTTAATAACTCTAGGTCCAGCTGAGTATTCAACAACTTAAACCAAGCAATTCCTTGAAAGCACAATCTACTAACCCCCTTTCTCCTCCAAATACCTGACTGATCTGTGTCTATTAAAATTAAATTAAGAAATTAAATCTCCTAAACATTTCAAGGAACATTCCAGGCCCAGATGACTTCATTAGTGAATTTTACCACACATCTAAAGAAATACCATCAATTCTCCATATCTCTTCTAGAAAATAGAAGGGAACACATTTAACTCATTTTAAAATTCATCATTCTGACACCAAAAATAGATAGCATAAGAAAATAATAAACTGATATTCTCTATGAACTTGGATATAAAACCATTAGCAAACTGAATCCAATAACATATTTGAAAGATACACAATGAAACAAAAATAAAACAAAACAAAAACCAAACAAATAAAATACCTGACCCTACAATGACTTTTTGAAAACTAAAATATTTAAAAATCTAACAAAGTGTGTGTGTAGGACCTATATATTGAAAACTATTAAATATTGATAAAGTCAAATTATAATACAGATGAAAAAAAGACCCTAAAAATGAAGGGAAAATGTATTTAGAGACTGGAAAATTCAGTACTGCTTAGATGCCAATTTTCCATAAACTGATTTACAGATGTAATAAAATATCAGACAAAGTGTTTTGGTTAAATATCAAAAAGTTGTTTCTGCAGTGTATGTGGACAGGCGAGGGAGCTAGAACAGTCACAGCAGTTTTGAAAATGAAAAGCAAGGTTAGAAGACTTACCTCGCTGACTTTCATAACTATACAGCTGAAGTCACCAGGACAACGTAATTTGTGAAGAAATGAAAAGGAAGATCAGAAATACAGCCACACAACTAGTGCCTTACCCACAAAGGGGCAAAGGTGACTCAGTAGAGAATGACAATCTAGACAACCCGGGATATTTGGGCATCTATTTTCTAACAGAAACAGTGTTTATTCAAGTCACAGCCCTCACAACTCAATTCAAAATGGACCAGAGGTCTAAACATAAAATGTTAATTATAAGACTTCTAGAAGAAAACTAATGATGAGAAATTACTGCACCAAAGAAGGCATATGAACATCAAGTGAACATGAAAAGGTGTTTAAGATTCTTAACAATTTAGAAGATACAAATAAAAATCATAATGAGATACGGACCATAAACCTGCCTAAAAAAAAATCCAGAACACAGACATAGACACAGACACACACACGGACAGACAGACACATATCCACACCCCCAATGTCTTAAGACTCACAGACCTGGATACCAGCTTCACGCATGAAAGCCAATTTTACTACATGCAAATTTAAAATTACAGCTCCCTGGCTATTTGGATCCCAAGGCATCCTACTTTGGGCAACAAAGCAGACATTAGAGCGATCTCTCATTTGGGGCATTTCCCATTGCAGGAAATACTGATGTGCCACCTCTTCACTGCCACTGGTGCCATCAGTGAGCAAGCAACCAGCAGGGACCAGGCAGCTGCAGGACAGTGCATGTGCTGGCACCAGGGCTGGATCTAGCAAAGATAGACACCTCATTCTCAGGGGTGTCAATACAGTCAGATTCTGGAGAATATCCAAGCGCAGAAGGCTGTTCAGTTGTAGATCTGGAAGGCTAGGGAGAATCACACATTTTATAGACAAGGAAAGCAGGGTTCAGGGTGCTCAGGTGATGTGTTGACCCAGAGGCCAGACATCAGGCTATGGGCTGACTCACACTTGTGGGGTTTTTTCTATCATACCCAGTTTAAATTCTTTCTGTTTTCTTTTCTTTCTTTCTTCTAGTGCTGGGGATCCAACTCAGCATGCTAGCAAGTATTCTACCATGGAGCTACAACCCTAGCCATATCACACGAAGCTTTTCCAAATACCACACATAAATGAATGTAAGATTCATAAATCATACTCCTATGAAAATGTCTTCCTATGAGGTTGAGTTCTCAGGTAGATTTTGGAAGGCTCTGAGGCAGAAAAATAAAGAAGAGTTCCATGCCATTGGCCAGAGAGGCCAGAGGAGGTTGAGCCCCAGGAAATCGAATGGGCCTCTGAGATCTCATGGCTGAAGTGGGTTTTACACACAGATCCCTCTCAACCCAGAGCCCTCCTACTCCATGCAGCCTCCCAGAACAGGAGACTTTCCCTCCTGTTGTCTGTCTGCCTCCAGACAGGGGGACCTAATCTTTCCTTGTGTAGTGGAGCAAGCTCAGTGCTTCTGACTGTCTTGAGAGCCAGGACTTGATGTACAGTAATACTGAAATACACACAGGAAGAACTAATTCCTAGGTGCAGCAGATGCAGCTACCCTTCTCAGAGAAAGATAGGGAAAGAGGTTGGGGGAGCTCTGATGAGGAAGGAAGGGCATTCTGGGAAGTGGTCCTCTGTGTGAGCACAAGTGGGGATCACAGTAGCATGCTGCCTCAGCTGCTCTTGCCAGCCCCTGTAGCTAACAGCTCCCAAAAAGCGCTGGCGGTCACTGCTGCTCCCGTTCTCATTTTATTAGGTTTTAATCAGGCTTTCCTGTGAAGTGCTACATAAATTCAGTTTTGGATTTCACAAATAAAGTAATCAAATGAGCGTGAGGCATCATAGTATCATAAGCATAAAATATTTTTCAAATGAAAATGATATTTTTAATTTAATCATATAAAAATCATCTGGATGCAGTATGTCTAAGTGGCAGAGAAATTGCTGTACTGCCTTATCCCCAGCCTCAGACAGCCATTTGTACAAAAATTAGTGAATGATTTCCAGTTATTTAACTGCTTTCCCTGCTCTCCATTAAACACTGACCTGACACTTGTTAAAATGAACCACAGGCAGGGCATGGCAGTATGGCACTGGCCACCAAGCCTGATGGCTGGAATGCTATCCCTGAGATGCACACAGTAGAAGGAGAGATCTAACTCCCACCCGGTGACTTCTGACCTCCACATATGAACTGCCGGGCCTGAAGGTGCCCACACACAATAAATAAGCAAATAAAATCCACTGCTGGGATTACAGGTGTTATCAGGACTGGATGGTAATTCTTAAATGACTTAGAATGCTCTATTACACAGAAAAATGTGGAAGCCATCCTGATTATTTTATTTAATTCTCATAGCAAGATTTGATGTTTCATGTTCTCTCTCTCTTATGGTCTTCTATGAGTGTTCCCGACCCACCCTGACAATCTGATGTGAATATCATGAGTACAAATGGGAAAACCCAAAATAATCAACAAGTTGATTTCACAACTGAAAGGATGGCATGCATTAGGAAAACATTGGTAAAATTCAGTTGATTAGGAGGCCACATCTTAGCCAGGTGGTGGTGACGCATGCCTTTAATCCCAGCACTTGGGAGGTAGAGGCAGGCGGATTTCTGAGTTCGAGGCCAGCCTGGTCTACAGAGTGAGTTCCAGGACAGCCAGGACTACACAGAAAAACCCTGTCTCCAAAAACAAACAAACAAACAAACAAAAAAAAAAAAAAAAAAAAAAGAAGAAGAAGAAAAGAAAAAAAAAAAGGAGGCCACATCTTCCTGTTATCTGCACAATCTATGCTTGTCTAACTAGAGGGGCATTCCTTGAGGTTAGACTGGATGGTTTTCAATTTTTTAAGGCAAGCATACAATTCTGGATATGCATTATTTTTATTTTATAATACTTCATGTATACAAGCGATACCCCTTTCTACAGCAAGTGGCGGGGCTCACTTGTATTTATTACTGGCTCATCATTCTTATTGGTCTATCTTTTCCTAACTACTTGGTAATCCTTGGCAATAAAGTGCTGTAGATAGAGGAGAAGACACATTTTCTCCCTTTGGAATTAAAGTGTGAAAGGCCTCAGATCTGGCTGACTATGGAGAACTCTACCTGGATCTTTTAATATAACTAACCCCAAAAGATTTTATGTGTGTGTGTGTATGTATCCAGAACACATACACATAGTTGCCTTTGAAGGACAAAAGAGAATCTCTTGGAGCTGGAGTTACAGGTAGGTGTGAAATACTTTATGGGGGTGCTGGGAACAGAAATTGGGTCCTCTGGAAGAGTAGTATGCATTCTTAACCTCTGAGCCATCCCTTTAGTCTGTAATGTGATTTTAAATCGATAAACATATGCCACCTATATCTTATTTATTTTTATAAATAGCAGGTAAAAGAAATAATGAACTGGAAATTAGCAATATAACCCCACTCCTATACAACCTAACAGGATTTTTAAAAATTGAAGTACAGGGGCTAAAGAGGTGGCTTATCAGGTAAGAGTACTGGCTTCTTTTCCAGAGGACCATGATGGCTCAGAACTCTCTGCAACTCCAGTCCCAGAGGATCCGATGCCTCCTTCTGGCCTCCAAAGGTACTGCATGCATACGATGCACAGACTTACATGCAAGCAAAACACCCATGCTCATTAAAACAAAAATTAGGTATTTAACTGCTGGTAGGAATGTAAATGTATTGCTATTATAGAAATCAACATGGAGATTCCCCCCAAAACAAAAGAGAGATACTAAATAATTCAGCAATAGCACTCCAGGCATGTACCCGAAGGAAGGAAACATAACAGATACCTATACACTCATGTGCACTGTGGCACTGTCCACAGCAGTCAAGCTGTGGAGCCAGCCTAGATTCCCACCAACAGACAGATGGGTAAAAGGTGCCATATATACTCAGTGGAATTTTGCTTAGCAGAAAGAAAAAAGGATGTTATGTTTCTTTAAGAAAAGTGACCAGGCCTGGAGATGATTATGTTAAATAAGACAGACTAAAAAAGACAAAGGGTGCATGTTTTCTCTTATATATAGAACCCTAGATTTCACCCATATGTGGAATCTAGATATATATGATATAAAAATTGCAGGGGACTGGTCAGGAAACAAAGGGGAGCAGTGGGAGGGAGAGGGGAAGACAGGAGAGGAGAGTGGCCAGAATAAAACATATTTTGTACATTTGGTATATTCTAAAAGTGAAGTACAAGTTACAGTATACTTTGCATGTGTGTTGTATGTAACATTTAGTAACATTCACAGATCCTCAAGTTTACAGACGGGCGATTCTGACAGCAATGTTAGGGCAGGAAACACACCTGCGCACCAGTGTGCTCCCCTGTCTGCTTTGTTTTGTTTTTTAGTCTTAGCTTTGGATCTGCATAAAACTGTATTTTTGGGGACTTTGGGGGATTTCAGTATTTCGAGGATGGGTATGAAATAGTCTCACTTTGTCGTGCAGCCAAACTCAAACCTGCAGCAGCCCCCTTCTCCAGTTCATGGAGCATCAGATCACAGATGCTCTAGCCGATGTGCACAAAACTCATATGGGCTACAAAGATGATTACTTAGACTCAAATTCAGGGGTCTACTGTACTAATATTGGACTATTGCCCTATCCTTTATTTACATGGGTATATACAACCAGACTGAGTTTTTTAAAAAAAAATTATTGATCTTCAGTAGGGCTTGGTAGACCCTTGTCTCAAAATAAAACCACAAACAAACAAATAAATTCAAGCCTAGGAATGCAGTTTGGTGGGAGATTGCTTGTTTAGCGTATGTAAGGCCATATGTCCAACCCTTAGTTCAGAAAAATGACATACATGGGGAAACTAATAAAACATATTTGAATCATCTTTAAGCTCACTCCTCTTCTGATCTCTCTACCCTTTTTTACTTCAGGTCCCCCCCCCCTTTTTTTAAAGAAAAATTATCCACTGAGTCCAATTTGTGCTGACCATATACTCATAGGTGTGGGGCCATCCATTGGGTAGGGTCAACCTTACTCTTCAGTTAGAGTGGGGGCTCACAGTCCTCCTCCCTCCAAGTTAGAACGCTGACCACAGCTGTAGTTCATGAGGACGGCAGACCTCTCTTATCTAGGAGACACGGTTTTGCTCTGGTCCTCCCTGACCTCTGGTTCTTACAATCTTTCTGCTTCCTCTTCTATAGTTGTCTGCCCTTGGCAGGGGGTGATGGCTCATCTGTGGCTGAGCACTCCACTAACACACATTCTCTGCATTTTGATTGGTTCTGAGCTTCCTGCTAACTACTGCACAAGGAAACTTCTCAGATGAGTTCTGAGAGCTGCATCAATCTATGACAAATTCTAATTTTTAAAAAGTGATTGTGCTGATTGTCTTAAAGAGGCTATTTAAATTCTTATAGCAACAGAATGGAGCTTCTTTTTTCCCCACAGTTACCTTTGGCCTTAGTGTGCCATGCCAGGACTGAGCAGTTGCCTTGCACACTGGAGGCCCTGGGTTCAAACACTCACAACCACCAAAAGTGCTTGAAAAGTAGTTTGAAATTTAAGCTTGTTGAGAGCTGTAGCAGGGAGGGGTCACCATCTGCTGAGGGTCACTGTAACTGCCACTCTGTTTGTTTGTTTTCCTTCACATTCCCCTTTCTGTTGTGTCTTTACACCTCAACCTGATTGTATCCCCATGTGCATGTCAGACAAAACTGTGGGTCCTGGAAATAACAGCTGTAAAACACAGAATTTTAAAAATGATCTCCAAGAAGCCACAGATTTCTGAAGCATGTGACTCACAGGCAAAGGCTCAGGTGTTTTATGACAAAAGATTAAATAACATGATAGGCTGGGCCATATTAACAAATTTTCTCCTCAGGGACCACCGAGACCTTCCTGGGACGCCTTTGTGGGGGTTGAGGAAGTGACTGTTCCAGATTTACTCTGTGGTCTTCTCAGTGGGAGGACCTCTTCTCTCAGCTGGCTACAGCCCACTCAGCACACATCCCAGAGGATCACAGGAGCTTGGGCACTTCTGCTCTCCAGAGAGATGTGGGTGTTGATGAAATCGAAGTGGCCATGGAATTTCTCCAGGCCCTGCTTGTATTCTGAAATACACACTGTCTCCTGAATTTCCTATTCTCCACTTCATTTCTTCAGTCTGACTGCAGGGCTATAATAATTATGCTCTTTTGATCTCAGCAAATTGACTTGGCTACTTCTCAGTGGAGAATGCTCTGTTCATTTTGTCTTCCCATCCAACACTTGGAAGACAGTTGGCCTGGCTCTTCACAGGATTCTGTGTAATCTCTCCCTCTCTCCCCCACTCTTTCCTCCTTTTCTCCCCATTCTGTCCTCTTGTTCCAGCCTTCTTGTCTCAATAAGATTTAAACCCCAAATCTTACTGGTAGTTTCATCATGGAGATATCACACTGTTTAGAATAACTGAGAGTTTATCTTGTAAACAAGTAAATACTTGTGCCTCAAGCCACTATGTAAGCAAGCTGACTGTCCCCTAGGTTACCATGCTGAGAAGAAGCCAAGTCTTACAGAGCACAGACATTCTGGGTCAGCAGTATTGGTACTGGGCCAGACAAACACGAGAGCTTCAGTGTTTCACACCCATTGTTTATACTAATCTTTTTTCTATTGTAATAGCATTATATCACAGTTTCCCAGACAAGGCAAATGATGATGGAACAAGGTTTACTGTGGCATACAACTCTGGGACATTGTTGAGGAGACATATGTAGTAGAAACATTCTTCTTGCTAATATCTTGGAATGTATGTGTGAATTCTTAGGTCTCTTTTTCTTCTAATATGGCCACCAGTCTTCAACAAGGACTCTACTCTGAAGACCTTATCCAGTTATAATTAACTCTCAAAGGCCCTACCTCTAGCCACATACTTTAAGTTTCCATTCTTGTAGATAGTCACAACAGATCCAGTTTCCTTGTGAGTCTCACAGGAGGCAAATGGGTCTCAGTGCACAGAAGTCGCTGAGAAGCAGCCTTTCCTGGCTGAAGGCACCATGCAGCAGAGGTAAACTGGCCCCAGTGACCCTTCCAAACTTAGCCCACAGAATCTGTGAGCATAAGATGGTGATTTAATTATTTATTTCTCCTGGGTCTGGGTTGCTTTGTTACCTAGCAACAGTCACTGGAATAAAAATATGGAGAGAAGAGGGGATGCCACTGTAACAGTCCTAACACAGTTGGCATAGGCTTTGGGATGTGAGTAGGAGGTGGAAGAGAAACCTCTTGGGGGACTCTGCTGAGTTTCTAGGAGGTGTGAAGTGAAGGCTGCAAGGGAAGGAAAACAAGACCTCAGAGCAGAACAGAAGGCACTGTGGTTGTGAAGGGGAGGTAATGTGACCACACTGGTCTCAGTGAGGTAGTGGGGATAGAGAACGCACCTAGCACGTGTGATGGTCCAGATAAGGAGGGTTTAGACAGAGTGAAGGGAATGCTAGCTGGCTTCCTGCTATGAAAAACTGTGAGAGGAAAGAGGAGATCCAAATAAAGAACTGTTCATCTTTCATGCGGTATTTAGAGGAAATATAAAGAGGCCCAGAACTGCTGGGCTTCAAAATACAACTGTTCCTTATTCTCAGCTTCTCCAGATGGCAAATGATTCTTCAATTAAGAAATGGTTTCAGGGCAATGGATCAAATCAAGAGGAGGATTGTAAGATCCATTGTTGCAACCTCAGAAACATCTAAAGCATTGCTTCAAAGAGTCTTCCAGACATGAAAGACGCTGTAAAGATCTTCAGGGCATGTCTTGTGAATTCTCTCCATTGACACCAGGGTTCTGAGAGCCTCAAGGACCCTGCTCAAAGCAGCACAAGGCGTTCAAACATGGAGCAGCTAGTTTAGCAGATTCCTGGCTATGTTCCTCTCCCTCTAACAGAGTAGACCATGTACAGTGACTCCATCATGATTCACAGGAGTGGACTTAGACTTCAGACAGCACTAAAGGGACAGAAGTCACACAACGCAGATGCTTCTGAACCTCTCTTTCTGTGAGAAGTAGAAGTAGTAGGTTATGAAGTCAAGCTGCAAACACAGATGGCCAGTGATGTCTATCCATTCGCTCCCCTTCGAATGGGTGTCCATGAAGTGTACTCCATTACAGACAACTACTGATCTTAATATGAAAAAATGCGACTTAGGGAACGAAGCCTGGACTGAATTAAACGATTAAGATCTTGGTTTTGGATCTTGAAACCTTAGCCCATCAGGGGACAAAACTTTGGGGGAATCTCGGGATGGAAAGAACACATTTATTTACACACAGACACACTCTCTTTGTCACATTCTCGAATACACACACTTGGTTCTGAGTGTTGAGCCATATGTATAGTAGGCAAGTGCTGTGTCACTGAACTATATGGAACTACAGTACCAACCTTATGCTTTTAAAAAACTGAGTGCTAGGCATTCAACTAGAGAAATGCATGCTGTTTTTTGAGACAGGGTTTTTCTGTGTACTACTGGCTGTGCAGAAACTCACTCTGTAGACCAGGCTAGTCTCAAACTCAGAGGTCCACCTGCCTCTGCCTCTTGAGTGCTGGAATTAAAGGCATGCACCACCACTGCCTGGCAACATTCTAAACAGAAAAATTTGAGTGATTTTTTTTTTTTTTTAAAACAGAGGGTAGCTTATGGAGGATTTCAAACCTTATCACAAATTCTTTACCACTTTTCTCATTGAATTGCTCTTCCTTTTGTATGAGGCATATGCTATAAAGTGCCTTTACCTAATAAAGGCACCAGCATGAGGCTGAGTGCCTTTTGATGGTAGTTAATAGACAATGCAGTTCCCTGAGTGCCTCATATGAAGACCACTGCCAGGAGTGGTAGCACCAGTGTGTAATACAAGAAGTCAGGAGGCTAATGAGTTAAAAAAAAAAGAAGAAAAAGGAAGAGAGAGAGAGAGAGAGAGAGAGAGAGAGAGAGAGAGAGAGAGAGAGAGAGAGAAGAAACCTGCAGACCTTTGTGCTTAGAGAAGCTAAGTATCTCGAGGCTTTGGAGATGTTCCAGTTGCCATCTTCACACTTCCACCAAGTGCTGAACACCAGAATAAGTGAGCCTACCAGTGACTTGAGTCCCTAGCCTCTGAGATACTGGAGGCCCTGGACCTTGAGGAACAGAGATACACCATCTGTTTTGTTAGATCCCCAACTCAAGAAATGAGAACCATAAGATGTCTTACCTCTACGTTTGAGATAGTTAAAAATGTTTAAGAGACTGTTTCATTATGTATCCTCTGTTGATCTGGAACTCACTATGTAAACCAGGCAGTCCTTAGACGCAAAAGAGATCAAGTTGCCTCTGTCTCCTGAGTGCTGAAATGTATTGCATTTTTATTAACTTACTGTGTGTCTGTGTGTGTCTATGTGGAGGCGAGAGGAAAACTTATGGTCCTGAGGGTTTTAAAGACTGAACTCAGGCTGTCAGTTTTGGCAGCTGGCACCTTTACTTGCTGAGCCAGTCTGGGATAGTTTATTATTCATCAATTGGAACCAAAACATGCATGGTAGTTTGAATAGGTATGGCCCCCATGAAGTGGCACTATTAGAAAGCGTTGGCCTTGTTGAAGGAAGTGTGTCACTATGGGGGTGGGCTTTGAGGTCTCTTATGCTCAAGCTACACTGAGTGTGGCACACAGTTCCTTTCTGCTACCTGTGGATCAAGATGTAGAATGCTTCGCTCCTTCTCCATGTCTGCCTGGACACTGCCATGCTTACCACCATAACAATAATGGACTAAACCTTTGAAACTATAAGCCAACTCCAATGAAATGTTTTCCTTTATAAGAATTGCCATGATCACAGTGTCTCTTCACAGCAATAAACCCTAAGACAAATGGACCCTTTTTGATGGGGGAGGTATTTAAAATTGAACCCAGGATCTTGTCATGTTAAGTACATGTTCTATCTTTGAGAGCTACACTTCAGCCCCAATAAAGACATACTCATTTTATAAATATATTGCGAAAAGAATACATAGTTATACCTAAGACTTAATTCCCTAATAAACAAACAAACAAACAAAAAATCTTGACGAATTGTTTTTAAACATGATTGGGGGTGGGGAGGGCCTATAATTTGTAAATGTTTTCTACCTAAATTAAATAGAACCAAGTAAATACTTTATTCTCTTAGGAATTAAGCATCATAGTGATAAAAATTAATTAGTGTGTTTTAAAACAGATGCATCTTCAGGGATGCTGAAGTCCCCAGGACCACACTCCTGGGCAATGTTCTCCAAATACCATACCCATATATATATGAACCACCTGGCATTTTAATGGTAAACAAAACCTATTATACAAAATATGGGCATTGGGCAATTAAAAATATAGTCTTAAAACCAACAGAACTGATTTTATACACAAGTGCTTGCTAAGAATCTAGTAGTTCTGATCAATAGTATTCAAGTCAACGATTATAATAAATCAGCCGATTAAAGGGCTAAGTTTTTATCACTGTCTAACAAGGTCTTTCCACCTTTTATTGTAACACCTTGATGTAACCCCACTTAAAAAAAACAACAACAACAAACAAAAAAAACCAAAAAAAAAAAAAAAAAAAAAAACCCTGTTCTGCAAATTTCCAACCCTGCTCCATCTCATTACATGGAATAAATAACCACTTCGATTCTTCCAAATATTTCACACATCCTGCTAGAGATCAAGGGCACCATCAAGAAGAATGTTTACAGCCTATATGTCATTCTTATTGCAAATGAACTGAATATTTCAGAAATGAAATATATATATTTATCCAGAGAGTGGCACAGTGTGTGTTGGCCTGCCATTGCCTCCTCTGTTAGTCCTTGGATCCTTTTTTCTCATGTGGAAAGGGCCTTATTTTTAGGAACCATGCTGGGCTCTTTCCATGTTTGGCCTGAATGTCAGCTTCCTTACTAGGAAGGCAGTTAGAGTCTAGTGGCTCTAGTCTTCTAGATCTCATGTCTTCTTTTTGAAAAAACCCTCAAACAGGACACTGGAGGTCTCTGTGCTAGAACACCTGGCACTTTGAGTACGGGAGTTTATCTTATAATTTGGAATTTAGCAAAATAGTTCCATGGAAAACTGGAATTTTAATTTCAAAAAGGCTGCTCTGGGGAAATAGCTGTAGGAAGCACTTCAATGAGATTTTCAAGCCCAAGCCATCTAGTGGGAGTCAGCTGTATCTCCAGAGTGTCCCTGTACTTCCATAGCGTTCAGAGCTTACAGCCATCAACATGCCTGCCTATGGCAGATGGGCTCTCTTTTAATTACTGCCTCAGATTTATTGTTGTGGGTTTAGGAATCATATAATCAAATTCTCCACAAGGGTACATGAAGCAAGACGAATGGCCCAAGAGGGTACCTCTTTAGAATAAGCATGCAAAACTAAGCACTAAAGTCCTGTCACATCTATTTTGACTGTTCAAACTTATACTCTGACAATGGCTCATTTGGGCCAGTGGTTCCCAAATGTGGCATATCAGGAGCATTGGGGATGTTCTGATTTATTTCATTTGGGAAGCTTCCTAAGTGATTCTAATTGTATAAAACCATTGATTTAGGTGAAGTTACCAAATAATTGGGTCTAAGATAGTCAAATTATTATTTTACAAAGATAATTGTTTTACTAATTGAATCCAGTTTTAAAAAACCTATTTTAAATGTATTTTTCCTCTCTCTTAAAATATCAACTTAATTAAGTTGCTTTCCTTATTGGTCTTGAATTGAAATTCTTTATCACACCAATTAATAACCTTCCTGATGCAAAATGATTCTGCACTCATCGTTTTGGGTACACTGTTCTCCTCCTGCCACTGCCCACAAGTTGACTCTATGCACATTAGCTTCCCTCTACTTCAGGTATGATGAATAACTTCAACTGTATTCTTGATCATTTTAGTCTCTGTGCTATAAGATGGGATTGTCCTTGGCCTGCACTAGCTACACTTGGTGGAGATTCTGCGAAATATTTTACAACCTGTAGGAGAGGAAGGGAATCTAATCCAGGACATGCAGGAGGCTACAAACAACACATGAACACATATGCATGCATGCATGCATGTGCATATGCACACACACATGCACGTGCTAGGAAGTTCTAGCAATGCTCTCTGCTTCTTCACCTGAAAGTGGGAGCTTAATACTGCCTCACAGAATGAATAACAAGATTATTTAAATTACTACATGGAGAAAATTAACTAGTGCACACAGAAAATTATTTTTAAACTGATAATTTGAATGAAGAATGTTTCAGGAATCTCTTGTATCTCATTTCTTCTACTTCTGGTGTTAGACTATTCACAGAGACAATTCCAAGAGTCCCCGAAATGGCTTCCCAGCTCTTCCCATTTCAGTCCAGAACATGCCATGTAAAATCTGTTACTCTGCATCACCCAAAGCAGTAGCTCATGTAACACTTCAGGACAGTGGTTCTCAACCTGTGGTTTGTGACCCCTTTGGGAGTCATATCAGAGATTCTGCATATCAGAAATTTCTAGGGGCTGGAGAGATGGCTTAGTGGTGTTGAGAGAACTGACCGCTCTTTCAGCGGTCCTGAGTTCAATTCCCAGCAGCCACATGGTGGCTCACAATCATCTTTGGTGGAATCCTATGCCCTCTTCTGGTGTGTCTGAAGACAGCTACAGTGTACTCATATACATAAAATAGATAAATCTTAAAAAAAGAAATTTCTAATGCATAACAAAGTAAAATTACAATTATGAAGTAGCAACAAAATAATTTTATGGTTAGGGGTCACCACAACATGAAGAACTGTATTAAAGGGTCTCAGCATTAGGAAGGTTGAGAACCACTGGTTCAAGAACTTGGAAAAGAGCCCAGTGGTGGTGCACACCTTTAATCCCAATGCTTGGTAGGCAAAGGTAGTAGGATCTCTTGAGTTCCAGGGCTAGCCTGGTCTACAGAGTGAGTTCCAAGACAGTCAGGACTACAGAGAAAAACTGTCTCAAGAAAAACAAACAAACTTGGAAAAGAGTATTGGAGAGGTGGCTAGGCTGTTCAGAGCATTGGTTGCTCTTCCAGATGACCCAGGTTTGTTTGATTCCCAGCACCCACATGGTAGCTGGCAACTCTAACTCCAATTCCAGGGGATCTGGTGCTGTTTTCTGGCCTCCATAGGCGTGAGGCACACACATGGTGCAGAGACACACACACAGGAAAAACACCCATAAAAATAAAGATGAAAGAAATCTTAAAAAAAAATTGAAAATGGAGCTGCAGATATGACTCAGTGATTAAGAGCACTGACTGTCCTTCCAGAGGACACAGGCTCAGTTTCCAGCACACACATGAGGGCTCCCAACTATCTGTAAGTCCAGTTCCAGGGGATCCAATGTTCTCTTCTGGCCTCCTCAGACATCAGGCATGCATGTGGTGCAGAAACATGCAGCAAAACATCCATACAGTGAATAAAATATAAAAAGGAGGTAAAAATTGGAAATAAATACCTAAGTCCATCATAGAAAACACACAAGAGCTGGCATATACCTACAGACCTCCGAAACCCTTCCTCACCACCAAAGCTAGTTTTATCTCCTCCCTGTGTCCTTGGACAGTCAGTCCTTCCTGAGCATCAGTTTCAGCATTTAATACTGTAGGCAGTCATGGGTCTTCTCAACCTGTAGGGCTGCAAGAAATACCTTCCTGTGGCTTAGTCACTCAGCTGTGGTGTCTTGTTATAGCAACAGAGTCCATTAAGGCAGCCTCCACCCTAGATGGCTCTCTAGACAGATGACTGCCTATTGGGCTTCTCATTTCACATTCTCCAGACACCACAAACACAGCTTGTTTAAGACACAGTCTTTGTTGCACTTTTGCTTTTCCTCCTACACTTCCCATCTTGGTGAGGAACCAGGACTGCCATCTACCCAGGCGTTCTCAAAGAAACTTCCGCCTTGTGACTCTTCTCAATGTCTACTGCCTGTTGCTTCTGCACTCGAGTATCATTTCATCTTTTTAAAATTTATTTTCATTTCTCTCCCTCTTCCTTCCTGTGTGTGTGTGTGTGTATGTGTGTGTGTGTTTGTGTTCGTGTGTATGCCAGGTGTGCTCAGTTGCCTGTATAGGCCAGAAGAGAACATACAATCCCCTGAAGTTAGAGCCACCAAACATGTGTGCTGGGAACCCAACTCAGGTGCTCTGGAAGAGCAGTAAGTGCTCTCAAGCATTGAGCCATCTTGATGGCCCCCTGAGTAGCTCTTGAACCCTGACCCATTTCCTTTTCCTGTCCTTGTCTGAGTTCAGGCTCCTGTGATTTCCCAAGGTGCCACAGCAGTGGCCTCTTAACTGCTTTTTCTGTCTCCATTCTTAACCTGTCCAGCTCAACAGTAACCACTTATTGAACACTTACTATATGGGAAGAGGGGTTCTGGGGTTAAAGCCCATTTCTAGTGGGGACATGGGGAAGAAAGATTTTAGACAACCATATAATGTGTCAGGTGGTATGAGGAAGAGTCCCAGGAAAGGCACAGACAGAGCATGAAGGTGGAAGCATCATTTGGAGTATGCACTGAGGGAATCCATGAGAGGCCCACATGGTTGTCTGAGAGGACACTCAGTGAGGACATACTGGAGGAGCAGAGAGCAAACAGTGAGGCCCTAAATGCTGACTTCCTCCTGTCCCTCCATCGCCCTAGGATTGTCCGTTTACAAGGGGCTTGGGAACAGTTTATGACTGCTGAGTACTTTAGCCACACAGTGAGAACCATGCTATGGGCCTCACACATGCTATTTCAAATGTGCTTACATGGACCTACTAAGTGTGCTGTTATTTGACCATGATAGGTACATTCCCACATACCCTAATAGCTGTGTTCTCAGACCCCACAGGATAAGATTTCATTTACCTCATGCACTGAACTGGTCTTCAAATGCAAATAAAGCCTTATCATAACTCCTCTGACTGTGAAAAGCCAGGATCTGAAATGTCAAGGACACTGGCGAGCAGGGGCGGAAAGGCAGATGCTGGAGCAGGAAAATGGCTGCTCTCTCCACCGAAGTCCAATGAGGAAGTTGGCAAAGTTGGGGAAGATACTGAACTGGGCTAGTTGTGCTGCCCCTGCTGGGCATTTCCTCATCCATGGCACATAGTAAAGATGTCTCTGGGTAAGTACAGTTCTAATAAAATAAAATCCCTTTAAAGTCTGTCATTTAGAAAATGATGCTCTTTCTGTAGTGCAGTTAAACTAAATTGTAAAAGTTTTGTGCAAACAAAGTTTGTTCTAGATTCAACCAATAACAGAGAAACTCATTTACCAAATGCCTATCTAGGGCTAGCATAGGCAACTCCCCAAGACTAGGGTGGGGTGGGAGCCCAGTACAATGATGTGTGCACTGTTATCATAAAGGATGGGGCCATTTACTTACTTATTGAGAGGGTGTTTCTATGTGGACCAGGCTTGTTTTCAACTATTGATGCTCCTGCTGGAGCTTCCCAAGTGCTGGGTTCACAGGTGTATACCACAATGCCTTTTATTTAAGGGAAATCTTTTCACAAGACTAACCTTGAATGTCAAGAAGACCATATGGTGGTGCATGCCAGTAATCCCAGTACATGGGAAGCTGAGTTGGAAGGATTCCAAATTTGAAGGCAGCTTAGGATACAGAGTGATTTCAAGGCCAGCCTGATCTAGAAAGCAAACTTCTGTTCCAACCATAACTTAACCATTCCCAGCACTCTTCTTTCTTCATCTTTTTGGGCTGCTATGAAAAAAATACCCAAATTGGGTATTTTATAAACCAGAGGAATCAATTTTCTCACAGTTCTGGGTGTCAGGAGTCTAAGATCAGAGAACAGTGGATGTCCAGACTGAGTCTGCTGATGTCATGGTGTCCAAATGTGGTGGAACGTGTGAGAATCACTCTAGCTTTGCAGTAAGGTCATTGATATCACAAGGGTAGATCCCTCAAGGCCTCATTACCTGATGCTACCATCTTGGGACTTGGGGTGTGACCACAGGAAGTTCAGAGAAACATATTTAGACCATCATACCCCTCTCTGTCTTTTTACACATACACACACATACACACACAAATACACACACACACACACTCACTCAATTGACTAAAACTAATTTGGAGACAAATGCAAACTTTCAATAAATGTTTCCTCAAGAGCTATAACAACCCCCCCCCCCACACACACACACCAGAAACAACCAAAAAACCTCCAAACAAAAAGGGCCAGGTATGGTAGCATATGCCTTTAATCCTAGCACTCCAAGGGCTGAGAAGCAGATGGATCTCTGAGAGCTTGAGAACAGCCAGCCTACATAGTACGGCACTGTCTCAAAAAGCAAAAACAAGACAAAATAAAACAAACAGTTTTTTATTTAAAAATGGATAAGAGCTATAGTAGCGACAGTACAGAAATGTGTGGAGCAGAACATGCATGCTATAGCAGGCCATGGAAGTGCTTTCTGGTTCTGTGTAGATGTGGGTCCCAACAGAAAGCCTCCTTGATTACCAAGACTGGCACTGGAGACTGGAATGAACATGCAGAGGTGAAATTTTTGGAGCAATCTTTACCTCTCACTAGCTCCTGACCTCTCTTTTATTTCTTAGTAGCATCTCTGTAACTGGCTAAAAGGTCTTTCTAGCCCCATCACTCCTTCACAGTGGAGTTTTTTTGTTTTTGGTCTAAAAAGCCTAAAAAACATCATGCTTTGGTCATTTTTTTCACTCTTCTAAAAATTAATTAATTAATTTTATTTAATATATATTAATTTTAATATATAATTATATATAATAAATTAATTTAATATATAATATTATCTATTATATAATTAATTAACATTAATTATTAATATGATATTAACGTTAAATACACACACACACACACACACACACACACACACACACACTGTCATTAGATGCTCCAAAAGAGGGCATTGGATCTTATTATAGATGGTTGTAAACCACCATGTGGTTGCTGGGAATTGAACTCAGTACTTCTGGAAGAGCAGTCAGTGCTCTTAACCACTGAGCCATATCTCCAGCCCCATTTCTTCACTCTTGACTCTTGTGAAGATTACCATGTACATAAAAATATAGTAAAATATACACGTGCTTTTCTTGTTAAACAGTGTTTATATCACTTGTGTCTCTATATCCATTCAAATAGCCCTAATATGAACAAAGCAAGGTACAGAGAAACTCTCTCCCCCTATGCCTACTGAGAGATCTGATTTCACCAGCACCCAGTATGGCCTGGGTATCAGGATTTTAAAAATCCCCACTAGAAGCTTGGGATGTGGCCCATGATAGAGATCTCAGAGCATGCCTGAGGCCCAGGATTCAATCTCCAACAAAAAACAAGAGTCTCAACACAAAACCTTCAAACCCCCACAGAATATTCTAGAGTGTAGTAAAGGTCCTAAAAACCCCAAGTTAGAACTGAAATACACAAATTAAAATCTCTAAGCATCAGGTTAACACTGAAAGGGCTGTCTTCCCATGGTGATACCTATTTTGCAAATGCAGAGATCTATTTTTATATATGTTTCTATTTGGGGTTTGTTTTGAAAGGATCTGGCTTCTAGTGATCTGATCTCTGGAAAAATAAGTATAGTATGCTTACTTCCTTATACTTAATATCTGTCTGTCTGTCTGTCTGTCTGTCTGTCTGTCTGTCTGTCTATCCATCCATCCATCCATCCATCCATCCATCCATCCATCCATCCATCCATCCATCTATTTATCTATCAAGACAGGGTTTTTTCTGTGTAGCTCTGGCTGTCCTAGAACTCATTTTGTAGACCAGGCTGGCCTTGAACTCAGAGATATGCCTCCACCTCCCAAGTAATGGGACGAAAGTCATGTGCCACTATGCCCAGGGCTACTTTAGCTCTTAAAAGGTTTTGCATTTCTTTAACAAGATGGCTTTTAACAAGATGCCTGGATAATCTCTCCTTTCAGATACTGGATTGAACCATCTTTAAAATGTGAAATCGACTTTCCAGGTCTAGTATTGATGAAGATGGACTCTCCTGGTGTCTGAAAGAGACTACTGCTTGATTTGCTTTGTTCTGTTTTGCCTAAGTCTTGGTGCCTAACCAATGTAACAAAAGGCGTTTACTTCTGCACATATGCCAAGAAAACAACCAGTAGGGAAGCTCTTCATGTGTGCCCTGCTTTTGATTAATAAAAGTTAAGAGAGAAATGTGGTCTCAGATACCACGTTTCAAAGATTTTTAAATATCTATGTTCACTGAATTTATCGATAGAATCATGAAGTGCTGAAACATATAATAGGCGAAAGACTGCTTCATTACTATTGTCACAGTAAAATTCATCTGAAACCTTAGCATCTGTATTTTTCCAAATTTATTTCTAGTATAGACAGAGGTTTCTGAATATCTAATTTTCCTAAGCAGCTTCTTTGTTACAACAGGCAGAAATATAAACATTTGTACAAGATGTTCAAAATAACAGAGCTCCTAGGACTGCTGAGAATTAATTAGGAAGGTTGATTTATTACCCAAATAAATAAATAAATAAACCAGAGTGCTACTCAGAGTGTGACATTAAGGGATTATAAGCTTCCATTAAAGAGGACTAATAAATATAGTGTTTTTAAAGGCTTGAGGGAGGATCGAGAAGGGAGAAGGCTAGCACATACCAGCTCAGGCAGTGCCAGACAACAGCTGATTGCCTCTGTTGGGGTTACTATGGAAACGCCTTCCCTTGAGACACTGCCAGGAGGAGAGGGTGCTTTAGAAATGGTGGTTGGGAGCAGAGCAGGCTGGCGGATGGATTTCAACAGGGCTCACCCCGTATACATTAAAAGGACAATCTATCTTCCAAACAGAATGACATCTTTCCAGCAAGCCACGTCAAACAGAGTAATAAAGCACTAAGCGTGACATAATTACAGGCCATTGAGCTCCACGGAACCTGCACATCAGTTCAGATAATTGTCTCTTTCCTCTTCCCTGTTTGTTTTGTATTTCACACAGAACTAAAGGAAGGATGAGAGTAATTAATTGGCTACGTCCTTAGCCCTCAAGCCCATTCTGATAAAAGGTTCTATATCAAAACAACATTAATGGGCAGATTTAAACCATTTTTCAGACTAATTCATCAGCAAAACTAACACTCACCAACAAAAGGAGGACAGAAGAATTGCAGTGGCACTTACGCTAAGTGATTCAGCTTACATGGTCTCCCTCGAAAGCAACAAGCAGATTTAATTCCACCTAACCTAGGCAGCCTCCTTTCTGAGCACTGGTCTGGGTGCACATACATCTACATGAACCTGAATGCAGAAGTACATTTATTTAAGTGCATGCCCCAACTGCAGGGAGCCATCATCTTTTTTTTTTTTTTTTTTTTTTTTAATCAACTTAACAGTGCTTTCTCAGGATAATTCTGAGTCAAAGACGTGGTGATCAAAGACGTGGGATCCAGCACTGCTAATTATGCAGGTAACATAGTATCTTTCCTTTGTTCTCCCATTAAGTCGTAACAAGCAAAGATCTCTCAGATTCATAAGATACTCAAATCCTGACCATACTGTCCCTTGCAGAAATTCAAACCTTTCTTGACAAATGTATTGGAACTAATGCTTTAATTTAAAAGCACAATATAAAAATCTAGTACAGAAAGTGACTGTGAGGGAAGACACTGATTTGATAGCAACACAGATTGCAGCTGGCTGAAAGCCTAACCCAACCCCACAGTGTTTGTAAATAGACAGTCACTTAGCTGCTAAAGGGGTCACCTGTTAACTTGAATGTTTCTTTCTCAGACCACTTTTACTATTACATGACTCTGTCATTTGTGAGGACAATGTTTGCTGAAAATATTCCCAAGGATTTGCTATGATGTCTCATTTTTATCTTTCCTGAGAAGATTGGCCAAAACCACTCTTAAAAGACAAATGGTTGTACAGTGCTTGCTTGGCAGAGGGGAGAAAGGGTACCCAATGTATCTTTAAACAAAATAACTTACATTTATTTAAAAAATCAGTCTTTATCACCTTAATATAAACCAAGAAAGAGCAGGGAGATAGTTCTTATGGTTAAAAATGGAGACTTAGTGAATACTGAGTTATATATTTTAGGGTAATAAAAATATATACATGTATACACACACACATATGGCTATATAGATTTTAGAATGGGTGAAATACAAACAAATGGACAATATCAAATTGAGAATGTGAAGAAATAGGCACCCTAATTCTGCTTAGAATACAAAATGGTACAGTCACATTGGAAGAAAACTGGCAGTTCTTCAGTTCTTACAGAGCTAGGCTGAGTCTTATCTGTGGCTGAGTAAGGGCACTTCTAGGTATATTTATTCAACTCTTCCAAGAGTTCATGTCCACACAAGAAACCTGCATGCAAATATTTATCATAGCTTTATTCATGACTGCTCCAAACCAGAAGCAACTAAAGTGTCCTTTAATAGTGAATGGATAAACACATTATTGTGCCACCAAATAACAGAATATTATTCACTGATTGAAAAAAAAAAAAAAAAAAAAAGAGCCACCAAGCCATAGAAAGACACAGGCAGCCTTAAATGCTTGCTGCTAGGTGAAAGAGGCCAGTCTGAAAAGTTTGCTGACACATGACATTCTATTTTTTTTTCTCAGAGCTGAGGACTGAATCCAGGTTCTTGTGCTTGCTAGGCAAGCACTCTACCACTGAGCTAAATCCCCAACCCCAACACATGACATTCTAAAGAAGGTATATCCAGAGAGGCAGGAAAATGGCCGGAGGTTCCCAGAGGGTTAGGGGAAAATACATAGCTTGAGTGTAGGTGTCTATATCTCTCCTGACAGGCTTACCTTTGTCACCGTCTGCAACATCCTTTCTCTTCTTGTGGTGTGGTGAGTGAGTGTTTGGCTGGAATGGGGTAAATTCTACTTGTTTTGCTTTGCTGTATTGGGGATCAATCTAGGCGTCTCACATGTTAGTCAAAGACTCTACTATTGAGACTCAGCCCCATCTAGGTGGGATGAATTGAGAGGAAGGGGCCTGGGAAGTTACCATTATCTTAGAATTCATAAAACTGTGTCCAACTGTAGTAAAAATTGTAATTGGTGCAAGGATAACCAATAGACTGATAGACTATGGTACGGAAAGCAGAAGAGGACATGTGGTTTCTTAGTTTATGGTAAGTGTGGCAGTAATGAACAATGGGGAAATGAAGTCTCTTCCCATGGAACATACACACTCAAGCACCGTAAATTACCATCTATTAAATAACATTACTAAACTACTCATGGCTTTAAGAAGCCCTCACAACAAAAATGAAAACAAGCCCAATATCACATCAAAAGTAAAATTCAACTCAAACCGTTCTTAAATACAAACATATATAGTCTCAAATGCATTTAAAATATTTAAAAACTGAAGCAGTTAAAAGTACCCATCTAGGAGAGCTAGAGCATGAATAGCTCAAAGAACAGAAAAGGCCAGGCACTGTAATGTTCTCCTGACATCCCAGCACTTGGGAGGCTGAGGCAGGAAGACTTGGAGGTGGAGGCCAGTCTGAGTTACAAGGTAAGACCGTCTTTACAACTAAACAGAACAAAAAGTGAAAATGAAATTAAAAAAAAAAACAAAACCGGAAAACACATGTGCTATTGAATGAAATGGGCAAAGCATCTACCATCAAGGTCAGGAACATAGAGCAGGATTCAGCTCTAGGCACTGTTAGTTACTTGTGCAGACCTTAGCTTCTCCTCACTAAGGGCCCACCCTGATGGAGTCAATGGCTGCCTTTCCTCTGAGGAACAGTCAGGCTGTGGAATATCACTGTAGCATTTCCCACTGTAAAGGACCTGGCCTCACACGCCACTGTCTGTGGATGCTGCTGTCTCCCCCAGGCTAGTGATGGTCTTCTTCTGTGCTCCTTCTCCCTTTGATGACATCTCTCCTGCCTCTTTATCAGCAGCATCCTTTCTCTCTCTCCCTTTTCATTTCTATGCATGACAATCACGCAAGGGTTTACATATCTCAGATGAATGCCTTGATGGATGTCTATACATGTCCACACTGGGGCAGCCACCACCAGATCAAGATCCTGAATATACTTCCCACAGAGGACTCTCTACTTGCTGTGTCTGCCTTTTGCTGTCCTTCTGCCTAAAATACTTTCACATGAGTAAAGATAGGTGGATTCCTTAACTCCTTTAAGTCTTTGCTTAAATGTCAGCCACTCAGGGAGGCCTGAAGACCTTATTCCAAATGACAGTCTACTCCTGTTTCTTGTCTTCTTCTCTAATTTATTTTCTCCTTATCATACTCCATTTACTAATTTCCCCCTCCTCTGTACATGTACATGTACACGCATGCGCACGAGCACACACACACACACACACACACACACACACACACACACACACTTGTGTATCTGTTTTCCTTCAGTGGGGAGGAATAAGGGCAGAGTCTGTGACTGGGCATTTCTATGACTCCAATACCTATGTGGCATAATAAACACTAAGTAATGTGAATTGAATGGCTTGTTATTGAGAGTCTAAACTGACAATAGTATACAGTTGCTAAAATCCTGACAAATTTTCCAGTAGCCGTGTCTTCAAACCTATTCCCTCATTTTACTTGAGGTACCTTGAACCTGCTCACTACAATTCTAGATACAGCAAAAGCAAGGAGCACAGTGGGGTTGTGCATTTTAGGGACAGTTGTAGCAGGAGGTCAGCGGCCCCAGGCTGAAGGGATGAAGCAGTTTTCTTAGCTTCCCTTTGGTGATCCCAGAGAATGGCTGATGTGCTCACTAACAGGGAGCAGCCGGGACACTAGTCTGCTGCTAGATTACACAAGTTCAAAAATCTAGGAGGTGCTGAGAATGATGGAACTGGTTGGTAGTTTTGTGATGCTTTGATATTGGACCTCTATTGCCTGGATGGAGGCAGTTAAGGAAATGGAGTATCACCCATACTGGGTGTTTATAAACACAGTTTTAGTCCCTGTTTGAGAGAGACTGGGATCTTGGTAACTGAAATGGGGTGGCTAAAAAGAGACCAGTACAGTGGTTCTCAACCTATGGGTCTCGATCCCTTTGGGGTCACATATCAGATATTCTGCATATCAGATATTTACATTACAATTCATAAGAGTAGTAAAATTACAGTTAGGTAGCAAGAAAAATAATTTTATGTTTGGGGTTACCACAATATGAGAAATTGTTTTAAAGGGTCATAGAATTTAGGAAAGTTGAGAATCACTAGTTTAGTGGCTTAAAAATGCCCCATGAGGGCTGGAGAGATGGCTCAGTGATTAAGAGCACTGACTGTTCTTCCAGAGGTCCTGAGTTCAGTTCCCAGCAACCACATGGTGACTCACAACCATCTGTAATGGGATCCAATGTCCTCCTCTAGTGTGTCTGAAGACAGCTACAGAGTACTCATATAAAATCAATCAATCAATCAATCCATCCATCCATCCATCCATCCATCCATCCATCTTTAAAAAATGCCCTACGAACCTGCTGTACTCAAACCTCTTCTTGCCTAGCATTCTTTCCCATTAGGAAAACTTAGTGACCTATTCCAATATTCAGCACAATTTGTGACCAAAGTTCAAGTATGGTTAGGGCCTTGGGACAATAGTCATGATAGTAGTGGGAAGACACAATGATACCCAAAATAATTTGTAGGAATTATCCATATGCATAGATTTGCAAGTGTTTGACAAGGCACAAAAGTAGAATTTGGATCATGAGGCATCAATTGCTATGGCAGCCCTCTTCTGAGCCACAATGTAGAACTCCTTGCTGCAGGGTGAAACTGAATGGTTGCTGGGGAGACTCACTCTAACTTGGGGTGAGCAAGAAAGCACATAAAGAGCAGAGACCAAAAGGACTGTCCAGTGCTTGTGTTGCTGATGGAGCTGTAGGGATAATGCAATCCTGTAGAGATGCCTTGGAACGGAAATGCGGCCATGATTCCAGGTCCTTCCCCTTATCACCATGCATATCCTCATGATTAATAAACCATACTTACAACAATATGTGGTTACAATCTCTTCTCAGAGACAGAAGAGCCAAACAAGATCAGAGAGGGAATCTACACAGATGAGAGGGAGAGCAGAGACTGGGAGGCTAGAAGTGGGAAAGTTTGCTGTATTTTGTACTGATTATCTTAAAAAAAATACTTATCATTTTTAGTCTTGAAAACTTTTCAAATGGATTTTTAAACATGATATTCTTATTGTTTTTTTCTTCCTTAGAATGATACATCATAACCTTGTGGCTCTAATGGGCAAACAGAGCCAACAAGCACATGGGGAGATGAGAGACACAAAAACCCCAGAGCTTGGCTATTACTCCCTTTCTTTTGGTGAATCCCCCCTGCACTCCCCTTCAACTGTGGATGTTTGCAAATAATCCACCTTCTTTCTCTCCAGAGTCATAATTTCCTCCTCCAATCTGACATGGATCCACTCCTAAATGTTCACCCCCAACTGCTGAATTCTTTTCCATTTTGAATGTTAGATTCCTCATTCCCTGAGCATTGACACTGGACCTATACTAATACCTAAAAGTCAATGTGGTTAAAGTGGATACACACACAACACACACACTCATACACATTCACACACAGACATTCACACACACACACACACACACACACTTTAAATATTTATTTTGAAGGCACGGTCTCACTATAGTGTTCAGGTGGCTTCAATTCACTATGTAGTCCAGAATGGTCTTGAGCACTTGATCCTCCTCCTTTAGCTACTTGAGGTAGTTTGGGATTCAGGCATGTGCCCAGCCACAGCTGAGGTAGTAAGTTTTTTCCTTTAGCTCCTCCCAGGTTCTAGCATCATCATATGGTTCATTGCCTTTACCTTTGGTTTTACTTTCAAAATGTTTTAATAATAAAATATTTAATATTTCCATATTTACTTCAATATTAAAAAGCCCTTCAGGCTACATTTGGAGGTCCCTTTTGTACCCAGCTTGCCTCATTGAAGGAGGCAGCCATTCCATTGCTCTGAAGTTAGTTCTTCCCAGAAGTAGATGCAAGGTGAGGGTTGATGAATGTGCATGGCTCATCTGGGAGGACAAGGGGGAGGGACCTGGGTCAGGAGAAGAAAGGCAGCCACTCTGTGGGCACCTGCAGCTTGCTCTGCGGGGAAGCTCTGGGAAAGATCTTGGTGATGCAGAACGGACCTCGTGCCCATTGCTCACTGCATTTCCAATCTATCTGAGAGGGCAGGGGCTCTGGCTGAGAGCAGCTTCTTGACAAAGATGATGGCTGCTGAAAATTAGGGTGTGTGCACAAAAATATCATGGGATACAAAGCAACCTGGGTAGAGCCCTGAGAACATCTACAACAATGGGGATCTATCCTCAGATGTTTACTTTCCCAGAGTAGTTAAATATCGTCATTCTTTATGATAACTGTCAATGCTACTAGCAATGATTATGGGAAAATGGATATAAGTGAAAACAGGTTTTTAAGACTTTTATTTGTAGTCAATGCAGAAAGGGAAGATGGGGTGAGAGACATGGCTCAGTCATTAAGAGCACTTTCCACCCTTGAAGAACTGAGTTCAGTTCTCAGCACCCAAGCTGGGTGGCACACAACCACTATAACTCTAGCTCCAGGGATCCAACTGCCTCTCTGGACTCTGTGGGCACCAGGCAAGAATATGCACATATCTACGCCAATATACTCACATATATACATAATCAAATAAACCCCCAAAACATCTTTAAAAAAATTAAAAGGAAGACACTTCAGTTTAAAGAGTTGTTTAACTATTTGTTGAATTTATATCATGAACTTGATGGGTTCCCCTTAATAGAAATAAAGGCAAAGAAACAAATCACAGACCATGATTATTTTTGCTTGCATTCATACCTCCTTAGACTTTGACAAAATATAATTCTCTCCCTCGTCTACTCTTCTGCCTCTCTTGCTCCAAGTCTGCAGGCTGTTAGGCTGAAATTGTGGCTGATAGATTTCAGGTCTTGGCTAAGAAGATTATATACAATCTAAAGTTTCTCCTTAGTGGCAATTCATTGGCCTTTCTGTTGAAGTGAGGTCTGTGTGTGGTAGGGTAGGGGGAGATGGAGGAGTACCACAGTGAGATCAATCCCAGCCCCAATGACACTGGCTATCACAGACCCCAACACTGGTTAAACACAGACTTCCCTATTTAAGAACTAGCAGGCAGAAAAATGCTCCACAGATTAAAAGACTCAGTAGTCCAGTAGATGCTTCTAAAGAACAGAACAGTCACTTGGGTAAAACTAACACTATTAAACTTTGGAAAAGATGTGAGCCAGCTGTGGTGGAGCACACTCATAGTCCTGGCTACTCTAGAGGGTCACATCAACTCATGAGTTTGAGACCAGCAAGGCTCTGTCTCAAAAACAACAAAAGTGAAGTTTCACATTGAGATTCAGGAAGATAGCAAACAAATCTCATGTTTCAGAAGTGATTGTAGAATTTGAAAGCCTAGAGTCAACTATAGAGTGGACTTAGATCAGAAATCATTCAACTAGAAAATTAATGTTGTAGAATATATTGGTAAAGACTAACTTCTAGGAGATACATAAATCTCATATTTAAAATAGAAGTAGTGGGGGCTAAGGAGCTGACTTAGTGGTTACAGTGCAAGTGTGAATCCTGAAGTTTTAATCCTCAGAAACCTATGTAAATGCCCAGTGGTTGAGCTTCTGAAGGCAGAGACAAGGAATCCTCAAGAGCAAGATTAGCCATATCAGTGAGCTCTGGATTTTATGGAGAGACCCTACTTCAAAGAATAAGGTGGAAAAGGTGACTGAGGATGATTCCTAACTTCAACCTTAGGCTTTTACATGTGCATGACACACATACACACACATGCATATACATACATACACACATAACAGAAAAAGTAAGTGAAAGCAGTAATGTTTCTACAAAGTAATTTTCTACTTGGTTCCATTTTCATAGACAATTTATAAAAGTCAAGCTGGGAGATAGTGCAGTCAGAACAGTGCTTGCCATACAAGCATAAATACATGAGCTCAAGCTCCAGAACTCACATGAAGAAGCTGGGCACAGTGGTGTATGCTTATAACTCCAGCACTGGGGAAGTAAGACGGGACAGCCCCTGTGGCTCATTGGCCACCCAGCCTAGCCTTCTTGGTAAGTTCTAGGTTAGTGAGAGCCTCTCTTCAAAACCAAGGATGGCTCCTATGGAACAGCACCTGGGGTTGTCCTCTGACCCCCACATGCACCCTTGAGGACATGTGTACCCACATGGACACACAACACTTATAAAAGTAAATAAGATAACACACTATGTGCAAGCAGGTTACATTATGTGTAAACAGTATGTAATATATATCACATACAACCACTGTTCGTATTCTTAAAAACTGTTTTAGTTATTCTACAAGAAACTGACTACTCTTATAGAAAATTATGCTTTGGTACAACACAAAATTGGTGTAAGATGCCAGGAAGACATGGGATCCTCAAAGCCAGAGGCTGCATGTTTATCCCATCAGCCTCTGTCTAGGAAATAGGAGTCTTTTATTTGATGTATACTTACATTGTACAGTGGGATAGTTTTCATCACCTTGTACTGCTTAGTGGGGTCCATTTTATACAGGTGACGGTCAGTGACAAAAATTGCTCGGTCTTCTACTTTACTAAATCGATTCACCTGTAAAAAAAAAAAAAAAAAAAAAAAAACAACCAACCAATCAATAAGTCATAGTATCTCATGGAGAAGGGAACCAAGTTATATTTAGAAAAACCTAGGTTCAGAGGCGCTGACTATAGAGATGAAGTCTTAGTAGACTGTCACCATGGATGGTACACTAAGATCTCAAAAGAATGACAATTTCCAGATATGTAGAGTTTGGCAACAAAATTTTTTAGTTTGTTAGGGAAAACATGGCAAATGTAGAAGTTGGCAACTAGGAATATAAAATCTAGACCCCATCAAGGAAGTGAATAGAACACCTATAGAGACAGAGAAAAGGTTCTGTGAATCACGTGTCTGATAAGGGCACGTAACTAGAACATAATAAGAACTAATTTAATCAGCAATTAACAGGTAATCCAATTGATAACATTTATGTCAGAAGCTCTGGGCTATCTTAAGAAGCTGAGATTAGCATTTGGAAATGAGAGTAATGAGCAAGGACTGAAAATAATATCACAGAAAAAATGAAAATGATATTATGAAAAAATATACATGTTTTTGCAGAATGTCTTAGGCTGAGGGCCAGAATGCCTGACTTTCCAGATACTTTTTTTGCCCTACGAGATAAAATTAACTATAGGACATTGTACAAACTATGGCTACTTATTTGTTAGGCTATTTCAGGTAATATTTTAGTCAATGTACCTGGATTAACATTTAATAACATGTTTATTTATTTTTCAGTTATTTCTTTATTGTGTATGTGTGTACTGTGTGAGTTTATTTATGTGTACTATGTGTGTACAGGTCCCTTGCAGGCCAGAGGGTGTGGATCCCCTGGAACCAGAGTTACAGGCAGTTGTGAGCTGAATGATGTAGGTATTAGGAACTGAACATGGATCCTCTGAAGGTCAGCATGTGCTCTTAACCTCTGAGTGATCTCTGCAGCCCCAAGGTTTTTCTGAACTTCTACATTGTCAAGCTTCCCATGCACTGAGAAAGGCAAGCAGACAAAACAAGCACAAGAAGCTTCTCCCCCAACAGAAGGCATCTCAAGATATGTCATATACGTTCTCTCTACATCCTTTACTTCCCACATTCTATTTCCAAGATACCAACAAAGAAGTTAGAGGCTAATTTGAAAACACTGTGCTTTGGTAGGATATTCAGATAGCTGCATTCAGACAGGCAGGGCTACAGGCAGAATGCAGTAAACTAAAATTCAAACTTGACATGGAAATTTATCTTCTCTCTTTCCTTGGTTTTAGCCATTAGTCAATTCTCTACACATTTACTGTATAATAAAAGCATAATTTTTAGTCTTCAACATGATAGCAGGTGTGCCTCTGATTAAAGGGTATCCATGGTACAGTTTGTGTGCTTGGGGATAACTTTGCACAGCCTCTGTTTTGGCCCTGACAGACATGTTACTTCCCGGAAGATCTGAAGCACTGAGTGTGAAGATCCTCTTAGCTGCTCTGCACAGCACTGGCTTTATGCAGAGCTTTGTAAGAAAGGGTCCCATGTCTGGATGGATGGATAAACACTGCAAACCACAGCTCTTGCTATGATATCTATAGCCCAGAAAGTTACCAAAGGTTCTGAGAATTCTGCATTAAAGCAGTGTGCTTAACCCAGTTTTTCCACAGCACATTTAGTCTACATAATCTTTTTTTTGAACAAATGCCTACTGATTTAAAAAAAAATGTGGTTCTGTGGAAAATATTTTGGAGAACATTCATCATCATTTTCATCAAACTTATACTATGTAGAACAGAGAACACCTAGCATAGAAACTGAAAAATAAGTGAAAATTATTTCCCTTATCTTTTATGGAATAATTTGGAGAAAAAAAAACCACATGGGGCATAAGAGAATATAATTTTAAAACCCTGTTATATAATCTCGCAAAATCATTTGAGTTGAGAAAAGAAGACCACAGATCCTTTTTATGATATATAATGAGTTAATCTAAAAACAAGGGAAAAAGCCACCTCAAAGCAGATAGAAGCTATTCAGAAATATTCTTCATATGAACAAATATTTACCTTCTATTTCGGCACCTCAAACCTTAAAACAAGAATCAGGTAAGCGTGAAAGTCATCAAGTCTAAGAGCATAAAAGCTGTAGATTGCTTAACTCGGCTCTATCAACACAGAAATGAAAAATTCAACACACACAGGTGACTCCTCGCTTAACACTGTTATGGTATGGGAACACTACAATTATTTCCTATTGATTTTCGTGGAGTGATGGTAAAGCTGGACCACAGACTCAGCGTTAGGTACAATTTCACCTTGTTTCTTGTACTCAAAGTTAAAATCCTCACCCCAGGAAAAAATTCCTAGCTTTCTGTTTTCTCTAGCCTCGTCAAGGCAGCTGCTTATGGTTTCAGTTACTTCCACAGCAGCGGTCAGAGATAACGTTGCTGCAGAGTCAGAACAGAACAGAGCATAGTGGTGAGAGGAGCTATTTGCAGTCTCTCACCTTAACAAACACTTTATAATAATCAACGCCCCAGGAGGAAGGCTCTTTGAAAGCATACCAAATTTGCCTTGGTGTACCTTTGGGATTAAAAAATTCTACAGACAGCATAATCTAAGCATGCATGAAGGGTGTTTGTACTAAACTTAGAAATACAGGGCCATCAGCAAGAATTCTTCAGCTTGTACTCACCAGAACCCAGGATGAAACTGTCAGGCATTAAACTGTCCTCCCTGGAATGAGAAGCATCGCAGCAGGCTTTTCTACAGATGGCCAGAGTCTCAGAACCACCTGACTCTCTTTGACTGTTCTGATTGTCAGATAGCATGATACCAGAAACAAGAGTGGGCATAACCTCCCTCCCTAGGTGGTGGGTACAAGTATATTCCTGTTGTGGTCACAAATAGGAAGTACGACAGGAACTTTTTGTGTGGATGTGTACATCTGGATAACGAAAGCCTCCTTTTGATTGGTGATTATCCCTAGGTATAGTCAATAAAGTGGAGCTCCTGGGTTCACAGTTCAGAACTCACAACTGGAATGTGGAGAGCTGATGATACTGCAAACTTTCCTCAATGACATTTGTTTCAGTCTAAGTCATTGTCCTGTTGTTCATATCACTTGGACTTGAACTCTTCTTTAGAATGGTCAAACTGCATGTGTGAAGTCTGAAACATTCTGAATGCCATGCCAGCACTCAAGATGGTCAGGTTTCACGACGTTTCAGATTCTGAATGTTCAACTTGTCCTATTGCTCCTGGCTCCCAATACAAAGTTCACAAAACCCTTGTAACAGGAGCCATGGAGGCTGGTTGCCAAGACCAAGGCATGATTAGAAGGCTGACCTCTGTCTCATTCGGGAGCTCTCCCCAGCAACTGCCTTCAGAGGGAGGAGAAAGGCTAAGGCTAGGGGCTAAGCTAATTACCAGCCAACAGTGACTTAAACAATCCTGCCTACAGAATGAAACCTCCAGGAGGTTTGGAGAGCTTCCTCAGGGCCAGGAGGGCACGCCGTTTCTGGTCAGTAAGGTTAGGTTTACACTTATCATCTGTCAGTTTATTTCTTTGTCCCACTTGTTCTTTGTTCCCTGTCACACATTTTCCAATTTGTGTTCACTGAGTTTTTGTTTGTAATTTTTTTTGACAAATTCTGGGGAATGAAATTCAGGTCCTTAACATGTTGGGCAAGTGCTCTTCCACAGAGCCCCGCACTCTTAGCCTCTTCTCCCTTTCTTTTGGTTTTAAGATTTATTTTATACAGTTTATGCAGTTAAGATATTTAATAAACCTTTTAAATAAGATTTTTTTTGAGACAGGGTTTCTCTGTGTAGCCCTGGCTGTCCTGGAACTCACTCTGTAGACCAGGCTGGCCTCGAACTCAGAAATCTGCCTGCCTCTGCCTCCCAAGTGCTGGGATTAAAGGCGTGCGCCACCACCGCCTGGCTTAAATAAGATTTATTTTATGTCAGTTTATTTTTATTCTGTGCGCATGTGTTGAAGGTGCACACGTAGAGGCTGGAGGACATCTTTGTGGCCTCCTTTATCTCCTTTCACCTTTACTTGGGTTTGTGGGTTTGAGCGATTGGCTTCACAAGACACCAGCACTAGGCATCAAACACCTTTCCTATCTGAGCCATTCCAGTCCAAATCTACTAATCTTTCTTCTGTAAAGTCTAACTTCCTGTTAATCTTATTGACTGCATTTTTTTTTCATATTTATAAATGTAACTATAGGTTATTTAAGAGTCTTCTATGTATTTATTAAACATGTCCAATCTTTCCTCAAGCTTTTTTGAATATATAAAATAGAATGCTAATAATTGCCTCAATAATCTTGTCTGTGTATTCTTGGATGACTGAGTTTTGATTTCTTTGTAAATTCAATGTCTTGTTTGTAAGCTTGTTGACTGGATGTCATGCATTCTGACTTTTACCTCTGAGTGCTGGATATTTCTATGCTTCTGGAAACTTTTTTGAGCTTTCTCTTATGTGCTGTTAGGCCACTTAGAGACTTTGATCCTTTCCAGAAGTGCTTTTAAGGTTAGTTCTGGAGGACAGAAAGGGCTATTTACTTCTTATACTGCTACAGATCCTTGACAGTGCTCTACCTAGAGTTCCTCAAGTCTCTAGCTTGCCTGGAGGATTCCAGCACCAGCATATGACCTCCCTCTCCTTTGGGGATGGTGGTTCTCACCCAGTCTAGAGTGGTCTCCTTCTGTATGTGTCTGAGCAGTATGTACTTGATGTCTATACCAGACCCTCGAAAGATCTAACAATTCTTTCCACACGGCAATTCTCCTCTCTTCTGTTCATCTACTCTTCTCTACTTCTCTGGAAGTCTGCTCTCAGCTGTGTTTTCAATTAGGGAATCCACTGGGCTCTCATGGCTCCTCTGAGACAATGGCTGTCTAATGGGGTTGGTCACTCTCTTCCCTTTCCCTTTTCTTCTGTGGTGTGAGGATGGAATGTAGCCTTGCACATGCTGGGGTAGACTTCTGCTACTGCTACGCCCCAGCTCACTGAACTTTTTCTTGTATTTCAGGGATCTTTGTCTTTTCCTTGCTGAAACTCACTATCTTAAAATCCATCATTTGATTCTTTTTGTCTCTTCCCTTCCCACTTGTAGTCTTTCTCCATTCATTTAAAACAGCTACACTACAGTCTTAATGTATACATTCAGAATTTACTAAACAAACTTTTATCAGGTACCACTACAAACTTATATGTATATCTGTGCAAATATATTTGTAAGGAAATCTGAGTTGAGGAGTTTGAGGGTAAGTAAGTATGGATATTTAAAATCTTGGTAGATCTTCCAAATTGCCCACTCAAAACTACCTTAGATCCAGGCAGCAGTGTCCCCTAAATCCCTGGAAACACTCTTTACTAGAGTCTGCCAGATTTATAGCTGGAGAACCACATTTCATTACTCTGATCTGAATCATATACTGGAACTAAGTTTTTTTCTTAAAATTTGAAATAAAGTGCTTTTTCTGAGGTCTTTGCTAACTTTGAATTTTCCTTTGGTGCTACGTTGACAACAGGATCTTTCGTTAAGCCAAGCATGATCTCAGTCATCTGTGGAATTGTGTTGGGATTACTTTATCAGCTTCTTTTTCATAATTACTCTCATTTCTTCTGTCTGTATTTTTTTATTTTTAAATTACATGTATGCATGTGTGTCTGTGAGGACAGGTGTTCATGAAGCCAGCAGCATCAGAGGCCCCTGGAGCTAGAGTTACAGGCAGTGAGCTGCCTGACACAGTGCTAAGAACTGAGCTCAGACTCCCTGGAAGAGCAGCAGGTTCTTGAACTGCTGAGCCATCTCTCCAGCTCCTGCAAATCTAGTTCTAAAGCAGCCATGACACTTGTATAAAGGCAATAAATAGCCACTCAATAAAGAGCCAACCTGTAGGTTGCTGTGAGGGACATACATGTAGTAAAATACAAATCCTTGGCCTGAAGAAAGCACCGAAGGTGTTTACAAAAGGAATGCTGACCAAACTGGGCAAGGTGGCACACGCCTGAAAACAGTACTGAAGAGGCAGAGGCAGGGAGACTAGGAAGGGGCTCAAGCCTACCCTTGGCTACATAGTGATTCTGAGGCCAGTCTTGACTTTATAAGACCCTGTCTCAAAAACATAAATGAAAAAAAAAAGTTATCCAAGACTACCCCCTTCCCTCAGGGAGGTTTTATTAGCATAACTCTAAATGGTCAAGTCAGGCTTTCCAACACAGCCTAGCACAGATGGGCAGCTCACTGGGCTGCTTCCAGCTGCATGACATTGCTAGTTTTCACTGAGGACCACATATGTGTTTCCTCTGTCTTCTCCCTCCAGGATAGTCTGGTTCAAGAGCTACTTACCTTTCGGACATGACAGGAAAAGAGAATGTTCATATATTTGTCCTTGCGTTTCAGTTCATTAGCAACTGGGACAAAAGTGCCTGAGGTCTGAGGTGTATCTGGCTTCTGAAGGAACAAGGGAACAGCAAGAAGAGAATTCTTAGACTATAGGTGCTAAGCCAACTGCCCAGTCCACTGTGTTACAACTATACATACAGGTTCACTGTGTTACAATTGTTCACACAGGTTCACTGTATTACAACTGTACATACAGGTTCACTGTGTTACAACTGTACATACAGGTTCACTGTGTTACAACTATACATACAGGTTCACTGTGTTACAACTGTACATACAGGTTCACTGTGTTACAACTGTTCACACAGGTTCACTGTATTACAACTGTACATACAGGTTCACTGTGTTACAACTATACATACAGGTTCACATGCACCCTTTTATCTTCCCGCCAAGATGCTAAACTAGTAAAGGGTAGTATCATATCAAAGGTCCAATAAAAACAATAAATTAGGCAATAAGAGAAAAGGGGAAACAGACCTTTGAGAATGATATAAAGTTTATAATTAAAAATGGCTGCTGAAGCTGGATGTTGTGGTGCATGCCTTTGATCATAACACTCTGGAGGCAGAGGCAGGTGGATATCTGTGAGTTAGAGACAAGTCTGGTTTACACAGTGAGTTCCAGGGCACCTGGAGCTATGTAGGGAGGCTGCTTAATAGAGGTCAAAGACCAAGCTATAGAGTATGCTAATATATGTGCTCTAACCCCTTTCAAAGCAGATGATGTATCAAGCAATGGATCTTTTAATTGAGCACCTCAGAGAAATTACTTAGTTTCTCTATAAGGCATTAATTTTGCTTTACAGTGCTGAGGCTGGAACCTAGGCCTTAAACATCCACCCCTTTTCTAGAAATTCTTAGGGAAACATTCTTTTCAGAGCTGCATGAACTCAGACTATTCTTCTGGACTTACCGAAGCAAGATAGTTGCCTTCCCAGGCCCTCTGGAGCCCAAGGTCTGCCCTTTGACCTTTCAACATCTCCATGGCTGCAACCTTTGCCCTGACCTGGGGAAGGTCTGATGCAGGTATTGTCTTGATGAGTAGGGATGCTCTCCATCTACAAGCAAATAAACAAGATGTATAGGCTTTAGACATTCATTCACTACCCGAAGTGTTTCAAGCCGTCACTAAATAGCATGAAGTAATTATATATTGTGCTAAAAAGGGAAAATGCTTATAAAACCTATACAGAAGTTGCTAAAATATAGTTTCCTGAAGACAAACATTTTGTAACAACTTCTTTGTGTGCTCTGAAGTGACTAGAACTCTGTGGCTTTCGGTTTTTACAATACCAGTTGGGCACAAAACAACCGACATCACAGGGGAAGCAGTGCTATAAGTAAAACAGCCCAAGGAGCCTTCTTCCAGGTGCTTTTAAGAGTAACAGACAAAAACCATGTGGGTGTGTGATTGAGGTGAATAGCTGCTGTTGAGTACCTGCTAGTAGGGAAACAAGGGAGGAGGGCAGAGAGAGCCTTGGAAGGAAGGAGTGGGTGTGACGGTGCTTACATGGGTGGCTAGGGAGGGTCCTCTGGTAAGGATGGATGAATGGAGCCATAAGGAGGATAGCTGAGCAGGAGCATGCCCAGAAGGGACTACAGTAAGGCAAGGGTTCTGAGATGGGGACTGCTCAGTGAGTTATGAGGAAAACCTGGGACCCTGACAAGCTGAAGTAGAATGGGGCAGGGAAAGGAAGAGAAGAGGTCAGAGGGACAGCTAGGGCTAAATGAACCCACAAAGTCATGAGGGCATTATCGGGACTCTGGTCTCTACTCTGCATGAGGTGAGACAGCTCTGGAGAGTTCTGCAAAGAGACAAGATGACCTAGGACTACTGTCATCGCTATAGGCTAGGGTCAGGAAGACCTGTTAGGAGGCCATTTCTTTAAAACACACACCAGAGGAATGTGAATCAGGCTAGGGAGGCAGTGATGGGATCAGAGATAAGTGTTAGTCTAGATGCATTCTGGTGGAAGGGCCAATGGTATTTACAGATGGGTTAGCTTGCTGGGAAGAGGAAGTTTAAGGATGACTCCAAGGGGTTTTATCTGTTTTTGGTATCAGCATCTGCAAACATAAAGCAAGAGTATTCTTGGTTGAGGAGAACAGCAGAAGAATTTTATGCTCCCAGCAGCAACTTTGTCTCTGTTCTCTTGTTCTGCTGTGGTAGGTAGTGGCACTCAAGGAGGCTAAGAGCAACGAACTGTCTTTAATTGAATGAACAGTCAAGGTCAATGATTCCTAAACTATGTTCCTAAGGAACACTAGAGTAAGTTTCACCTAAAATAAAAATGAAAGACTTAGAGAAAACCTAGACACTGAGGACAAGGGATGGATGTCAATACCCTGCCTGTGAGGACTTTCTGGCAGACATGAGCAGGTACTAATGAGAAGTAGCTCACTGTGGGCCAGTGTGCTCAAGTGAGGAGATGAACTCTCAGGAATAGGTTTTATGGCAAGACCCAGAAAACCTTGGGACCTGGGTGGCAGGGGCTGGGAGCAAGGGCAAGAGGTGATAGCTGTAGTGAGTCACAGCTGGTAGGGTCAGCCCTGGTAGATCACAAACCACTAAAGAAATCACAAAGGCTCAGCACTACAGTGTGAGCCCCCCTCTGAATTTCAATGGCTTGCCAGCACCCCATATGACACAGACTGCCCTGAGGTCTTTGTTAAAGAGGCTAGAAGAGAAACAGTGGTCAAGGTTAAGGACAGTGGTGACAGGCAAGCCCCACAGCACTAAGTAACTTGCTCAACAATTGCTCCAGTAGTCCCTAGAGCTTCAGATTACAATGCTGGTGGAAGAGATTTTCCTCTGACTGTGCCCTTTCCTGTGCCTGGCCACCCTGTCTCTGCTTTATTTCCCACAATGGCCCAAGATAAGGCTCACACCTGACTCTGCAGGCCCTCAGCACAGAAGCACACTTGAGCTTTAGGCATCTGGCCTGTTCAGTCATGGTGAGCACCACATGACTTCTTATCCTGGTCATACAAGCTACAATACCTAAATTTGGATAGGTAACAACAGCTGCAGTCATAAAGACCAGCTACCTCAATTGACAGGAAAAGGACAAAAAAGTCTCAGCCACAAAAAGTTATTGTGAGGAAAAGAAATGATCTTAACACAATCGGGAAGAGCCAGGCATGATAGATAACACAGGGCCACAGTTCAGCACTTGGGAGGCAGAGGCAGGAGGATCAAATGATCAAGGTCATCGTTGGCTGTATAATGGAGTTTGAGTTTAGGTTATGTGAAACCCAGTCTCAAACAAACAAACAAAAAAAACCCAAACAAACAATAACAAAAAGCAAACAGAGAAAAAAAATAACACAATTAACATACACGGAGATTCCAGAAAGACAAAAAGAAACCCCACAGTAACACTGGAATTCTTTAACACACATCTCATAGAATCCCACAGAACAAAACATTCAATACCAGGAATCCATAAACTACAGCTTGTTTTAAATGTGGCTCAAGGTCTGTTTTTATACTGCTTGTGAGCTAGGGAGACTCTTTTACATTTTTCCATGTTTAACACAACAAAGAATATGTGAGAGACCATATGTAGCCTGTAGCCTGCACAGCCCAAAATACTATAGGGCCTTTACAGAAAAACGTTTGCCTGACTAGATGAATACAAATGGCAAGATTCATTCAGAGAGAATGAGAGAGAGAGAGAGAGAGAGAGAGAGAGAGAGAGAGAGAGAGAGAGAGGAGAAAGAGGGAGAGAGAGAGAGAGAACAGTATTTCCATATATTCATCAACTATGACTCTTGTGAGGAGGTGGGACTATCTTTCCTATTCTGCCCCATCATCTCTGTATCCCTGGAAGCCTGGTTAGTGCCTGCAAATCACCAGGCGTTCAGTAAATATTTGTTGGATGAGTAAATTTAATTTTATACAAAAATTAATTAGTTCTAGACTTAAAATAAAACATTAAAATTTAAAAGGAAGCCTGCTCAGGCCAGAGTACAATCTGAATTTAATCACAATCATTTATGGTCACCATAAATATTAAACAGGAGTATACATTGGTGCAGCCACTATGGAAATCAGTGTAGAAGTTTTCCAAAATAGAGCAAGCACATCCACATGCACATGCACATGCTGGAGCACTCCTGGGCATATACCCACAGGACCCCACTTCTGACTACACAGATACTGGCATGTCCATGTTCAGTGCTGCCCTGAACAGCAGCTAGGAAATGGAATCCACGTAGATGCCCAACAATGCATGGATAATGGAGATGTGGTGTGTCCACACATGCACGCAAACTTTATTCAAGTATAAAGAAAAATGAAATTATGATATATGTAGCAAAGTGGATGGAACTGGAAAATATTACACTGCAAGAGCCCAGACTCAGAAAGGCAACTATCCATGTTCTTTTTCATATCTGGATCCATGGCACGCTTGTAGAGGTCAGGAAGCCAGACATGACTATGGTAGGGAGGCATTAGTAGGGAGAGGGCAGTAGGAGAATATATGGGGCAGGAGAAAAAGGGGGCACATCGGGAGCTACAGGTTTAAGTGGGGAATGGGAGAGTGGACTGGGCTAACCAAAACCAAGGATGCACTGCTTTGTAAGCTAATTCAATATAATAAATACAATAAATATAATAAAATACATTTAAAAAGGGAGTTTGAATGAAAGTACCATGTATGTGTAGAAATGCTATTCACAGAAGACATGCATTATTTACTGAAAATTTCAGTGCCAGGTATGGGATGTCTTCCTATGAGTTATCAATGAAGGAGGTTCCAGCCAGTCCCTCACCAATAACACAGGCTCTCACTGTGTCTCAAGACTGCCCACCATAAGTAGTTGGTGACCCTACTGCTGAAGATACCACATACATTGGTTGTAGGACATAGAGACATGATCTTGAAGTTCCTGACAGGAAACATCCTCCTCGATGGCTAGTTTTTATAGTGCTAGAAGGTTCTAAGCAGGCCACAAGGAGAAAAGACATCAGTGGTCTTACCCAGTACAGGAGCCTGCATGCTATAGTATTAACCTGCCAGGCAAGATGTGCCTCCTAATACAAATGGTATGACTATTATACAGAGGCAACCAACCACTTTCTGAGAAGATTTGAGGCATTCTCCACAGGAGGGAATTTGTCCGTATACACCACTGTAAACTTTGTCAAAAGCCTGTGGCTGGGGAGGCAATAGACTCTAGGGGGAACCTACTATTACTGTTTTTTTTAAATGGTTATGTCGTCAAATTGCTTCCTAAGTATTTATATTTGTACCCATAGACTTGCTGCATTCAACTTCAGTCATAAACATTTCTTTTTGCAGTGGGTAATGGCTAGTGCAGATATTTATAATTGGTTGAGGGATGAAAATAAGTGACTTTGAATGCTCAGCCCTAAGTGGGACATCTATATCATCCCCCAGGGCTCAGGGAGCACTGTGGAGGAAGGGGTGGGGAGAATGTTGAAGCTGAAGGATGAAGGAGCAGTGTGAGAGTCTGTCTCCTGGACATGACAGGGCCATTGCATTCATAAACTCAGACCTGCACAAGATCAAGCCAGTCAGAATTTCACTGTGGATGAGGGATGGGCTCATGAGGTCCTGTCTCTAGCTAAGGAGCGATTGGCAGTTGATGGCTGCAACACATACGTCATGATGCGTGCCTGCAGTCTCAGCACTCAGGAATGGGAGGCAGGAAGGTCAGAAGTTAAAGGTCAACCTTGTTATATATAGCAAGTTACAACTTGGCCCAAGATATATAAGGTGTTGCCACACACACACAAAGAAGTTAACTAATTTACTCAAAGTTACATGGCCAGTCCAGAGAAAATCAGAATGTGAACTGGGTTCTGGGGTCTGGATTCCTTATCCCACAATGGTGCTGCTTTTTACAGTGTGTGTGTGTGTGTGTGTGTGTGTGTGTGTGTGTGTACGCGTATGTGTACTTGCACTCAAAAAAGCATATGCAGAAGTTTATAATGGTATTAAAATATTGCTAGAGTGGTTATCTCAGAAAAAAAGAAGAAAAATAGGAGTTTATAGTATGATGGGTTTCAACTTTTTATATAAACATATTTCTAACTTAGAAATAAGTATGAATTTAAAAAGACCTTAAGTACTTTTAAAATATACAAAATATCCAAGTAGTAGATAGCGTTAATAAAAATTTATCTGCACATGAAAATGTTTGCCAAGATTGAAAGCTAATACTTCCAGCATTGTATCTGAGAACTAAGGACTGTCATAGTTCTGCTTTTTTTGTTCTCACTAATTTTATATTGTTTATCCCTTTTGTTGGCCCCCTTCTATGGTACTGGGTTGATTTATGGATTGAATTATTAAATCTAGGCCTTGTGCTAGGCAAGTATTCTACCACTGACCTGTACACCAACCCTCCTCCCCTTTAATCTTTTGAGGCAAGATCTAAGTTATCCAAGTTGGCCTTAACCTTGTGATCCTCCTACTACAGCCCCCTAAGCAGCTATGGGCCTGCACCATTAGGTCTGCATCTTATAGTTTTTATAAAGTGCAAATGAGATACATATTCATGAGTTTTCTATCATGTGATTTCTCTATCTTTGCATACAGTCTATCAATGCAGAGTCAATTCTAAAGAAGATAAAAGTCCAATTCTGCATACAATTTGAAGTAGTTCTATATTCATAACATCAAGTAGTGGTTTAAAAGGAAACTATATTAAATGACTACATTAGGGAGCCTCTAGTTTGGTTAATGTCACTAGATGGTTGGCCTAAGACAGCACTAGATTTCATCAGCACTTCCTATCTACAGGATCTGCATCCTTGGGTTCAGCTGGCCTCAGATGGCTAGTATAGTTAGGACATCAATGGCTGTAACTCTGTTGAACACATGCAGAGATTTTCCTTTTCATTACTCCCTGAACAATATGGCAATAATAACAACCATATACAAAATATTATGTTATGTATTAGAAATAAACCATAGATAGTTTAGAGGATACAGCTTTGACTAAAGTACTACAAAATGGATAGGCATGGTGGAGCATGCCTTTAATCCCTTCAATCCTAGCACTTGAGAGGCAAAAGCAGGTGGATCTTTGTGAATTCAAGGCCAGCCTTGTCTATAGAGAAAGTTCCAGGACAGCCAGAGTTATGTAATAGAAAGAGCTTGTCATAAAAAGAAAGAAAGAAAAGACAAAAAGAGAGGAAGAAAGAAAGAATGAATGAATTACAGCATTCTATGTTAGGGGCTTAAGAATTTGTGGATCTAGTGTCTCCAGGGGGTCTGGAGCCAATTCTCTGAAGACATTATATGACCACTGTCTCTGCTGTGTACATGCTGTCAATAAATTAGCTAAACATATGAGGAGGAAGGACTTAGGCAAAGATAATCTCAGATTCAGGGCAGGTCATAAAAAAAAATCAGTTGGGAAGGTCCAGATTTTTCCATGGGTATTTATTTTTTTTAAAAAAAATCTTGGTCTAAAATAGTTGTTTTCTCCCCTAGCTACACTTTAAAGCCACCTGGGAACCGTTAAAGGCCTTGGCCCCATGCTCAGTTCCATCAGACAGATTCTCTGGTGGGCCCAGGGCATCAGGACTGCAGGAACTCCTCCTTAGTCTCAGGCACAGCTGGACTGAGAGCTGCTACCCTGACAGGATCAATGTGACTTGCTAGTTTGAAATATGTGTGTTGATTTTAAGGAAGTTATTTATGTTTTTTGCTAATGACAGGAAGTGGGGACAGCATGCTGGTAGTTTATCTTAAATGTGGCTTGGATCCAGGCATTTGGATGTTGTGGCATGATGCTGTCAAGTGTTACAGGAAAACTATGCTGACAGTTCCATTATTCTGAGAGCTAAGCAGATGCCCTTTGAAAACAAATCGATCAAACGCAAGACAGAGGGAGAGGTAGACGTCAGAACAGCAGAGAGCTGAGCCGCTGCCGTGGCCTGGGATTTGGGAGTGTGCCACTGGATAGGAAATGTGGCACTTACCAACACGTTCTTACCTATTAAAAATCGACTGCAGGGCTTCCTCAAAACGCCGCAGGACTTTTGGTGGGGTTGGCCACTTCACATGCTTCCCGTAGTCTCTCATGTTCCTGACACCGTGGAATCGTCTGGCTACCTCGTGGATGTATGACTTCACTTTATAGCGCCGGTAGTACCTGATTATTGTCAGGGCTGCCTTGGTCCTCTTGTACCGCATGCGGGCCAGGGTGCCACGCCACACCTTCGTGAGAGAGAAAGGAAACCGAAATTATTGCTGGCTGACTAAGTAGTAGGTGACTTTGGCATTACAGATGGTCCCCCTGCTTGACCAGCTCATCCTGATTGGAGTAAAAATCAAAGACAATGCAGGGGTGGTGGTGACATGTGCTAGAGACAAGTATCTTTGAGTTCAAGGCCAGCCTGGTCTAAAGAGTCAGTTCTAGGACAGTCAGAACTACACAGAGAAACTATGTCTCAAACAAACTAACAAACACCAAAACCACCACCACCAAAGAGACAAAGCCTGTCCCTTCCATCTGTTGCCAATAGATGGCGAAAGGAATCATGGTAGTGTACCCACCCCCACCAGCCAATCATGTAAATAATTTTACAGAGAAGTGTGTGCAGTATTTAAAGCAGTTTTGTTTTAACTTTATTATCACAAAATGAAGAAAAAAAAATGCAAGTATCTGTAGATGGATAAATATTTAGGAGAGCTGAGGGGAAGATGAGTCAGAGCCACATGCCATGAGCATCTATTTACAGTGCTTCAGAAACACAGCTTCACACAGATAACACACCGGTGCTAAGCGGAAGGCCACCTTGGGTTTGTAACCAGATTTACACAAAGCTTATGCGCCAGCTTTTCCTAGGCACAACATACAGTCCTGAGAATTTAGTACATTCCTGGGGAAAGGGCCAAAGAGATTATCAATATCATATTAAGTTTTCTGAGCATCTGCACTCAGAAATTAATCAGACAATATAAACACCAATGTGTCCAAGCATCACATCAGAGCTACTTATATTGTTTTCAAGCTCCTGCATCCAGGAACTCCTGCTTCACAGTCTTCTGAGAAAATTGACATTAATGTCGTCTTTGACTGATCCAGGGCCCTTTTCTGACTCATTCTCTCAATCCCTGAATTTGCTTTCTTCCCTACTGTTTCCAGTATGTGCCCTTTTCTGTTCTTTTCTGCTACAGAGTCTTTGTGACCTCAAATGACTAACCACTCTCTTTGCTCAATGCTCCCCCAGATCCCTTGCTATTCACTGCTATGCCTTAATCACCCTTAGGTTGCTTGTGTTACTTCTCCCGTGAATTCAAAGCCCACAGTATGGGTTCTCCAGCCTCCCCCAGGTTTCCTGTAATTCCTTTGAATCCCCATCCGTGCTCCCTGAATTTTCCTTAGATACGTTTGCACCAGCTCCTCCATTTAGTTGTTTTGAGGCTGTCTTCCTGCGGGCTGAGTGTTCACTGTGTGCTGGTAGTGTACTCCCTCCGCAGCCTGGGGCACCGCATGAACAAGCACACAGATTTGTTTGCAGACCACATGGGAGGAGGTGATCAAGGGAGCCTGATGGGTCAAGAAAACCCACAATACATAAGGGAAACCTGGTGTGTGAGCAACGTGTGTGATGGGAATCTAGAGCTCACGTATCACCAGTACTGGAAGACAATGAGGCAATGAAAACCATCTCGTGCTCTCACGTGGCACTGCACAGAATCCTTTTTAGTCTCAGCAGCTCCTTCCTGTAGCCGAATGTGCTGTACAGATGGCGGTGCTACGCCCCCACCCGAGTGCTAAAATAAAGGCCCCTTCTTTGGTATCTTGAGAAACCGAAGGGAACACAATTAGAGGGTGGAAGTGTGTGATTCAATTTCTTAGACAAAAACACTTCAAGTTTCTTACTGTTTGTGGCTTTGCTTTTCAGAGGGGAGAAAATTGAGATTCTCTGGTGCCCACTCTATATACAAAGTCAATCTTTTAATTTCCAAGATGCATTTTGTAAAGCTTTTTATTAAAACAGTTTTGGTTGGATTATTTAAAAGCATTCTGGAAGTGCTTTTTAAGGACAAGCTTCATTTGTTCAGTTTGTGTAGTTGGCTTATCTAGGTTTAAGATTGTTGAAAAAAATAGTATAAAAAATGCTTAGCCTAAAAGACGGTAACCCTTTTCCTGGCACCTGAGCTTACTTTCCCACCCTGCATGCTCATTCTTCACAAATAATTTTAGCTGGCTCTTCTAGGACCTATTGTTATATCTGCAGATAATATTCACGTATGTTTTGTTCAAATTGTAAAACCTGGGCATTTACCTGTTTCACAAACACTCGTTCTGTGGTCATATCAACAGCTGTAAAATAATTTTTCAGTGTTTATTATGTATACCACATCCTGAACAATCCACACACATGTATTGCATCAGATTATGTATAGCATATAAAATAGGCTTATTGTTGTACAAGGGAGTTTAACTATTCTCCCTTATATGTTTGCTTTTACTCGGAGTTTAGAACTACAGGTACAATACCTTTACCTTCTTAGTATATCAGTGTTAACTTTACCAAATGTCTCACAGGCCCACCAGTAACCACTGATACTTTTCAGACCAGCAGGTTCATCCACAGAATCCTGCTTCCATCTCCTAAGTGTTGGGATTACAGATGTGACCTACCACACGCCTACTTAAAAGCATTTTAATAAACTCAGTCTAGAGGAGGATCAGAAATTCAAGGTCATCAAGGTTACAGTGAATTCAAGGCCAACCTAGGTTACATAGTGAGACCTTATCTCAATAATTAAGAAGCATTTTTAATATTTTAAAAGTGCCATCTTGTTTCAAAAATAAAAAACAAAAATGTTTAGGAAGTGTTAATCCTACCTAAGTAAAGATCATCACCCAAATTAGCCAAATTTATAGCAAGTCTTATTATATGTGCACAATATAGTTGGTCAGGAGACTGCTTCTCCTTAAATGAGGGAATTTTGAGGTCAATCCCAACATAGGAGAAGTGAGGCTTTTATAGTCCCCAAACTGCAGGGCTAGGGGTTTTCCAAGGAATGTCATGTAGGCAATTGGCAGAACATCCTAGGAGGGCATAGGTCAGGGTATAGGGTGTAGAACACATCAAATTCCAGAAAATGGGTCAAGGCATGGTGGAATTCAAGTTTTAAAATAAATATAAATGAACTTACTTTGGCCTTGTAACAAAATGGAGTTAGGCTGGTTCACCAGAAGAGCAGCCAGATACTAGAGAATGTGTCCTGGTTAAGTGGTAGGGAGAGCATGGAGAGCAAAGCCACAGGAAAGGGCCAGCAGCCTTTTAGGACAGAGGGAAAGCAGGAGCATCCCCCAAGGACAGAGCATCAGGACAGTACTGAGCACACTACCTATTTAGGTACCAAATCTCCACACAGCAGCCTGTAATCTTTTATGTCACATCTCTGCCTCTTCATGTTTCTCATGATAATTGTTCTTACAATGGCCTGGCCTGATACTCTTCCCTGTCTGACCCCATATCCTACTGCCCTTCTTCTTCCTGACTTGTCCCAGACATACTAGCTTCCCTTCTGCATACAGAACTAGCCAGGGCCCCTCACTTTAGGTCTTCACGCTAACTATTCCTTGTCTGGGATGACCTTCTTCCAGATGCCACATGGGTGACTTTCATACTCTGGGCTTGTTCAGCTGCCACCATCCTGTTGAAGAGTTTCACTTGTTCCCACCCTCCTCATGAATTCAACTCCTCTGTTCCATGTTCAATCTCTTCTCTCTCAGCTCTCAGCACTTCCTAATAGACTCTGCTGCTGACCTGCTGGAGCACTGCTCAGGCTCTCCTGTTTTCAAGTCAGGCTTGACTGGACAAGAGCTCTTTCTCTTTGTTCACTGCCGTGTCTCACAGCTATGACAATGCCAAGGATGCTGCAGTCACTCAGGAAGGAGCTCATCCTTGCTTGTAGAAGATTCCATTAAAGGTACATTGTTCCTACTTTACAACACCCCACTTTCCCTCAGCATATGACTCGGCTGGGTACTAGCCATTTGTCAGGAATTCTGGAATGTAAATATGTCTCTTTGCTACTAGGTTTCTCTGAGTAAGGTATAGAAGGTGCCTGTCTTACTCTTTAGTATCTACTCTTTCATGTAACGTCCTTGCATTCAGTGTTGTGCCTGACCTTCTGAGTCTGATGTCCCCAAGCTCAGGACTTTAGACAGTAAACCTGGTGCATCTGTGAGAAAGAGACTGAGGGAGTCTCTGGCAGTCCTAGCCCCTTTAGGCAGCTCTTATTAGTCTCTTTCCACAGTTGTCCGTCTTGCTCCTCTATAGACAAGGCACCTGGCTCTTCCTATAGCTCTGGGAGATGAACGGGTGGCTTCTGCTGTTTGCAGACACTTGGATTTCTCCACTTGCTTAGGGGAATTATCACTTGTTCCCTTGCAAGTGTTGCTCCTGTCTCTTGTCTGCTGTCATGTGCACTAAGGCTCTGCTTGTCCTTGTGGCTCTATCTAAGGTTAAGAACCACCCTTCTGCTTGGGGGCTGGGGGTGGAGAGAGGAGATATAAACACAATCTCTACCTTTAACCAGGGGGTTTCCAACATCATCTGGATGCTGCATCGTCCCTTTGGTTCATGCTTCCTCAGTCATCAGGTATTTCAGAGCAACATCTGGCACTTATTACCGGTTAATTGTGAACCTTTGTTTTAGTTTCAGAAGAGGCTAGCTTTCCTTTCTCCATCCCAGATCACTGTTTTTTTTTTTTGTTTTTTTTTTTTTTTTTTTTTTTTGTTGTTGTTGTTTAATTTTTATTCTTGTTGTCATGGGCACTGGGCTTTTCTGTCTTATGGTTAGTACAAATCACTATTTCATACCTTTCTAGCACTCTCTGAAGTGGGCATTCTCTTGGTTCCTACAACCAGAATTCCTCAAAATTTAGCTTCCTAGGCCTCCATAGGTTTTTCATTTGTTTGTTTTTGTTTTTCAAGACAGGGTTTCTCTGTGTAGCCTTGGCTGTCCTGGAACTCACTCTGTAGATCAGGCTGGCCTCGAACTCAGAGATCCACTTGCCTCTGCCCCCCAAGTGCTGGGGTTAAAGGTGGACATTACCATCATCTGGCCTAAAGACGGTTTTTAGAGGGTCTTTCTCCATTTCTACACTCTAATTGCTCATCTTAGTTACTTTGACAGGGTCTACCTGTTAAAGAATGGTAGTGGATAAGAGAGAACATTTAAGTACCAGGTTGAACTTTGAGCAAACCATAAAACACATAGCACATATCACTGATACTCACATACTCAATCCAATTTAGATGTGACCATCCGATTCGGCCCCCTCTGAAAGCAGTTTCCTTGGTGAGCACACAAGGCAGTGGGTTTCACTGTGGACAGCTTATAATGTGGCAGTGGGTGTTCATCGGGACAGCTTATAATGATAGCCATTCACATATACTTCTCTGAGTCTCCTTTTTAAAAATGGTTTATTGACTGAAGATTTAGTTACCTCATTGCATCTTAGATTTCCCATAGGTCATCTTGAAATATTATTTGTTTATATATAATACTGAGGGACTATATTTTAGGAATTATACTAAAAACATAAATTATATCCCCTAGATTTTACCTTCTTGATACATACTAACATGCCATTCTGATAAAAAAATGTTTTAAAATAGCATACTAGGCCTTTATTAATTTTATTCCTCAAACAGATATTTTAGGAAAAGAGGAATATTTTTCTGTCTTTGAGCCTTGCTCTAAAATAACTCCTAAAGAACAATAGGATATATGTGACATGAAAGAAGAGGGGACTACTTAGGGGGAGAAGGAATAAGGGAAGGAGGTGGGGACCACAATGGAGGATGGGCAGGAACAAAATGTAATGCTCTGTGGGTATGAAAGTGCCCCTGATGAGCCAAACTATTATCACAGAGTGGGATGCAGGATCTGCCTGGTTGGATGTAATTTAGACATGATCACTGTGGGCTGGAGAGAGGGCTTAGTAGGCAAAGAGCTTGATGTTTAAGCATGAGGCCTCAAGTTTGAACCCCACAACCCACATTAAAGCAAATACAGAAGCACAGATATCTGTGACCCCAGTTCTCCTACAGAGAGATTGAAGGCAATACAGGAGAATCCCAGGCACTTGGAGGACAGCTAGCCTGGTACACAGAGCAGAAAAACAACAAAACAAAACAAAACAAAACAAAACAAAACAAAACAAGAGGCTTTGTTTCATACAAGGTGAAAGGCAAAGATTAACAGTAAAAACTGACAGTTGAAGTTATCCCATGATTTCTACACATGTGGTAGCTTGTGTGTGCCAACACACACACACACACACACACACACACACACACACACTCTATTCTTGAGCTGTGGTACCTGAGTTAGGAGCACTAAGCAGCCAGGTGTCTGAGACTTCATGTCTCATGTGCAGCCTTGCCCAGATCCTTTAGCTGTCTCTAGTATGCAGACCACTGCTGCTCACAGTGACTCCAGTGTGGCAATGACAGGATCTGATAATTTCCTTGCTATTCTCACTTCAGGAAGCAACTGACCTTTTGGTTGATTACTGCTAAGGGAATGTTTCAACATTAGCCCCTTCAAAACTTAAATTACAGTCATTTTGCAGACAAAAAAAAAAAAAAAAAAAACAAAAACAAACAAAAAAAAAAAAAACCAAAATGCTTCAGTTAATAGACCTAGTAACTGTGAGGGATAGATATCAGGACTCCATCTTGTTCAAAAGTAAACACTCAGCAGAGCTGTTCTGAAGTGACTGCTTGCTTTGTTTGGCTTTAGTTTCTTGAGAGCAAAGCTACAAAGTTGATAATTCACCTTTACAGTCTTTCAGGTCAAGGCTGCCTCCAAACTGCTTTTTGATAGAGAACTATAGTGTTTTTGTCAAGCCTTATGAGTTTGAAATGATCCAAAGTGGTGTCTTGGGATGTTTCAACTTTACCTCCTCAAAGAAAAAAAATTACCTACAGCTTAGTGTCAGATGCTTACAAAAGATCTCAGTTTTGAATGGTTCCCTAGATACTTGAAAACTCAGAACGAACCAGAGATAAGTCTTTCTTTTGCAGAGTTCCCATAGTGAATTCTGAAATAGTTTTTTTTGCAATGTTTCTTTAAAAAGGGTTAAGTATTCAAGTTTGGAAAAACTGTACACTGAAACTCCTATTTTGGGAGTTTACAACTCAGATTTGCATATTAGACATCCTGAGACATGCTGGATATCTAAGCCTATATCATATACATTATATAATATTTCTGTATATAGACACCTCATTTTGAACACAATGAGGATGCACCACTTCTAAAACATGGTACTTTGGCACAGGGAAAGACACCAAGAAAAACAAACCTGGGAAGGCTCTCTTCCCTCTGCCAAGCTTACTGTAAGCGAGATGATATTGGAAGTTTATGAGGGCAACCCTAGCTGCAAATCCTACCAGCAGGGGCATATAAAGACTGAAGTGGCCACTTCCTGTAGCCAGAAGGGACAACTAGAAGAGGGAGGAGAACATCAAGCCATCCACAAAAACTTCAACCCAAAATTTGTCTTGCCTACAAGATGTGCAGGGATAAAGATGAGGAAACACCCAACCAATGACTGCCCCAACTTGAGACCATCCCATGGGAGAGAACCAACCCCTGACAGTAATAATGATGCTCCAGTATGCTTGCAGACAGGAACATGGCATGACTGTCTCCTAAGAGGCTTCATCCAGCAGTGAATGCAGTTAGATACAAAAACCCACAGCCAAACATAAGGTAGAGCCTGGGGAGTTTTGTGGAAGAGTTGGGGACAGAAGTGAGCAAGTTGAAGGGATCAAAGACCACAAGCAGATCCACAGAGTCAATTAACTTGGGACCATGGGGACTCACAGAGCCTGGGCTACTAACCAGGGAACATGCAGGAGCTGGACTTAGACCCCCTACACATTCGTAGCAAATGTACAGCTTGGTCTTTTTGTGGGTCCCCTAACAAGTGGAACAAGGGGCTGTCTCCGTCTCTGTTCCCTGACATTTGACTCCCCTTACCCCCTACCTAGACTGCCTGGTTGGGCCTCAGTGGGAGAGGACGTTCCCAGTTTGCTGGGACTAGATGCTCCAGGATGGGTTGGTACCCAAGGGGGGCTCACCTTCTCCTCAGAGAAGAGGAAGGGTAATGAGGGAAGGGATTTGTAAGAGTGGAACTAGGAAGGAGGGAGGGGACTGTGATGGGGATGTAAAGTGAATACAAAAAATAGCAAAAAAACAAGCAAACAACCCCCATGCTTTCTTCAATTGAGTAAACTCCTTAGAAAACCACACCAACATTTTCTAATTTTATAGCTGTTTTATAATTATGGTAGAGAATATCCCCATTTTTAGGAAACACACAATAAAGTACTATGAAGAAACATAATATCTGCATTCCCTTTAAATAGCTGAGTGCACATGTACACACAAACAAAAATCTGATACAGTCATGCCTCTTTGTGTATGCTTACATAGATATATACAAAGAAACCCAAGAACAAACATGACAAAGCAAATATAGGAAAGACATTTAGCACTTGGAGCAGCACAGAAATTCTTTATATTAACCATGTGAGTCTTCTATAAATCTATAACCTCAAAATAACACAAATTAAAATTATTTTTAAGTGATAGAGAAGAACAAATTAAAGGCTGTATTTCTAACAAATTTTCCATAAGTGAAGTGATCTTTATGTATGTGTATGTACACACAGGTGTGTGCAGACACACACACAGTTGGAGTAGTCGGCCAGTGAGACTCAGCAGGTAAGGGTTCCTTCCACCAAGCCTGATGATTTGATGTGAATCTCTGGAACACACATGGTGGGAGGAGAAAACAGACTCCCCAAAACTGTTCTCTGCTTTCCACACCTTACAACGGCACACATGTACCCATAAACATAAACACACAAACAATAAATGCATAAAACTTAAAGTTGAAACAGTGAGATCTAAGTGTTATTTATCTGTGCTTTCTGAACACAGGTGGAGGCATATGCAGCAAACTGAAGCTGATGTGAGTGTTTGAGTATGTAAATGAGTCTAGGCTTGTTAAACAGATTGGAAACTAAGAATGCTGAGCTAATTCTTATTTACTCTCTTCTGGAGTTACATATAGAGTACTACACAGAGCTATACTCATGATGAGCCACATTGGAATCTGAGGAGAAAGGAAAAATTAAGAATGCAGATCTAGCTTTTATTTAAAATCCTGATCTTTTGATCACCTTGATTAGGGGCTTTAAACATACTGTGATGAAAATAATCTATCTTGATAAGTTTTCTATCAGTGGTGTGTCTTACTCATCTAACCCTAGTTCTTCACATAAAACTGTCTGGGTTTATCAGCTGGGAGGCCCAGGGAAGGAGAGAGTGCCAGGCATGTGCTGGACTCTATATAAGCTGATTTATACACGGTATCTCAGTAAGTCTCTTAGTGGTCTAGACAGGCAGATGTTTTGTATGCTGCAGCTTATAGCACATATTGAAACTGTATCTCAGGCTGCTCTAACTCCAAGAACTGATCACAGTGTCTCCTGAAGGAGTCTTACTGGGACCAAGTGAATGTCCTCAGGGCAGTGCCCTTCATTTGATTTCCTCTCTGAGAACAAGACCTGAGTTTTCTTGACAGTCAACAGGAGTGCTGGTTTCAAATACAGCTTAGTCTACATTCTTCTGTAGAGGCAGGCAATCCCCAAATCACCATGTCTCAACTGACTTGCTCTGTCTCTACGGCACAAACACAATCTTGTTGTTCTGTTTTCATGAGAAGAGGGTCACAGTGTTATGGTAAGATAGAGGCAGACATGAAGAGGGACTTACACACTGCAGCTATGGCACTTACCAAAAAGGCACATCATGGTTTGTTGACAAGCCATATACCTTGGCTTAATTTATAGATATAAAGGGAACTTTTTTGTTTACTTAGAGCTGTCTTCATTATGTGCCAATGGATTGCTGTGAGGAATTAGACACCAGGAGCAGAGTTTTCATAAGACAGTGAAACTTCACTTTGGCAAATAGATTTGATAAATGAAAATATATGACTTAAATTCTGGCAATATGAAGAAAGTACACTAAATAATATCTGAGCAATTTCTACTTAGCACTCATAAAAAAGTTAACTAAACTAACCATGAACACCATTTTGGAACAATATGATATTTGAAATTGGTAATTATTTTACTTCTTAGCATACAGGCCCAATGAAATACTAAATATTCATCAACAATAATTTATTTTTAATAGGAAAAGAACCAGCAACATTTACTATATACCTACAGGTGTCAGAGTTAGATTCCAGCAATAGTACTAGTAATCTTTCTGGCAACTTAATTTTCCATAACTAGTTATATTTCTATTACTATTATTAGTTGGAAAATACTTTATATGGTTATAAAACACTGGCATTTAGATTATTTTCTCTTTCAATCTTTTCTGACTTATAAAATGTTCTTAGAAGCTGTGGAGGTTTGTTTTCATTCGGTGGGCCTGTGGTACATGTGGCTTCTGGAGGGAGCACAAAAGAAAGATGAGACACCTGTGTTACCTTAAGAAAAACTAAGTATTCCTGAGGTAACTGGAAACAACTAACTCCTCAAAAATCTAACTTTTAAGTTAGCAGGCTACGGTGATGCCTGTTTCTGTTCACTGAGGCATGATCCTCAGTAGTAGAGACACAAAACCAACCTTGTGTCCACATTCACAGAACATGGTGCAGACACACAATGGAATTTTATTCCATCACAGAGGATGAGATGATCTCATTGGCAGGAAAATGGATGGAACTAGAGATCACATGCTAAGTGAAAAAAGCCAGACTCACAAAAATACATCACACACACACACACACCCTGAATGTAGAAGGGGCCTATCTGGGACAAGGAGGGAAATGAGTAGGCAGGAGGAAGAAGGGGGAAATAGTGAATGTGGTCAAAATACATGATATATTTGATTGAAACTGTCATGAGGCCCACTTCTTGACCTAGCCCTTTTTCAACATGGAGTCTCACTCTGTAGCTCTGGCTGCCTTTGAACTCACAGCGATCCACTTGCTTCTGTCTCTTGAGTGTTGGGATTAAAGGTGTATGCCACCATGTTTTTCAGTATTATTGTTTTTTTACTACAAATCCCTTTAAAAGGCTCCAACCTTATGAAGTATCCAGTACTGCAGAGCAAGATTGCTACTAGGAAATCCAGCACTGCCCAAGTGGACAGCTCCCTGGCGGGCTCTGTATGGCTACCAAGAGCCCTGGAGGCTTCAGGTTCTTCCCTTGGTAAGGTGACAATCTTATACCGATGGTTAACTAGGGAATCTATCACAGACCACAACAGCTCCTGATAATGTGTATGTGTCATCTCAAAGGTCTCTTTGCCATGGCCTAGGAGGTGATGGAAAACAGTGCACTGGGATTCGTCTTGTGCAAGACATCTGACATCATTTAAGGACAGGCATTTTAAGAGGACTTGGTCTTGACTTAATTGTAAATGTGCTGTTGTGTTTCTTTTTATTAATAATTCATCATAAAAAAGTAGGAAATAAACTTAGGATAAGTCTGGGCATACACGAATATACTTCCATTCTTAAATGCTTGGTTTGGAAAGGGCTGTTTCAGCCCTATAAGCCAAGCTTCTACAGAGAAGTTCAAATAATATCAAAAGCTCTTTCTAGCAGCTTGGCTCTGGAGTAGGCGATGAAGAACTGTGCCAGAGAGGTTTTGTTGAGACACCACTGTTCTTGAACATAGTTTGTCATCCCAACATAGTACCACTAACCATCATAGCATTGAAGCTGGATGGACACACTTCTTGAGAGAGGACTTCAGATCCTGAGGGAAGGGAATAACTTGGGAAAGACTTAAGCTGGATGCTAGAATGCTTCACCTTTATTACTATCTTTCTTAGATGATAACTGGTATTTAGGGAGAAAAGCAGGTAAAGGAACTTGCTGTGAACAGGGACCTTTTGACAGTACAAGTTCATACAAATGAGTTGAACATGAAAAGGTCAAATAAGAGAACGAATTCCAGTCACCACCAAGTTACAACAACAACACTGCTCAGAGACCAAGCTTGGCTGTCTGGGTATGTGGCTTATCATACAGCAAATGTCAAGTACTTCTTCCTAGACCACTGTGCTGATACAAAGAAATGCCACCAGTTTTGAAAAATATACTTGAAGGGAAGTACCGAACTTGCTCAGTGATGCTCAAGTTTTGAATCTGCACACAGATGTTGGCTCTCTTTATTAATGAAGACCCTGGGCTGCGGACGCATCTCAGTTGATAGAGTGCTCATCTAGCATGCACAAGGCGCCTGGGTTTGATCCTTAGTACTGCATAAACTATGCATGGTGGTGGCGATCAGAAGTTCAATCATTTTTACATTGGGAGTTGGAGGCCAGCCTGGGCTATGCTATACTCTGTCTCAAAACAAAAACCACAAAGTAAAACAAAGTAAAGCCAATTCTACTAGAAATATAATCTTTTAATTGCAATTAAAATATTATTTTTTCCTGAAGAAATGTTTTATAATGTATTTTTGAAAATTGGGGCTTCTTAGTTATATATTAGGAACAAAAAATAATGCTTAACAAGAATGATTTTTGAAATAACTTCTGTTACTGTTGCATCTATCACTTTACAAATAAACTCACTTTATCAGTTGTTTATAACCTGAACATTTATTTTATCCGTTTCTTTAGCTTTCAATTTCCTCTTGATTTATGTGGGGTCTTTACAAGTGAAGATCATCTTGTCATTTATGTTTTAAGTATTTTCCTAATAAATATGTTGATTTATTTGCTATGCTGCCTTACAAAAGCCATTGCATTTTTAAGAAATGAAGTGTGCTCATTTTTATGTCTGCATATATTTCCATACAAAACTGAGGTCATATAGTAATCACCAAATGCTCTGTAATGCCTTTTGTTTTTCCACGTGATATAATACCCTCCTATGCTGTGGTCCCAGAGTACACAGTCCTATGGAACACTTAACCAATACTCTGTTGTAAGCTATTACTAGTCTTTTCTTTCTTTGTAGTTATAAATAACAGCATTATCATCATATATAAATTCATGTGGACAAACGGTTCATAATAAGGTTTCTAGAACTAGAATTGTGTTTTCAGAAATACCCACTTCCAAAATTAAAAAGCAGGAAATATAGCTGGAGCATGTTTAAGTCACACATCAAAACTTTTTAATTCATAAATGCTTAGTTTGAGCAACAGTGGTTCGTTAATAAAGTTACAGAAAATTATCTGAACTGATATTATAATGATTAAACTACTTTAGCTATAGTGTTACTCAATTAAAAAGTTCACTATCCTTTTGAAAACTATTTCTGTCACTGTTAGATGTGTGCATACGCATGCCTGCATGTGTGAGCACATGTGCACAAGGATGTCCATGTGTGTAGATGTCAAGTGCATGCACAGAAGCATCCTTACTATTCTTCTACTTCATTCATTGGAGCAAGGTCCCTCAATCAAACCCAGAGCTTACTGATGTGGCTAGTTTCCCTAGTGAGCTTGCTCTGGTGATCTCTTATCTTTGTCTTCAGAAGCTGAAATTACAGGTAGGCTACCACACCTTCTTAGCATTTTACATGGGTCCTAGAGATCCAAACTCTGATTGTCACAAACTACCAAAAACATTTCCCCAGCATCCTCTCACCCGGATGTTTTCAGACAGAGTCTTCCTGTGTAGTCCAGGCTGGCCTCACACTCAGGATCCTCCTGCCTCCAATTCTGGAATGCTGGGATTACAGGCTTGCTGTACCATTCCTGGCTTGAAATTTTTCTTTTGAAAACTGTTTCTTCATTTTTTTTTTTTAAATGCCATCCTATATTTAGAATTTTACATAGTAACTGCAAAACTTTTTATATATAAAATAAGCTAACCTTTTATATTTACTGAGACTACACTTTTCCCTTTACTACAACTTTGATATAATTGTTAGTTCATGACAATAAAACATGACAAGAATTTTACTCAGTGTTTCTGAGGAAAATTAAGACAAAACAAAACACCACTCCCATGTCTTCTGAAACTGTCAAAGGATTTAGCAGTGCCTCTCCTCTGGAACAGTAAACCAGGTTGCTGAAGTTGCTAGCTACAATCTTGCAACCACAAGGGGTGACAGATGGAGCAAGAAGGTAATATTCTCTATGCCAGTCTAAAGTGCATTTTCTGTTTCTGTGTAGTGACATACTTTGAGAATTAAGAGTGGTAAGTGTTTTGGCAGGAACAGCTGTCAACATCTGCCTCTGGCCCCCCCCCTTTGGTTTTTCAAGACAGGGCTTCTCCGTGTAGTCCTGGCTGTCCCAGAACTCGCTCTGTAGACTGGCCTCGAACTCAGAAATCTGCCTGCCTCTGCCTTCCAAGTACTGGGATTAAAGGGATGTGCCACCACTGCCTGGCAGCATCTGCCTTTCTCAATTCTTTGGTTGCTGCCTATATTTAAAAATGTCATTCCTGGTCTAAAATCAAGTATATGTCCATAAAATAATTTTACGCTTTTCCTAAGATGTAAGCTACACAGGGATGAGAGGGCTCACAACTAGGGCTTTTATCTCATACTCACTCCAGGAATGGCATTCGGCAGGGTGAATTCTACAGATTATCTATGATTTAAAAGTGTGGGATGCCTATAAGGGCTCTAGATTCTTTGCAATGCAAATTAGTTGTCAGGTACAGCAGATGGGCATAATAAAAGTGGACCAGCTCTAGGTGAGTGGGCAGGATGCTAATCGGCCTTCTGGTGAGGCACTAAGAAGGGTTAATATCAAATCACCATGAGAAATCTCTGTGAAACAGGTGCAAAAAATCACTGAGGAAAAGGAAGACACTGAGAAATAGTCAGGGAGATGAACTGTTATGAACAGATACACAGATGTGTGCACCCACATAATACAGTTATTTGACTACAGAAGACTTAAGCTATAGTGGAGTTAACACACCAGCCAAGTAGGAGTTTCATGCAAAGTCAGGAACACCTACCTCCAGTTCAGACAGCCTTTCTAATAAACCCCAGCACTAAACTGCCTATAGTCATTTCTGTGGGTGATCCTAAGAAGTACATTAGGATCATCAAAATCTACCTCTCGTTTTTTTTCACCCCTCTTGACGGTTTGTGATGAATATTTCATGGAACTCCCTCACAGCCACCCTCAGGTGTCCTTACAGAAAACTAAATCTAAACCCAAGCTCCAGCTGACACCTTGTGCAGAGATAAACCCTGCTGCACTGAGCCTTGAAGAGACAGACATGTGCAAGGCGGTGGGAGTGCAGACACAGCCAGTGGACTGCAGGAAAGGCCTTTAAATGCTCTCTTTCTTTGCAGGCTCTCTGCTTCTGTGTTTCTCTGGTTTAGTCCCCCTTTTCTTGATCTAATCCTAGGGTCAGCTCTTGCCATTCTTTAAGCCTCCTTAGAGAGGTCTTTGCAGAGCACCCTGGCTCCATGCATCCTGATCCTGAGGGATCTTCCTCCACAGTATTACATAATCTGTAGTTATTTCTTTATTCACATGTTTTGCTTCACTCCTTAACCAGAAGGTATATTCCAAAAAGACAAGACCTATTTCTGCTTCACTCAGGACTGTATTTCCAAAGAGCACCTGACAGTGAATTAATCATTATTGGCCTGAATAAAACAAATGCATTTATTATATACATGAGAGTTGTTTGTCTGAGAAAAGGTCATATGAGAGTTTGACCTGCAGGGAGGGCTCAGTAATTGTGGAGTTATCAGAACTCGGAAGGAAGAATTGTCACACTGTCACACAGCCATGAGGAAGAGCCAAGCCACTCAGAGACATTCAGGACAGTAGAGATTTGGCAGCAGTCAAATCTCTTCAGCAGTGGAGAACTTCAAGAGAAATGCTGATGACCATGGCTCTAGAGCAGTCTAACTATGTTCTAGAGCAGTCTATCAGTATGTTCTAGAGCATTCTATCAGTATGTAGCAGTCTAGCATAAACAAACATTGACTTGAAAGACAACTGGCTACTAAGATAGCTGACAAATGGAAAAGTCCGAGTTTTGTTGAATATTGCTTTCACAGTAAAAGGATTTCGTTAAAAACACAAAATCTTCTCCTTAAGCTGGTTCCCAGTATAGAACCCAGATATTCTAAATGAAATGCCTGCTTACCTGTTCAGTTCAGTTTTATGATTTTAACAAATACTTCTTTTTTGGGGTGGGAACATAATTCAATGCCCAAGTGTCATTTATCAAGTGACTAAGGAAAATGCACCCTTCCATTCTCTCTTGTGAGGAGCCGCATTCGCCATTAAAAGATGGCACAGGCTTCTGCTTCCTGGTTCTTCACGGAAGCTTTACTTGAGAATGCGCCTGCGCATGGCGCGAAAACCGAGTATGACAATTGGATGAGAGATTTGAGCCAATGAGGGATCTGCACGTCTCCCAAAGCTCTATTTAAGCAGCGGGCTTTCTGAGCTCGGAGTCCTTCCCCTTTTCTCCATCTTGAAGAGCTGTTCAATAAATGCTGTCAGAAGAATCCTGAGTGTGGCGTTCTCCTTATCGGCGAGGCTGCGCACTACACTCTCTTTCGAAGTGAAATGGCTGAGGAGAAAGCCATGAGCTCTACCATGTAATTGTTCCTGCCTTTACAGGGCCTATGAGAAAAGCAATTCCTTTTAACACTGGAATGAAGGGGAGTGTGGGAGAGACTAGGAATTCTATAAAACCAAAATAAACAAAAAATATTTACTAGTTCTGTATTGGTTTTGAAATTAACAAAAGTCTATAAATAATAACATCACATCATATAGTATACATCATATCTATACTAGACCTAAAGTCTTAATGAACTTCTATTCTTAGGATTGTACATTTTAAAAAAATTATGTATTCTTTTTTCATATATAGGATTGTATAATTTTTATTTCTAAGTTTTTAAAAATAAAGTTTATGAAATTAAAAATATATTAAACTTATTTTTTAAATTCTGAGTCTTTCATTTGTAACAAGGCTAGCTAGCAAGAAACATTGTAACAGGCGCTGTGGCCTCACAGTGGAACCCAGTCACACTTGGGCATACCATTCCTGCTGAACTACTGCTATGCCTGTCATGGCCTTTGGTCTAACAAGATAAGTATATTTCCAAATAGGAAGGTTTCGAAAACACTGTTCCATGACTTTTAAAGTTTAAAGGCTGAATCTCCATAGCACAGAAGGTCTGAAGATTCCCTGGGCCACCTGTTGCAACAATGTCATGACTCTCAAGAGTCCATGGCCCTAAAGAAAGCAAGGACTTCCTATTCCTTTGAAAGGACAGAGACCTGCTGAGTTACCTCTCTAGAAGGGAGTGACTTGGAAATGTTCACAGCAGCTATAATAAAGCCAGGGTTTTGCTCATGGCCATATCTTCTCTTGTCAAAAGCACCGGAGAGCTAGCCAATCTAGTCTAACCCCAAAATGGCTTCTTTTTTGTAATCTAGTTGAAGAAATAAATGGCTTAAGACTTAAACACTGGGAGGAAAGCACAGGCATTGTAAAAGACAATGAACATTTTCTTTTGAGCAAAATTCTTATAAATCACATAGCTGAGTAAGAGATTCTTTGCCCTGAGTATTAACAGCATAATTTAGGGCAGTCACACCTGCAGCACACTCTAGGGGTCATACAATCCCTAAGACACATACTTTTTTTGCTTACTCAAAAAAGCAAGTATCAGCTTTAAAGAAATGACCTTGAATCAGTCCTGCTTATAACTCATAATGTAATAGATCCCCATGTCCTACTCACACCTGATGTAGATGTGCCTTATCCAACTCTATAATTTAGAGACAAAAGTGAGGATGACATAAAGCCCAAATTTTGTAACCAACATCAGGCTCAAAGGCCTTCCCTCCTACTGCATTCACCATCTTAGCCTCACAAATGACAACCAGTGGACAGAAGTAAAGATGGCTGTTTAGATGGTTTCACTGCGTGGAGGACAGCATCGTTTCAAGACTACTGAGAACACGGCAGGCAGCATGTGTAGAAGCATGGTGATAAGATGCAAAGCACAGGCTATATTTGCAGATGCAGTGACATGAAACAATGGCAGCCCATGGCACGGGAGGAGATGCAGTTGGCTGAATGAGATGCTGGAAGAGTCTGCTTTTAACTTTTAGGAGACGGAAGGGTTTATGAATAGATGAAATCATCACTGAAACTCAGACTACAGTATTGTACATGTAAGAGTCAAGGAAGAAAACCTGGAAGGTCACTGAGCATGGACTGGGGCATTTTCATGCTGTGGCTGGTTTTTATATGAGGATATTTATGCACAGCACACAAACATGGCTTTGAGTTTAAAACTGTGCATAAGAGAGAGCTGGACAATGACTGGGTTGATGTCATCTTTACTTAAATATTCAAAATGTGTTAACTGTAATAAAACTGTTAATTAAAAATTTAGGCCAAAATAATAAGATTAGAGCTATATGTTGTTTCTATTTATAATCTATCCACTTAAAGCTTAACAAACTTGCAAATTAGTCTGTAATTTAAATGATAAATACTTGATTATATCTTAGTTCTTTAAGAATATTCCTCATCAACTCTTTTTCTGTAAGTGGTTCATTTTCTATCCATACAAATAACAAAACAAAACCATTTAGGATAGGTGACTCTCCTGAGTTAATATATTATTTTATAACTCTATATTCAATATCCTAATTTAAATGCAATATCCTAAATAAACATCTTATTATACAATTAGATGCTTTGACTCCTCCTCTTCCTTCTCTTTTTTTTTGTTTTTTTTGTTTTGTTTTGTTTTTGTTTTTTGTTTTTTTGTTTTTTTGGAAATAAGATCTCACCATGTATCTCTGGCTGTCCTCCAACTTACCATGTAGACCAGACTGGCCTGAAACTTACAGAGATCCACCTGTCTCTGCCTCCTAAGTACTAATATTAAAGGAATGTGCCACAACACCTGATATAACTAGATTTTTTTTTTAATAAAATGTACAGGCTCTCATTATTAAATTTGGATAGACTATGATGTTTGGCAAAACTAAGACATTCCAGTAGATCTTACAAGGCTGTAATATTACAGCCTTGTAGGGCTAGAGAGATGGTTCAGTGGTTAAGAGCACTGACTGCTCTTCCAGAGGTCCTGAGTTCAATTCCCAGCAACCACATGGTGGCTCACAACCATCTGTAATGGGATCTGATACTCTCTTCTGGTGTCTGAAGACAGTGTACTCACATTCATAATATAAATAAATCTTTAAGATTACAGCCTTGCCACCAATGAGTCCTCAGTCCACTTAACTATGATGAGTACGTAAGAGAAAAGTTCCAGAATGAACAACACAGCCAAGAGTAAATAATAATTAATGTCATGTTATATAGTAGTTATTTTTATCATGAACATTTTGATATTCTTAATGTTTTTACATGGTCACTGTTAATAGCGCTATGTTTTTTTTTTGCTGCACAGATGTATACTATATACAACTACTGTCTTAACATTTAAAATTTTCCACTGCTTTCCACTTTCATAAGAAATGTTACAAAAAATTTCTACAAATAAAATTTACATACATTTTAAATGAATTTTCTTAATATTAATTACTAGAAGTATAGTCACTAGAATAGAGGCAAAAACATTTTTAGATTTTTTAAAAAATATACTGCAAAATTATTCCCTGGAAAGTTCTCACCACTTAATATGTGTATGATGTACCCATGTGTACATGTCTGTATACAAGCATGTAAATGGGCAAGCATAGGTATGCTTATGCATGTGGCAGCTAACGGTCAACACTGAGTGTCTTCCTCGATTTTTCTACCTTATGTTTTGAGAGTCTAATTGAACCTGTAGCTCACCAGTTCAGCCACACTAAAGATTTCAGACTCATATAAATCACTTGGTAATAGTTTCATACATTTGCTAAGCAAGAGGAAAGAAAAAAAAGTACCTCAACACTGTACATATTCTGAAACCACACAGATCTTATTATACCTTGTTAAACAGTTACATTTTCTTAGGTTAATGAAATATGTGAAAAATTAAATATGCGAGGGAGTATTTTTTCCAACCTTGCACTAGAGATATGGTGCAACAAGACAAGTGTGCCTTGCAAATGCTGAGGTCATGGGTTCCATCCCCAGCATACCACAAACAGAGCCCCTCCATCCAAAACAAACAAATGAACCCTAAAAACTCTTTAAGTGGCAGTTTTCACTAAGGGATGAACAGCCATTACAATAAAATGTTCTGATCTTCACAAGAACCAGGGACGGTCAGGCAAGCAGTGGGGCAGAGGTGAAGGCAGGAGAGGAGAATAAGTACGTTAGAAAGCCTGAACTGAAGATGGCTTCTGCAGCTGCGCTTCCCGGCAGCTTCAATAAAGGGGAAATGTAATGAGTTGCAAGGCTTACATATTTAGTAGGTATGTTTACTAAGGCAGGTAACTAAAATAAATACTCCTTGCACCCAAACATGCCCTTTGTATCTTTAGAACAATTGTTTGGTTGGGGAAGGAGCAAAAATGAATCGCTCCGTAGCAACTCAATGGCTTTTGTTCCCCGTGTCTGATCACATTTCCCGCTACACTTGTGATTGTGTGCTTCTTACTCATGAGCTTGCTCCTCTTGAATATGGGGGAGAACGAATATTGTGATTTAGTGTAAACATCTATTCACCAAATCCCTTTCCTTTTACTAATGAATGCTTTATAAAGAGTCAATCTATCCAGCTTGTAGCAATTAAAAAAGAAAAGAGCAATGAAAATGTAGCCATGTTTTTATCCCCTCCCCCACTTTCTCTAATACCACCTATAGGGACCAGACACCGTTGCCATGGAGACAACAGCTGTTGGGCTGTGAGTGACAGGTCTCAAGAGAAAAATGTCTGAGAAAGGGAACATCTCAAGTTAAAACAAAAGTGGTGAGGGAAAAAACAAAGCAAGCTGTTTTTCTGACACAGTGGAGACTCAATTGAAAGGTTCAATTGCCCGAGAGAAGAAAATAAAGGTTTTCCCCTTCTTTCATCTAACACAGGAAATGTTTTCCTTCCAAGGGGGAACAGACTTCTTTTAAGTAAATCTGAAGCATATGTACACGTCTTGGCATAATTACATTTTAAAATTGGGATTCATACTGATGCACCAAATTGGTTGCCGTAGTAATGAGCTATCACCTAGGCAACGGGCTTGCTGCTCTTTCTGGAAAGCAAATCATCGAAGTCCAATGTGGGGGGATGGGTTGGGGAAGGGAGGCAGAGGACACTACTGACAGTGGGGGAAGTGGGCTGTGGAAGGGCAACAGATGACACTGGCCATATCTAGGAGGAGATAAGGATGAGACAAATTGGTTTTGACAAGTCTTCATTATCTTCCAAATATGCTTTTTCTCATTTTATTCACCAGTTGGGTGGGAGAAGGAGGAGGGTGCTGAGGGCCGTAAGAAAGAACGCCTTGTGGTTTCAATGATAATTTTTGCTGAAGCCTTTTTATTTTTCTAAAAGGCTGTCATTTGTCAAGGTGCAGATGTGGATGAATATTTAAATAGATCAGTTGTTGGCTTATATCATAAATCTCAGAGATTTTCTTCAGAATTGTAAGATCAATGACTTGTACCCAACATTATTCTAATACCATGATTTAGTAATATATGCAGGATAAGGTTTCAAATTCAGTAGCTGAAATCTCCTAGATGTTTTAGAAGACAGACATGCCTTGGTTTCTTCATTAAGAACATACACACTTTCCCACACTGTTTTTGCTTTCAAGACTTATTAATAAATGTCCAACATACTTTCTTGCTGGAGGACTTTTCCTTAGATTTATCTTGTACTTATCACAGTCTACATTAACACACTGGTGACTGTATATTTGAAAACTGCTGGCTGGGAGGTGATGGCACACACCTTTAATCCCAGAACTCAGGGGGCAGAGGCAGGCAGATCTCTGAGTTTGAGCCCAGTCTGATCTATAGAGTGAGTTCCAGGACAGCCAGGGTGACACAGAGAAACTCAAAAACAAAAACAAACAAAAAAAGAAAACTGCTACTTCCTTTCTTCCTTCCTTTCCACCACCAACTGCTTGCCAGTTATTTCTACTTGAATGTCTCATCCATACCTGGAACACATCATGCCTACACTACTAATATCCTGAAAATATATGCCAGTGACTGTATGTACCTTCTATCTCAGTCATTCTCGACATCAGCTATCTATGACCCCAACTTGGAAGAATGGGAACCTCAAACAACTCTCATGGTCTGATAATTTCCTTTCATCTCAGCTGTGTGACTGAGGCTATCAGGTTCTTAATTGGCTACTCTGGTTCCCCTTTGATACACTTTTATTTAAAATTCCCAAACTGACCACACCACTTTTCTCTTACTACTTCCATGGAATATGACAAGAAACTAGCAGATAGCTCTACTGATGTATAAACATGTAACAGCTACAGCTGAGCTTGCAAGGAAGCAAAGGTCAGCACTCCTGTGGGGAGATGGAAGATGAAGACCATCACCTCCAGAGGCTCATGGGCCCCCTAGCCTGAGCATGCAGCAGAAAACAACAAATAAACTACAAAGAAAAGCAGTTGGGTAGTCTTCAACATACTTAAAAATGTTCACACCTTACAATCAAGCATTTCTAGTCTGAGTTTATTCCTTAAAGCAGAAGTTCTCAAGGTGTGTTCCAGGAGAACCACCGTGGGCATCGCTGAAATCCTCCTAAGAGATCCTTTAAAAACAAAACAAAGTGTGTTCCAGGGGAACCCTATCTGTTTTCAAAATTCTCACTCCTTCACAAGTGTACAGATGAATATTCTAGAGACCATCACAGTAAATGTTGATGTTTTTGGTTTTGTGAGACAGGGTTTCTCTGTGTAGCCTTGGCATCCTGGAACTAATTTGGTAGACCAGGCTGGCTTTGAACTCAGAGATCCATCTGTCTCTGCCTCCTGAGTGCTGGGATTAAAGGCAGGGGCCACCACTGCCTGGCTCCCACTGTCCTTTTTAAATCCCCCTGTCCCTTCTTGCTGGTCCCTTCCTCTTCCCAGATAATCTTTCTTCTGCTTTCCTGTCACATGCATCCTTTGCCTTCCTTAAGATCTATTCCTCCCTTCCCATATTCCTCTTTTACTATATTAGTAGAAACACCTTTTCAAGTAAAAAAAATAGATCTAAAAAAGTTAATATTTTGGTAAACTTTTGTAACTCTCCCCAACAAAGCCCCTTTTTCCTTAGTTTAGGTTGGATCCTTCATTGAACTCTGGCAGTTACTATCTCCCCCAGGGCATCACAATTTCTTCACCTTACTGGTCTGAGTGTTAACACATTGTGTGTGTGTGTGTGTGTTGAGCTTCTTGTGGGTGAAAACCTGGTCTTCCTCATTTCCACACCTCCATTCAGAAATAATGAACAAACCCATGATTATTCCTCATTAAAAAACACTACAAAGATAGTTAGACGCTACTATCTGATCAGCTACACTGTACTTCTTTCAACACTCAGGCAAGGTCAAGAAGAGGATTTGTGAGTCTGTACTTTACTTGTGCACACAGCAGAGTAGACAGGCAAGAGGGCTGCACAGTAATGCACTCCCTGCCTGTTGTTAGGAGACAGTTGCCTGAGACCCCGCTGGTAGGGTCAAAACTGAGTTCATGTTCCCAGGTCCCCAAATCAACTCCTACCCTGATTCTTGAAGTGTTTCATGTTTGTCTGTTAACCAGTAAAGAATGTAAAGAGGGAAGTTGCAGATTATCTAAAGTAAGGCACACAAGTCATAAATGTATTGCCTGTTGTGACTTAAAATTTTGACTATGTGCAGCTTGCCCACTCCTATGTTTCCTTATCATTCTGAATTCCTGGCCAGACGTCCAGGAGGGGACCTGACTGCAAAAGCTGAAGTCAAGGATCCTCAAACCAGGTGACCCAGATAAGACCCAGTTACCAACGTTTACTTCCTTGTTCAACTCCTATATCAAAATATGATTGGAAAATGCTACAGTCTGCCCTGTTTCCCCTTGCATTTGCAAAGGTTCCATCCTTTACAAATGTTGTATAACTTCTCTTCAGGGTCGCAGTTCAGCTTCTCAGCCTGCCCTCACTGATCAGCAGGGGCCTTAGTACAATAAAGTTTTGGCATCTGCTTTAATACTAAGATGAACATTGAAAGGCACAGTCAATTCCCAAGTCTGTGCTGTTGTCCCTGACTGACACAGCTTTTGCTGCCTAATTCAAATACAGATATTGCTTTTCTGGACTCTTGTTACTACTTGGGTTATTTTGGTTTTTCAGACACCAATATTTGGTGTGTTGGCCCAGAACCTACATGCTTGAGCCTCAAAGCCAAAGTGGCAGCACCTGGGTCTGTTTTTCAGTCATTTGGACCTCCAGATATAAGGTTTGTATTCTGGTTTCTGGTTGGTGTGCCTATCTGGGGACCCAAGAAAGGAGAAAATAAAGGCAGTATTGCTCATAGGGTCAGAGTGATCCAGAGACATCCCAGTCCTCACTTGTTCCCATTGGGTGAACATCTGGTTCTGGTTCTGGTTCTAAACATGCTGTCTACTCATGTCTGTCAGTTTGTGACTGTAGTTTTGCTTAGTTTGATTGCTCTGTGTTTCATATTCAGAAAATGAGCCAAACAATCTGCGGGCTGTTCACCCCTTAACTTAGTCTTAACCTATCTCAGGGATTTTCAGAAAACCACCAGCACCAGCACCAGCACCAGCACCAGCACCAGCACCAGCACCAGCACCAGCACCAGCACCAGCACCAGCACCAGCACCAGCACCCCCCCCCCCCCCCCCCCCCCACCCCCGCAGCTGAATTGAAACAACAAAACCTGAGAAACTGGTGCTGCTCTTAGAACCCTACTAGGAGCTGAACACTGCTGGATAAGCCCCCTTCCTTGCTGACAGCAAGTAGGGGTGGGGGTTGGGGGAGGGGCCTGCCTGATCTGTCCAAGCTGCTCTTAAAGGGCTTAGGGTTGGACTCTTGTGGCTGCTTGGTTTGTGCTGGTTTCTCGGATCCTCAGACTGTCATTCAGTCCATGCTCTGTCAGCATCCACATCCTTTCCTATCCCAGTGGTGGCTCACAAGACAGTTTAACAAGCATAGATCTCTTCTCCCAGAGAACACCTCAGAATACAGCACCCACTGACCATGATGCATTACTCACTCTTCATGTCAAGAGCTGATTCATGTTCCCAACATCAACCTTTTCCTCCATTTGTATTAAGAACATACCCCAGTCCACATGTTTTACAGTGAATGATTCAGACATGCTGGATGTCTAAGGTGATTTGACAAAGGAATTGTGCCAATTCCATCGGCCTCCTCCTCATCACCTTTGTGGCTGGTTTTACAAATTTTCCTTCAAGTGTGTGAGTCACAGTTGATTCTCCTCACAACAGGGCACCCTGAATGATGCTACTGTTGAGCAAGTGCATTGTGTGTGTGGGAGGCAGGTTACTAGGTTCAAATTCCAGTTCCAGCTTTCATCATCTGTGTGACCTCCACCCATCTACTTAACTAGAACTTCAGTTCCCTTAGTTACCAAATGGACTTGTTTACAAAGTTCTTAAAAGATGTAGGTAGCATATAAAGTAACCAGAAGAGCAGCCACCAGCCAGATACCATTTTAGAAAGCTTTTTTGGTTTGTTTTTATAAGGGAAAAAGTAAATTTTTTTGAGAAATAATTATTTTGCTTTTAGTCTAAGAAATAACAAAGCATGTGGTTCATTGCACATAGAAGGAAGAGGGCTTTGTTTAGAAGTGACTTAAAGACTGCGTGGCTTTCTACCTCACTTGACAAAGCTCCACAGTAAACATTTCCTGAGAGGAGGGGGAAACAGGCTGCAGAAGCAACAGAATCCTGGTTGGAGAATGACTCTGTTCACAGTCTGTCTTGTGGTTAGTTTACTCAGTTCTGTATACAAACCTCAGAGGTCCCTTATAATTAACAACTATATTATTTGCAAGTTTCAGAATTCACAGTCTTCATTATAAGCTTACTGTTAATAAGTCACCCTTAATTCTTCACAAGATCATTCTGTGATGGGAGCTTTATTATAATCCCCCCAAACACATGCAAATGTGGAAGACACAGCACAGAGTTAACAAATACATGCTTGGGCAAGTTCTCCATGAAGCCACCAGCCAGCAAAAAAGACTTTCTTTTTAGATTTCAGAGTGTTCATGTGGTGGTCTCTGATGGGCTTACCTCACAAGAAGACTGGCCAACCACATGAGAGAAAAACAAATCAGATTCCTATGTGAAACCATTTAATAGTTGTATTATAAAAGAATTAAAGATCTAAATGTAAGAGAGAAATTCATCTAAATCTTGAGAGAAAATATAAGGTAATATTTTTGTGACCTAGAAACAAGGGAATTCTCAAATGAAATTTAAAAGCCCAAAGTATACAGCGTAACATATACAAAGTATAAAATTAAAGAATCTGTGTTCAACAAAGCACATTATAGATACATTTCATTTTAATGTCTATAAAATAAAGTAGGAGAATATATTTATAATATCAAAAGTGGATATAAAGCAATGTTAAGAACTGGATTCAAGAAATTCTTACTTATTATCAAGAAGACAGCAATGTGAAGAAAAATGAACAAAAGACCTAAACAATAGAAGCTTCCTAAAATGTACAATTATACATATATGAAGTAGTTTATTGGAATTATTCCACAATAGGCAGATAATGCTCTAAACATGCACTTTATGCTAACAAATAAAAATTTCAGGACCAGGAATAGGTTAACTCTTTTAGAGTTAGCTGTTGGGGGTCCCATAGACTCCCAAGCATTACAAGCTATTGCCAGCACTCTTGGCTATCCCCCAGAACTTAACAGTAAGACCCTATTGCTGAAGACACTACATTCTTGAGTCATAGAACATGAGGACATCAAGCTGGTACTAACTTGGAAACTTCATTTCTACAGGCTGGTGTAACGGTGCTGGAAGCGCTATGCATGATGCCTGAAGAGAAGAGTAAAGCATCAGTCTCACCAAGCTGTGAACCCTGTGAGCCTGGCCTGACAAGATAGGCCCACTGGTGTAATAGTCATGAATGTTATGGGAGTAATCAACAACATTCTGATTGGATCAAAGACTTGCTCTAGGAGATGGAACCCATATCTGACACTACCAAGGGACCAACAACCTGTGGATAGATAGGTCATAATCCCTAAGGGAAAACCCAATACTATTATTCTTCTAAATAGACACAGTATTAAGTTGATTCCTAATGACTTACTGATATACCTTTAGAGTATCTCTCAATCTTCAACAGAAAAACTCCTTGCAGTAGATGAAAATTAGTGCTGAGGCCTCTAACTGGTTAACATATAAAAAATAAAGACTGGAATGCTTATCCCTAAATCAGACATTTGTGTCACACCACTCCCCACAAGGCTCAGGGATTTTTGTAGAAGAGGTGGCCAAAAGATTGTGAGAACCAGAGGTTGTTGATAATATCAAAAAAACAGTGTTTTCTAGATTCAACAGGATAAATGTACATATGAACTTAACATATATGACAGCATGTGGAAGACCTTGGCAAGCTACACCCAAACATAATTTTAGCACCGAGGAAGGAAGGTAGATGTGTAATCCCATCACTAGCTGAGGAGCTATTAGCCTATGATAGCTGCTGGGAGGAGAGTCAGTTTCCTTCAATGCTGTGGCCTAATAGACTGACCACATATCAGTGTAGGTTAAGACTTCCTAGGCCACACAAACTGGGCTTGATAGGCAAGAAAAAGAAAAAAAAAAAAGTAATCTCAAAGTTCAAAGGCAAAGTTGTGGGGATAGATAGGAAAGGTGGTAAGGAGAGACGTTGATGATGATTGATGATTGTGGTGTGTGTGTGTGTCCAAGTATATATGTGTGTAAGTATGTATATGTGTCCGTGTATGTGTGTACGTATGTATGTGTGTCTGTGTGTATGTATATATGTGTGAGTGTGTGCATGCATGTGTGTATGCACATGTGCTGAAAACATTGTATGAAATTTTCAAAGAATAAAAGTATTACAAAGAAATATAAATAGGCCATTTGCAATAATTTCCCCCCAAACAATCAATTATTAAAATGCTCAAATTCAACAGTAGCCAGATAAATAGAACCTAAAACAATTCTGAAATATTTATCATTGTACTGATTAGTCTGATAAAAGGTAGGGAGTAATATCATACTGGTAGGAATATGGGTACACAGTCACCCTCATATAGTACCCAGTAGGTAGTGGTTGTACAATTGGTAGTTGACAATTGGTAGTTGCTCTGAATAGGTACCTGGCTGTACTTATACCAAATATATATATATATATATAGTGTGTGTGTGTGTGTGTGTGTGTGTGTGTGTGTGTGTGTGTGTGTATATGCTATGACCCTGAACTTCTTCAGAGAAGTACATGATATTTAACACACGTATGCACATGTGTGAGGGCATGCAGACATGTGCACGCGTGTGTACACAGTCTTACTTTTGAGACTTTTCTGTGGCTCAGGCTGATCATGTAGTCTAGGCTGGTTTCAAACTTGTGGTGATCCTCTTGCCTCAGTTTCCTGAGTGCTAGGATTACAAGTGTGAGCCACTATGCCTTGTTCACATATATAACTTTTTTTTTTTAGTGTGGACGTTATGATGAAAGGGCATGGGGATAAAAAGAATGAACACATGCATGCAATGAGAAGGCATCCTTGAACAGATCAATGATGAGAGGTGCAAGTCAATGAGGTGTGGACTCGGCACCCACCTCTGAGGTAGCGGTGGGATAAGGATTACTTACAGGACAGTTACAAACATATTGGTACAAGTTTTGAAATATATGATTTTTATGTGCCCTAGGCATGAGACAGATTTGGCCTCTAAGCCAGGCATCAAGCTAGGATGAACAAAAGACTGCCATCTGCTCTGCCCTTGACTAAGAACACTACCACCAACAAGGTCTCTTTGTCCACTGTCAGGGGGTGAAATACAAGATTTAAAAAAAAGTCCTTTAAGCATTTAAACTAAAAAAAAATGTTGAGCTGCAAAAGTAGGCCAACAGAATACCTAACTTTAAACATCAGAGGACAAAATATCTTTCAAGTTTTGGAGTGGCACAGCCAAATAAGTTTTGCATGTATGAAGGGAGAAAAAGGTGAGGTGCTGCTCAGAGACCCGCACATTGTACCATCTGCACACATTTCTTGAATTAAGTAAAACATTTAGTGAAGTTTTTAGTGTTCAGAGAACTTCTTGCCTATAAAACATGAAGTTACCTTTTGTAGGAAGAGGACAACTCTGACGAGCATCTGGGCGCGGAGTTCTTCCAAGGTGAACAGCGTACGGGGTGTTCGAATGAAAATCTTGGTCTTCCCATAAGCCACGTCATCCTGAAAGCCACATCGCTCTATGAGTTTCCTGACAGCCTCTTTGTCTGAAGGAAGGTCATGGTTAGGCCAGGTGAACTCAGAGATCATCTTGTACCTGGGTGAAGAAAGAAGATAGCACAAATCAAAGAATAGAAAAAAAAAAGTATCGTCACCTAAAAGAACAACTTCTGAACAAAACTGTAGCCAACTGTTCTGAGATGTGATTCTCATCAGCTTGATGAGATGAAAAAGAAAATCTCTTCACTAAAACACTCCTTCATGATAATAATTCTTACTAAACTGAGGCTAAAAATGACTTCCTTAATCTTTGGAAGGCTGCTTACCAAAAATTTATAGCAAATACCATTTGTAAGCAGGTGACCTAAGAAACATCCTCTTTACAGACACAAGGAGGATGCTGCCATCATGGGTTCTCAACACTGCTCTGGAGGTCTAATTAGTACAGTGGGGAAGAACAGAATGGACAATGCTCATGAATAATAGAACTCTCTTCAAAGGAACCAAATGGATCTCTGGAGAAACTCTTAAAACTAGGAGAAAATTAAGCGGTGCTAGGTCAGCCCATGAGAATGAACTGCATTTCCACAGCTAGGCAGCTCCATGCCATTTGAGTCTGTCACAAAGCCACTCCTTAAGCCACAGGTATTTTACAAGTGTAAGACAGAAGTCACATCACAACCTCAAAGCAACATTCTATACTTCTATACTTCTGTCATAGTCTGCTTTGTTGCAGTCATGAGTTTCTGCAGACATTTTAGGGACACACACACACATACACACTCACGACATGAGTATATGGCAAGAGAGGGAGCATCTAAAAACCCTGCCTATATAGTGATGTCCCCATACCCTATGTAGCACTAATGTGTAGCTAAATTAAGTCATTTTTCTCTGATACTGAATTTGAATTTTACAGAGATTTTCTTCACACTCATTCAGGTTATAGAGTATTTCGCTGGTGCTTCCTCCTGGTACTTATATGTTTTCCTTATTTTAAAACATTTTAATGAGTACATATTAGTTGTATAAAATAATGGGTTTTACTGAGACACTTTCATATTGAATACAGTAGACTCTGATCAACCCCACTGCCTTCCATAGCCTTCTCTCTCATCTCCTTCTAGTTTTCTTTCTACTTTCATATCTTCTCTCAAGATTTCACAGATGAGAGAAAATGGAAACACTTCTCTTTTTGAGTCTGGATTATCTTACTCAACATCTACAGTTCCATCCAATTTCTTAAAAATGATATGGTGTTGTTCTTTATGCTGAATACTAATCCACTGTGTATCTACACATGTTCTGTATGCACCCACCTGTTGGTGGACACCTCTAGGCATGCAGCATTCATTTGATACTTATTGACTTGTGTCTTTTCTTCTATGGACTTCCCATGGGCGAGAGATTTACCGCAACAAATTGGCGCCCAACCTATTATTTAGAACTCAACTAACTTGAGACGAAAGAACAAAAGAAAGGTTACAAAGTACAAAAACTTCCCCAACGGCCAAGGTCAGGAGCAGCACACAGCTTACAGCTGGGCTTGCTCACTGCCCTGTGAAAACTGAAAGAAGGGTCTTTCTGAAAATTCAACAGTGAAACAAAAGTTATTGTAGCCAAACCAGTAGGTCATTTAAATTAAAAAAAAAGTGAATAGACACAGATAAATAGATGTAAAAGGTTTTAAAGTTGCGAGGAGTAAATTGCAGGCTGCTCTGAGTCAAGAGAGCCAAACAGATAAATAGAAAGGTTATAGTAACGAATTGTAAGGAGGGACTGGTGATCCTAGAACACAACTGCCTGCGAGGTAGTTTTCAGGTAGAAACAGTGAATTGAGGGCTCCAAACCAGATAATTTTTTAATAAAAAAAAAAAAAGGAAACATATTTTGATACTTAAAAATGACAAAAACAATGGATATCTTTTGGGCTTTATATGATGATATTTCAAATGGTTTGACAGAAATCAACTTAGGGAACACTTTATTATTTATCAGTATTGCTATATTTATTTTTTTGATATACTATGTCTTCTCAAAAGACAAAGCTCTAGATAAAAAATTCTTTGCCTTGGAAAAGAGATTACAAGAAACAATAGAACTTTTGGTACAGGATAGAGATGAGATTTGTAAACAGATAGAAAATAATGAGGAATGGAAGCAGGGCTTAGAACAGAAGTTACAGGGGCTAGAAAAGATGATCGAACAGAGCATACAACAGCTCACAGATCAGATGGAGAAACAGATAGAAAATAATGAGGAATGGAAGCAGGACTTAGAACAGAAGTTACAGGAACAAAAAGATGAAAATGAAAGTGGGAGACAGGAGATTAAAAGGATAATTGAACAGAAGATAGAGCAGTTAATAGATCAGATGGAGAAACAGATAGAAAATAATGAATTGAAGACACAAGAAGTTATAGATCAGAATAAGAGACAGAAAGATGAAAATGAAACTGGGAGACAGGAGCTAGAAAAGATGATCAAACAGAGCATACAACAGCTCACAGATCAAATGGAGAAACAGATAGAAAATAATGAGGAATGGAAACAATTACAATATAAAAAAACATATGAAGCATGTATACAAACCTTAAGGGAGGAATTTAAATTTTCAGCTGAGGAAAATACTGAGGTTAAGACAGAAGTAAATAGAGAAAGTCAACCAAGAGTTATTAGAAAACACACCTTGGTCTATCCGGTTACTGTACAACAAAGACCTCCAAACGTTGTTTACCCACAGGGTTATGAGGAATTTGAATGGCAACCTGTGGATGTGTTAGATCTGAGAAAATTTAAGGAGAGTGTCACTAATTTTGGTATGCACTCACCATTTGTTAAACAAATTCTGACTTCTTGTGCTATTAAAAATAGAATAATCCCCCAAGACTGGAAAGATATGACAAGAGCTATATTAGAACCTGCCGCAAATTTACAATGGGTTGCATGGTGGAGAGATGAGGCGAGGGAGATAGCACAACAAAATAGAGCCAGAGGAAGAGAGATTTCCATAGACTAACTGCTTGGTGAAGGTCGTTTTGCTGAAATAGAGGTGCAGGCTATATATGATGAAGAAACTCTGGCATTGTGTAGATTGTCAGCCTTAAATGCCTGGGACAAAGTTGCAGAATCCGGGAAGACACTTGAACCATTTACTCAAGTCATACAAGGGCCAAAAGAAACCTTCCCTGACTTTTTACAAAGGCTAACCTCAGCTGTCGAAAGGAGTATATCAGATTCAGTAGCAAGAAAGGCAATAATTGAGTCTTTAGCCTTTGAAAATGTAACTGCTGAGTGCAAGGAAGTAATCAGACCACTGAGGGCAAGGTCAGCATCAATAGATGAATGGATTAGATACACAGCTGATGTTGGATCTCACTCAGCTGATATGTCAGTAATAGGAAAAACTGCAACTAGAAACCTAGAGATGACCCAAGATTTCAAATGTTTTAATTGTGGTAAATGGAGTCATCTCAGAAATGACTACAGGACAAATCAAAATAATACGAAATGGGGGCCTAGGCCTTCTGGAATATGTCAAAGATGTGGCAAAGGCCGACATCTGACCAGGGAATGTAGAGCAACAACAGACAAATGGGGCAATACCCTGCCAAAAAACTTCTAGGGGGGCCTCTCGCAGGCCCCAATGCCAGAAAGGGAGAATTCTCTTCCTCAGGACAATTAAATGTCACTGCTTCAAAAACAGATGTTCTGAGACCAGTTATGACTGAGGAGAAGGGCACACAAACTGGAGAGATACACGACCTCAAGGACATGCTGGACACGAAGGAGCAGATGGTCAATGTTCTCCAGAAGAAGATAGAAAATCTTCAGGAACAACTAAGAGATAAAGAGAAGCAGATGAGCAGCTTGAAAGAGCAAGTCAAGTCTCTGCAGGTGGACACGACTAACATGGACACAGCTCTGACAATGCTGAAGGAGGCTCTTGCAGACTAAGAGCGGACAATTGAATGTTTAAAGGAGCAGCGGGACAGAGATGAGTGAGAGAAGCAAGAGGAGATTGAAACCTACAAAAAAGATCTTAAAGACTTGAAAGAAAAAGTCAGCCTATTTCACGGCTCAAGACCTTAGAAATTGCTCTTGAGCAGAAGAAGGAAGAGTGCCTAAAAATGGAGAGATCTAATCGAACTTTAAAGGAGATGCTTAATAGGCAAAAGGAATCAATAAGAACCCCCAAAGATGGATTATATATTGCTTTATTAAACTTAAATTTTTGAATATTAATGAACAAAACACCACAGTCGCTGAGAAACATTGGATGGTGATAAAACTACGGAACTAAATCAATCTGTTTATATTAAGGTTATTATGACGTCAGAATGGAAAGTGGGAAATGTATTACGCTGGGGGAGAGGTTATGTTTATGTTTCCACAGGAAAAGAAAAGCTGTGGGTTCCTTCCAAAATGATAAAGATCAGAAATGACAAAGGGAGACCCCCTGAAGCACTAGTCGACACAGAAGAAAAGGGAGGCTAACTCAACCAACCAAATGGGTGATGTATATATGGTGTTATGTCTCTTATATGGACTTAACTGGCTGGGACTAAAATGTCAATACAAAACCAAGAACATTTAATTGGGTAATAATTTCTCATGACTTAATACATGCCATCCTTTATGAGGGCATGTATGTAAGTTATATATAGTTTGATTAAGTAATCAAACTAACCTGAAGAGGGCAGTGGCCTTTCTTTATTGATCTTCATTGACAAAGCTGTGTGCCCTACATGTTCCATGTGAATGTTTTTATAAAACTACCTGTTGCTTTTAAGTTTTATATGTTACAGGATGAAAGAAGAGAAACTCAGCCTTAGCATGATTTATACTCGGGGATTCTGAGTCTCTAGGACCTCCTATTCCAGCTTCGTGCTTGATTCTACTGCAACTGCATCGAAGCCGCTTCTTTTAAGGACTTGCTTCCAGAACTTTTCCAGAACAGCTAGCTTGCCTGTCCAGCCTTTCTGACTGTAACAGTTATGGTGTCAGCTTTGCTATGAACTTTCTCAGTACACAGTGACTTCAAGGCAAATGATGCCAGCTAGCTCTCCTTTGACTAAGCCAATTTTCCTGTTTCCCTTTGGGCCCCCAGATGGGAATTCTTCGCCCCAATTCAGCTGGAAGCAGACAAAAGGAGATCATCGTCCCAGTTTCTTATGTTGGGGTGGATGGTTCTGGTTACTTTGTAAATTATACATGTGTTGTAATTTAAGGAATACTTTACAAATGTAGCTTCAGACAGGAAGGGAATTAGAGAGCTAAATCTCAGGAATTAAGTGGGATTAATATTTTACTCTTATATAGGCATTGTGCCTGTATAACTCATTTAGAAATACAAAGCTCAGACCCAGTTTTAAAAAAATAGGTATATCTTACATTGGTAAGAAATCTTTATGATAGTTACAAGGTTGAAATTATAATCTCTTACATTGATATGGAATTTATTTTATACAAATTTAGGGTTTTCACTGGCATAAGTTTCTTATTAATACAAAAGTGGGATTAATATATTACTCTCATGTAGGCATTGTACCTATATATCTTATTTAGAAATACAAGGCTTAGACCCAGTCCTTTTTAATCAAAAAAAAAAAAATTAGTGGAAAGGAATTAACAGACAACTGTTCAGATTGCCTTACATAGTTGATTTTCAAAAACGTCAGAAATCCATAGAATTGACATTACAAACATTCTTATATAAACATTTATTTTATTGGAGACCTATCTGATCCTGACAGCTTCCCAGTCTTGGATTCTATAAAGAAATTGAGCATCTTTGGAGTTACACCAGTTGTGGTATGACAGCCACTAGGCAAGAATTGCCTCTTTTCATCTACAGACGAAATAGTCTGCAAAAAAGAAACACACTTGCAGAATAGTTGACTGATTATATCTGCCAAGACAGAGTAATCAGCCCTTAGTAATTCTGCATTACTAGGTCTGTCAGATGATTCCTGGGCCAGAAGGCTGAAGACCAGATGCTCCAACGTTTTGAAATAAGGAACTGTCTAGATGTTCAGTGGTCTATTTAAATTGGTTGAGTTTAGAAGCCACGCTTTGTGCTTCCCATATCTATCTTTAACTGAGTCATTCTGGATTTCTGATGGGGTTGAAGATTTATAATCTCACAGCCAACCCAGGCTATTTACTTTGAGAGGATGGTTTTCAGATGCTATTCATTTTGAAGACAGGATATAAGCCAGGTTCAGAACTAAGTTTTTTAATTGAGAGAGATGGCAAAGGTTCTATTTAGTTAACAAAAATGATGTTGGGTTTATCTTGTACTTTAACAATCACAACATGGTAATATAGTTAGTGTTCAATTAATATGTGAAAAGAAAAAATTTTTTTTTATCATTGGACAAAAAGGGGGAAATGTGGTGGATAGCCCTAGCCTCTTGTTGTCATGGTAACTCCACTCCTGGGAGGGGCTGCAAAGGAGGAGTGAATCTTGTAAACCTTCTGTCCAATCAAATTTGTTAAATAAAGGCTACAGCCAGTGATTGGGCAGTAGAAGAGAAGTGGGAGGAGCCAGAGGCAGGAAAAGAGGAAGACCAGGGAGCCGTGGGGGGGGGGGGGGGGGGGGTAGGGGGAGAAGTGGTGGAGTTGGCAGTTGGTTGAAGCAGAGGGCAGTTGGTGGAGAGAGAGAAGACGAAGAAGGCCTTGACCTAGGAAACTGCAAGTTGTAAGAGCTCTTATAGCCGGGGAATAGTGTAGTTTAATGGTAAATCTGCCCAATCTAGGCATGCAGCATTCATTTGATACTTATTGACTTGTGTCTTTTCTTCTATGGACTTCCCATGGGCGAGAGATTTACCGCAACAGACACCTAGGCTGATTCCCTAACATGTTTACTGGGAATAGTTCGGAATCTCAGAGTGTACACACAGGAACTATGTAGCTGGCTCCTGTTCCTTGAGAACACTCCATGCAGGTTCTGCTGATGTCAGTACTAATTCATACTCCCACTACAGTGTGCACTTGCTCCTTCTCTTCCAGCATCCTCACTATTTGTAGTTGGCTTTCTTGAGGAGAGTTATCACACTGGGGTGGGATGAAGTGATTTTATTTTGCAATTTTTGACGGCTTTAATTTAAAAAATCGTTCTGAATATCAATTTGTCTGATAATAGTTAGCAGATATTCTTTCATTTTCTAGGTTATCTCTTCTCTGTTTTTTTTTTTTTTTTTGGTGCATATACCCTTTTTAATTTGATGCCTTACTATTGTCATGCTTTGCTGTATTTCCTAAGGCTTGTTTAGATTCTGTTTAGAAAGTTATGGCCTGTGCTTATGTCTCAGTATTTGCCTTTCTGATGTGTGCACACCAATGCATGTTAATTTTATATCTAGCCACTTTGCTGAAGTTGTTTATTGGATGTAGAATTTTTGGGGTCGCTTATGTATACTATCATATCATTCGCAATTGCCTCTGAAAGGCCCAACGAGCAGCTGGAAGAGTCAGATGCAGATATTTACACCCAACCAATGGACAGAAGCTGGTGACCCCTATGGCTGAATTAGGAAAAGTTGAAGAAGCTGAGGAGGGGGGTGACCCTATAGGAAGAGCAGCAGTCTTAACTAACTTGGACCCCCGTGATCTCTCAGACACTGAGCAGCATACACCAGCTGATATGAGACCCCAACACATATACAGCAGAGGACTGCCCGGTCTGGACTCAGTCATAGAAGATGCACCTAACCCTGGAGAGACTTGGGGCCCCAGGGAATAGGGAGGTCTGGTGGGGTGGGGGTGGGGTCATCCTCTTGGAGGAGGTATGGGATGTAGAACAGTTGGAGGGTGGACGAGGGGGGGGGGATAAAGTTTGGATTGTAAAGAAAGATTATAAAGTCTACACACACACACACACACACACACACACACACACACACACGAGTTGAAACATTCCTTCCTTGCAGTAGAAGAGGTTTATAACACTCCCAAGAACTTCATAAAACTTAAATTTATAGATTTACAAGACTGAAGAGCCTTTTCTTACAGATTCTGTAAGTCCTAAATATGTGCTGAGAGGGAGAAGACTCCATGGTGAAGCTGCCTGGATGTTGTGCATGGGATGCTAGAAATGTTTTTTTCTATCAGCCAGTTCTGGTTTGATTTTCAGTGATGCAACCATAATCATCCACACTGCTGCCAAGAACCCCAATAACTGCATTGTATCTCTTTTTTAAAAAAGGATAAAAAATAAATCTAAAATTAAAAAAAAATTATAAAATGAAGTTTGTGAACCTGGAGCTTGCTTTTTTTTCCAGAATGGCTCTCCAGCAAACTCCCAGGACCCTTCCTGTCCAATCCACTGCCTGGCAGCACTGGGATTACAGATGTGCACTGCCAGTTTTACATTGATGTTGGGATCAAATTCAGTTTGTACTTTGTCAATAAGCCATCTCCCTAGCCTTAGATCTTGTAGTATTTTGCCTAATTTCAAAAATTTGGTTTTTATATGAAGGTTTTTGATCCACTTTGAATTGACTTGGTATAGGATAGGGGCAGTCTCCTACAAGTGGATATCCATTTTCCCCAGCACAATTTGATAAAGACAATAATTGTACCACCTTTCTCTCCTCATCCATATAGAATGAGGTAAGATATTGTTTCCCAGGGTTGCTAGTTTCAGTCACTTAAAACAAACATATGTTTAAAAAACGTGCCTGGTATACAGAACAGGCATTTTAAAAAGCCATTGACTATTATTATAATTCTCTTGAAAATTTTAAATATACTAAAACCTCTTCAATATTTGGGTATTTCTTGAGTTTGCTTGAACAGTGCTTCTTCCCTATTCTGCCTTTATTTCTTGCACTCACTTTAGATGGGCCTTGCTTTCCTTATAGCAGCTGGAGCTGTGGTTACTTGTATCAGCTACTTGTATTATGCCAATCTCCTAGCCATGTGACCACACTGAAGCATTTATTTATTCATTCATTCTCATTCCCTCTTGCTAGGCCTCCTTAAGTAGCTCAGGCTGGTCTCTAAATCACTATATAGGCCAGGTATTAACAATCCTGATGCCTCAGCCTCCCAAATGCTTGGGTAACAAATATACATTTCCCAACCAACCAGAGCTTCCCAGGGTCTAAACCACCAGCCTGGGAGCACATAGGGATGGACCTATGGCTCCAGCTGTATATGTAGGGGAGGATGGCCTTGTCAGGCATAGGTGGGAGGAAGAGATCCTTGGTCCCATGAAGGCTAGACACCGAGTGTGGGGGAATTCGAGGGTGGGGAGGTGGGTGGGGGGGTAGGTGGGAGCACATCCTCATGGAAGCAGGAGGAGGGGGACGGGATAGGGGGTTCCTGGGGGAGGTATTGGGTAAGGGGATAACATCTGAAATGTAAATAAAATATCCAATAAAAAAAATCCAAATATACATTTCCATGCCTGTCCTGTCCTGGCTTTTAAAAAGGAAGATCAAGCTTCACTAGATTGTCTTTGCTAATAATTGAGACATTGGGTCACCTCTGCATCTTCATATAATATTTAGGAGTAAGACACATGTTTAAGGTTCACTGAGAATCCCTCTTCTTGGTTCCCCATCTTGGCTGTGCATTTGCTATTTTAAGATTGTATAGTTTGCTTTCTGTCATTGTGGTAAACACCATGGACAAAAGCAATTTAGGAGAGGAAAGGGTTTATTTCAGTTTACACTTCCATGTCACAGTCCATCACAGAAGAAAGTCAGAGCAAGACTCAGGGCGGGAACCTAGAAGCAAGAATCATGAAGGACTAGGCATGGCAACAGGCCAGTCTGACCTGATAATTCCGCAGATGAGCTTCTTTCTTACCAGGTAACTCAGGGTTGTATCAAGCTGACAATAAAAATCAACCGGAACATACATGTATATGTTATGCACTATTTAAGGATGTTTGGGGTAGAAATTGAGCCACTAAGACTACTGGAAATTTATAGGTTTGTGGGAACGGGGAGGGGTTGCTTCAACCACTCTTCCGGCTTCCATTGTATCTCAAGGCAATATACTCCCAGCACAGCCCCTTTGATGGCTACCATTCCCATGATGCTCACAATTTAACTCCTACTGACTTTCTGTACATGACAACACTGTAACTGATAAATTGTTCACGTTTTCTGTGTAATAAAGATGGACTATAATTTTTTCTAGTGAAAAAACTGGATATTGTTTGAAATCAAGACTCACAACAAACACACCTCCACTCATGAAAACACTCCTTCCATACAGCCTAAAAATTGATGTGATTTCAACAGGAACAGTGGATCAATTTTAAGCATAACTTTTTATTACTATTAAATTGACCTCCAGTTTTCCAAGCTATTGTTCTATAAAGTTTTATTCATTCTAGCCAAGAACACCTCTTTGGTGTGATCTTCCTTGTACACATATGGCTGAACTGTAATGCTATAGAGAAAATTTGTCAGTACGAGGTGGTTTCTCATATCTCTTCTCCCTGACGGCAAGGCTATGGAACAAACCCACTTGCTTCCACTCTCTACAACAGCAGTTGTTAATCTGAGGGTGGAGACCCCTAGGGGTGTTGAATGACCCTTTCACAGGATTTGGATAAGCTGGCTGGTCAGCAAACCCCCGGTGTACCCCTATTTCCATCTCCCCAACACTAGGATTATAGGCATGTACCTGGTTCTTTATGTGGGTGTTAGGAATCTGCTCTCAGCTCTTCATGCTTCTGTGGTAAGCACTTTACCAATTGAGCCATCTCTCCAGCCACTTCGGACTTTTTTTTTTTACTTAGTATAGTGTTTACCCAGATGCTTAAACCAAAACCTACTTGTCATTTTTCATTCTGTTCTATTCCTGACTCATCACAGGCCATTCGTGTACAAGCCAGACTTGTCATCTAGTTCCAAATGCATCCTGAATGTGTCCACTATCCATATGGCCACAGTAACACACTGCTGAAGACACTATTTGCAAGTTATCTTTTCTAGATTCCTGCAGTAGCAGACTCTCTAAACTTTTTTTTTTGGGGGGGGGGACGGGGACATGGTCACGATGGTGACATGAAGACATCTTATTTTTATTGGATATTATATTTACATTTCAGATTTTATCCCCTTACCCCCCCCCACCCCCACCACCCAGGAACCTCCTATCTCAAACCCCCTCCTCATGCTTCTATGAGGATATGCCCCCACCTACCCCCCCACTCCCACCTCCCCACCCTCGAATCCCCCCCCCACTAGGTGTTCATCCCTCATGGGACCAAGAATCTCCTCTCCCACATGAAGACGTCTATAGGACATATTACTCAATGCTTAAAACTCACTAATTTCAACATTTCAATGCTTTGGTCTAATTACAAAGTTCAACACAAGTCAGGCTCGATTTTTCTGCTATTTCACATCATGCCAGATACTCAGCATCTTTAAACTATACTGATCACGTGATTCTTAAAGTGCCACACTCTTTCTGCTGGCTGTTCCCTCTGTTGACCTCTCTTCTAACCTTTGTATACTTGGGTTCTCTTTGGAAGTGTTATCTCTTTAGAGGCTCCTCTGACCTCAAACATCAGAATTTTCTGGTTTGTGTTTTTAAATTTATTTTTATGTTTTATTTGTGTTTATGTGTGCCTGTGTGTGCTCAGCTGCCCGAGGAGGACTAAAGAGGGTGTTGGATCTGTGGAGCTGAAGTTATAGGAGGTTGTGTGTTACTCCCTGTCATACGCTGTTCTACTGCTGTGAAGAGACACCATGATCACAACAACTCTTATAAAGGAAATCATTTATCTGGGGCTTTTACACAGGCAGACACAGTGCTGGAGAAGTAGCCGTGAATTCTATATCTGGATCCACAGGAGGTAGGAAGAGAGAAAGACCCTGGGCCTGGCATGGGCTTTTGAAAACTCAAAGACCACTATCGCCAGTGACACACTCCCCCCCAACAAGGCCATGTTTACTCCAATAAGGCTACACCTATCCCAGCAAGGTTACACCTCCTCCTCCTAATCCTTTCAAGTAGTACCACTCCATAAGCATGCACATATATAAGCTGTTTTTTATTCAAACCATCACACCCATGTAGGTCTTCTGGGAGAAGAGCAAGTGCACTTAAACACTGAGCCACTTTCCGGCCCCTAGTTTAAGTCTTATGTTTATATATTCATTTTGTGTGTATGTGAGATCTATAGTTCAGAATGTTAGAAATAGTTATAGATATTTAAAATGATTAAACTGATGAAAATGAAAACATTTCCCTAGCTTCCAGGTGTCAAGAGTCACTGTCGTTACTATCCCTAAATCAATAACAGCATTTCACACTTAGTGACTCCTCCAGCTAGGAGCTGCTCTAAGTGTCATATGTCCTTCTGGTCATCTAGTGCCCTTCCAGGTGGTCACTACTTCATCCTCATTTCACATACAAGGAAATTGAGTCATGAAAAAGAGTCACAGGACTAGAAAGTGGTAAATTCAAGATTCAGACCACTTAGTCTAATTTCACAACCTTGGTACTTAACTTAGAATGATGGTAGCTCCTGTATCAGCAGCAATAGTAATAGTGCATATCTAATATGTGCCAGGGACTTGGATTTTTACTTAATTCTCACTATAAGCACTCAGTAAAGTTTTAATATTCATCTTACAGACACAGAAATGAAAGAATGGGAAGAAAGTACGACAGCAGAGTCCTGGGGAGACTCCAAACCCATTGCTCCTCCATTTCCATCAGAACGACTGAACTTTCTTCCATGCTTGTAAGCTACAGACTCAGGGGCTCTGTGGATTCTGGGGACTAATTTCTTATACGTGCAATTTCCTTGACTTTTCTGTTCACTTTATAGATGGTTGCAGACGGCCTAAAGTGGACTGCTGTTTCATGGTAATTCTGAGTGCTGGTGGGTTCTGCTGTGTACTCCACCCTTACCTGTGAAGAAACTTCTCATAGGTCTGGCGGAAGGCAAAGCCTGCCCGGCGCACTCTCACATTCTCCAGTAGGCCCAGGTATTCTACCTGATGGCGGCAGCGCTCGTCATCAAATATCTGTGGGGACTTCTTGTCGTTGGGTTTGATGCAACGTACGTAGTATGGTTCCTAAAGAAACACATAAGCATCGACAGAACTCAGGCCCAGACAAGGGATGCCAGCATGTCATTAGTGTCAACTGTGCCACAGTAAGCTCAGTGCCTCTGACCACTGGGGCAAATGCCTGCAAGTGAACAGTCTTCCTTTCTGCTTCAATTCAAAGCAGTTCTCATGAAATCAGCAGTTGATATTTTACTGTGTAAGACTCTCAGAAACAGTGGAAAGGGGTTAAAGCTAAGGAGGAAGTAATGAGGATGTGTAAACACTGAGTTTTGGATATTTACAAATATCTGAAGGAATAACTCAGAAGAAGAGAAAGTAGCAGCTGCGGTAAAGGTCAATTGTGATGGAGAAGGTCAGGCCTGGGAGTCATCATACAGTGGCTCCCTAAGTGTCAGCCATTGCTATTATCTATATTGTTATATCTTTGCTCTTGCTGCATTAGTTTGGGCTTCTGAAAGACATGAACTTTTATGGGTAACAGAAACATAAAACCATCAATTGGCATTAGAGATTCTATGAAAAAATCCCACTTAAAAAAAGAAAATCTCCCCTCTATGTCAATTACATTTTGTACCAGGCATTAGATCTCGATTCCTGTTAAATATAAAGCCATGTTTGGCATAGATCCTGGTACACTGAGGATAATGAATAAATTATCACTGGATAAATCAAAGAGGTCAAATATATCCTACTTGTAAGAATAGTGCCTGTCTTTCTCTTCTCTGAATCCATTATCCATCAGGCACACAGATGCACCCTAATTAAGACAGAGTCCTACATAGTTATATTAGGTAATTTTGAGCATCATGAAGGGCTTGAGATGGAAAGAGTAGCAAATGATTTAAGAAGTAGGAGAATTTTGAAGAATGTGAACTGATTTACACTTAAAAACATACGTTTTCAATACCTAAAAAGGAAGCTGTAATTATATATTTATTATGCTTCCACACCATAAAAATAAAGTTATTTTCTTCCTTCTTTGCAAATCCTACTGCATTAGCTTCTTATTGTGGGTACAGCAGATTATGACAAAGTTAGTGGCTTAAAATATTACTTTATTATCTCACAGCTGTGAAGGTTAGAAGGCTAAGATGGGTTTCAACAGCTAAAGTCATGGTGATATAGAGTTATTACTTTCAGAAGGACCTTGGAGATAGCTTGTTTATCTTTGCTGTTGTGATGGTAAATTGTGATTGTTAACTTGGCTGGACTGAGATGCATCTAGGAGATTAGTTAAGTGCACTTCCTCACTATCTCTGAGAGTGCTCAGAGAAGATTAACAAAGGGAAATGTGGGCAGCACAAGCTTAAAGGCTGGGGGCTTGACTGGCATAAAGGAAAAGGGGACAACCCATAGCACACCACATCCTGGCTGCCATGAATCAACTGCTCTGCTCTACCGTGCTCTTCTTGTCACAATGGAAGAAAAACCAAGAGTCAAAATACATTTTGCCTCCTTTCAAGTCGTTATGTCAGTTATTCTGTCACAACAATGACATCTCACACACAGCAATGGTTGTTTTCTCATGTCAGCTTTCTGCTTCTGACTCTTTTGCCTTCCTTTCCCTACCAAAGGGCTAAGTGATTATATACTGAGCCCACCCAGATGTCCTTGGATAATCACTAACTTTACGGACTGCTAAAAAGACCTGATTTCACCTTTTCTGTGTAACACAGTTACATGGACTCCTAAGTTAGGAATCTATGGAATAACAGCAAGCAAGGTAAATATGGCAGAATAAAAGGCATGGAGAGTAAATTATGCAGCCAATGAGTTAATCAGTCATGTCTATATAATAAAACCCTGACTAACAACTCACAACACTTGGGCTTGGAGGATATATTGATGTATTCAGTGAATGGTACAACCTTACTCCTTGGGGACAGAAAGCTACTGTACTCAGACCCTACTTCCAGCCTTTGTCAGCCTATTTATCTTTTCATCTGGCTGTTTGTATCCTTCATAATAAAACTGTTACCATAGGGATAGAATTTATACAGTTCTGTGAATCATTCTAACAAATTATTAAATGTAAAGAACAAACAAGAAAACTTCAAAAATTGTATCCAAGTTATACAGAAGTGGGTTCCAGAGACCTCACTTGAAGATGGCATTTGAAATCAACATCAATCTTATTAGCAACTTTGCCCTTTAACTTGTTGGACCAGTAATGACAATTTGGCTAGTAGTGTCAGAGGGAAATAAATTACAAGATACCTAGTAGGTATTAGGGTAGGTGCTACCTGGTAGGGCTACTATTCTGTCTAGCATACCTGTCTTTATTTTGGTCTTGACATCTATGGAAGAGTGACACGACCATGATATTTATAGCATAAACCATTAAGAGGTAGAGGAGTCTCTGAATCTGGGCTGGCTTTGTGACCTGCTTTACAGCAGAAGTGATACTAAGGGACGTTGGGAGAGGTATCCATGAGAAACACTGCCTCTCTAGCATGTAAAGAAGCCAAATACTACATGAACAAAATACCCAATCATGACTAGATAGTTGGGCCATAGTCATTCACTCATTTGACTGCCCATCCCTGACATCTGGACCTCTGCTTGTTGAGCCCAGCAGAATTACCCAGCCAACGCATTGAATCATGGGAAATAATGAGCTGTGGGTCTCTTAAGCACTAAATTTATGAGTAATTTGTTATTCATCAAGACATGAGCATCAAGAGATAACCGATGACAGGCTTGGTGGCCCATGCCTTTAATCCCAGCACTCAGGAATCAGAGGATGGTAGATCTTTCTGAGTTTGAAGGCAGTCTGGTCTACATAGTGAGTTCCAGGCCAGTCAAAATCAGATAGTGAGTCCTAATCTCAAAAACAAACAAATGAACAAACAAATACACTGGCATGCTATCCAATCCTGAAATAACAATACTTATATTTTAAATATTTTTGTATATTTAAACAGAGGATGAATATTTTTATAATGTTTATACAGAATCCTACTTTTAAAAGTAGCCATAGTTGGTAAAATTTGTAATAGTTTTCACATTGAGTACTGATTAACTTTGAACGGACTTAGTGCCATGGGGAAGGAGAAGAGGTCACTATTAAGTGAAGGTCTTTGGTGAGCCTTTTGACACAGAAGATCTCACTGCTTGGGGAGTAAACCTAGACAAGTGGTACCAAGCACAATAAACATCAAAGTGCTTTTAGATCTACCAGCATGTTCTGGTGCTGATGCAACCCTAAATAGAATCAGCAACCCTAAATAGATGCAACCCTAAATAGATCACCTTAGTTATCACTACTATTAAGTAGTGTGATTATTTCCTCTTTAACGTCAGATTGACCACATGTAGAATCACCTAGGATACTGATATAGTACACTTCTGTGTGTGTCTGAAGGGACAGTTTTGCAAAGAATTAATGGTAAGGATTACGGTTCTGCAAATCATTATGGTAAGATCTGGCTGGAATGTGGGCAGTACCATCATATTGGCTGGGGCTCTGGGTAGAATAAAAGGGGAAAAGGAGATTGAGACTTGAGTATCAGCATTCATCTTCCCTCACTACCTCTGGCTTTCCATGATGTGAACTATTCTGCAGTACCAAGCCTTTCCCACCAAAATGAACTGAATCTTCAAAAACAGTAAGGCCAAATAAAATTTTCCTCATTACACTGCTTCTGTTGGGTATTCTGCAGGCATGTGCTACACACACACACACACACACACACACACACACACATGTACATGCAGAGTCAATGAAATAAATAAATCTCCAAGAGCTAAAAAGAAACAGTACAAACACTAGTCAAAACAGAAGTCTGCATAGTTGTAATATTTACCAAAAATAGACTTAAAGATAAAAACAAGGAGGGAAGAAAGGGGTGTTTCCAACAGACGACTGGATCAACCAACAAAAAGATGTGATCAGTCTAACTTAAAGGAATACAAAATATTCAAAGCAAAGACTGACAGTGCACAAGGTACATGAGGAGAGGTAGGTAAAGTTAGAGTTCATTACTCACCTTTCAACCCAACAAAGAAATTAGTAGGGATACTGTACAGTTGAACAATCTGATAGCCAAACTTGACCTACTGGGACTTGCACAGAATACTGAATATAAGCTATATTTAAACACAAACAAAACATATATGAAGGTAAATTTAATGAATTTCTAAGAATATGAATCACACTAAGGCTATCCTCTGGTGAGATGCTAAAGTTAGACATCAAGAGGAACAGAGATAATTAGGAAACCTTCATGCTTGGGAATTAAGAAACATACTACTGAATGACTAAGAGATCAGAATTATGAGGTGAATTAGGAAATACTTTGAACTGCGTATACATGCAGTGATGTGGACACAGCAATCAGTGCAAGGAATCATCTGAGGTCGTACCTGAGACTTTATTAAACAGATAAGTGGAATCACACCAGCACCGAGCAATAGCACACAGGAAGCAGAAACACCACCACGAGACATTACTAACCAACCAACAAGTGGGGAAGCCCTTTCCTCTTGCTTAGTGATGTAAGTCACTGAATAAAGAATCTAGTGGGAATACTTTTTCTATATTTAATCAGCACTCTGTCTCAGCTTATAATGCCACCTACTCTCTTACTTATAAATACCAAGACTGACTCAGCCTAAGAAATCCTAAATTTGACAAACTCAGTGTTGTAGAAAGGCTAAACTGCTGGGGTTCATAGTGATCTCATTCTCTTAACCTGTCTCCTTAGGTTTTATGTGGAAAATATAATTTGTAAAAGTACGCCAAATGGTGCACGCATTAGCTAGAAGTTAACGCACGTGAGTATACATCTATATGATCTGTTTTGTACACTGTTAAACAGTCAGCACAAATTCAAGTTCATTTAATAACTTACTGATCATCTGTTGGTAGCATTTTACACAGCCATCGAGATGTATATAAAGTAGGACCTATTCTCTGCATTTAAAGATATTCTAGAACCTAGATTATAGGCAGAGGGAGAAGATAGGACACTTGAAACACTGGAGAAATGTCCCATGGAATTCTACTTCTGGGAAATTGACTAGGTAGTACTCATCAGCTTTCCAATGAAATCCTGAAAGGCAAAGGAGAAAAGATGGGGAAAGGCCTCCTCCACACACTACTGTAAGGTAGTGAGGAAAGTTCTGGCTCAGAACAGAAGCCAACAAGCAGATGCCAGGCTGCTTCTGGTTCTGGATCCTGGTGCAGATCTTTACTGTTAGTGAGCTTCTAATGTTGGTAAACACGCAGCTTCTCTTTCCGCAAGAGTCTTTCTTATGTCTTTGTTTGTGGAAAAAACATTCTTTGGGTATGGAATTCTAGTTAAGTGCTTTTTACTCTGCCTGATTATTATTCTTTCAAGCTAACCTATTTGTTTTCTGGCTGCTTTTAAGAGACTTGTCTCTGAAGCAGGTGTGGTGGTGCTTGAATATAATCCCTGCACTTGGGCGCTGGAGACAGGAAGATGAGGAGTTCCAGCTTATTCTCAGCAGCAGAGAGCTCCAGGACAGCCCAAGCCACATAGGAAGACCCTGTTATCCACACAACCAAAGCAAGCAAGTTGCTTTGTCTTTTTAGGCTCTGCACTTCACTAGGTGTCACATCAGATTTCCTTTAACTTTCCCAGCTTGGGGTCGGCTTGGCTTCTTGGCTTGCTTAGAGTGTGGTGTCTTATAACATTCTTAGAATTCATGGGCAAATTTCTTCAAGTGTTGCTCTGTGTTCCTCCCCTTCCATATACCTGCATACATGCATGCTAGATGTGTTCATTATTTTATGGCTGTAAGTGTAATTCTAGATAATTTTAAACTTTTTAATTTTCACTAATTTTTTTGTTGTTGTTGTTGTTTAGCTTTATTTCTGTAACTTGTCTAGTTACTTGTTCTTTCTTATATTTCCAGGCTCTTCACTAAACATTTTGAATTTTGGTGTGTGTGTGCACATGCATATGTGTATGTATGCATACATGCAAGTAGGCATGTAAAGGCCAGAGGTTGATGTAGAATGTTGTCCTTAATAACTCCTTCATGTTATTTTGTGAGACAGTCTTTCACAGAACCTGGATCTTACTTTCAGTAAGAATGGCTGCCTGTGAGCACCTTGGGATGTTTGTTCCTGCTCTCTAGCACTGGGTTGACAAAGATGCACCACCATACTCAGCTTTGACATGGGTGCTGGGTTTGAAACTAAGATCCTCATAACTGAGGCCAGTGAGCCATCTCCCCAGCTGTGGACTCTATTTGTGATTGTTCCAGAAGCAGGAGTTGTCACCTGGGCCTGCTGTTTAATTCCACTCTAGCATATGATATCTTGAAGTCACTTAAAAAAAAAAAAACCCTTCATTATTTATTTATTTTATGTATTATGAGTATTTTGCTTGAATATAGGCATGTGGACCACATGTGTTCTTGGTGCCCACAGGAGCCAGATGAGAGTGTCAGTTTCTTTGGAACTGGAATAACCCATGGTTGTGAGTCACCATGTGGGTACTGGGAATTGAACCTGCATCCTCTGGAAGAGCAACAAATGCTCTGAATCGCTGAGCCATCTCTCCAGAGGATACCCTCCCTCACCTCCCGCCCCCTGCTGGTAGTCACAATGAGCTTCTATTTTCCTTGTAGAAAGTCTTTAAGGTCTGTTATGAAGAAAATAATTGTGTTTTCTTTTTTCAGAAGCTTGGGGCAATACAAGACCTGGTCTCCCTTAAACTAAACTGCTGGGTTAAAGCTTTTTAAGCCTTCTCAGGTAGTGTGAACATGGGCTGCAAATCTCATTAAAGCTGGCTTATAATTACATATCCTCAAGAAAGACTTGCTGCCTTCCAACACCTGACATCATTTGGCTAAGTGTCAAAGACCAAGATAGGCTGTTTCCTCACTGACAATGGTAGATTATTTCTAGTTCATTCTAGATGTGGTCTTTTGGGGGATATAAGTTGTTGTAGGTGTGTGTGTGTGTGTGTGTGTGTGTGTGTGTGTGTATTATCAGTTTAATTTGGGTAAGCCCAAGATTCCAGTTCAAGAACATAGACTGGAATGCCAACAAATCCCCTCAGGTGAAAAGGCAGCTAGCTCTAAGGCTGCCTTCCACTCAGTCAACCTCTATATTTACACAGCCCCTGGTTTATTATTCCTTAAGTTTACTAGTTTCTGGTTGGCATCAGATAGTTGATTTTTAAAAGAACTTACTTAATACTTGTGTTGTTTTGGGTATCTTTGGTAGGCACTGTATTTATTATGCTACCAGAAAAGACAACTTTCATACATACTTTTAGGATCTTTTGTCTGTGTTCTTACATTCAACCAACCTCTTATTTTCTCATATTAACCTTGTATTGTTGTAACAAAACTCCTGTAAATGAGTGGCCTCTCTTCACACCTCCCATACAGTTGACAGGTGCCGATATTAAAGTTTATAAACTGCAACTGTGAAATCATCAGACCTGATGCTCTTGGAGGAGTTGGAGGGCAATAGACTTCTGATTAGTGATTCAGAATCCTTAAGGTTACTGTTTTATTCTGACTTTCTATTTCATCTTGAATCAATTTTAACATGTTTCTAGCAAATTAAATTTTAAAATGTGTTAGCAGCCAGTTATTCAAACACACTGACCTCTAGTATCAGAGGTTATAATGGCCTTCCATTCAACCTGTTGGTTTTTAAAATCAGTTTTATTAGAGGTTTTGTCTATTTACTAGTTTTTTGGTTTCTCCATTATGGTTAATTTCTGTTATTAAAATTATTTTCTTCTCTTTTGAGTTTCTCTTCTGGCCTTTGAGTTGAACCTACCTACTTTTAGTCATCCTTGTTACTTTATAAAGGTGTATCAAATGTTGACATCTTATAAATGTTGTCAATGTTTTGTCAAGCAGTCCCAGATATTTTATAATTTCATTATGATTATAAATCTCTCTTAAATCTGTGAATTATTTAGGAATTATAAATCTGTGAATTATAAATTATAAATCTTAAATCTGTGAATTATAATTTCATTGTGATACTCTCTTAAATCTGTGAATTATTTAGGAAAGCATTTTATTTTAGAGTTTTCAAGCACAATTAAATAACTTGCTTTGAGGATGGAGAATAGAACTGTCTATCTAGTCTTCAAAATAGTTGCATCATTGTGACCCAGCATGTGGTCAATTCTTGCAAAGGGTTTTCATTTATACTTGAAAGGAATATATATTTCCTATTCCCTGGGTACAGGCTTGTTTTTGATGTATTAGAAAAGGCTGGAATTAGGTTTTCATAGTTTCCTGTGTTTGATACAGTCTCCCTATATAGCTGAGTCTGACCTGGAACTTGCTGTGCAGTCTAAGCAGGCCTTACATTGTCAGTCTTCCTGAGATGACAGATATATATTTATCCGTTTTTGAGAACAGTGATTCTTTCACTCGTTAAATGAGTGAATGCCCTCTGCAGCAGCCGT